>NC_136522.1:23849987-23987487 GCF_053919585.1 Euprymna scolopes | reverse complement strand
GTCCACATGCTTTAGAGGTGTCTAGGTTTTTTATAACAGCATGTACCTGAGAAGGGGTGATTTTCAAGTCGTCAAGTGTGGCGTCTGTTCGCAGAGGAAAATCAGGGAGTGAGTGGTGTACCGAGTTCAGTGTGGAGTTTGAGGCAAACCGACTGGCAAGCAGATTAGCCTTGTCAGTTGCCGTGCAAGCAACCTCATGATTGTTTGTTAGTGGGGGAATAATTGACTGTCCATTATTAACTACGCTGTTGTAGATTTTCCAAAAATCCCGGGTTCCTAATTTCTGTGCTTCGATGCGCTTTCTGGTGGTTTCAGAGTAATCTGACTTAGCTGTGTCTATCACTCTCTTACAATTATTTCTAGCTTCTATAAACTTCTGTTTATTTGAGCTGGACTTATGTCGGTTGAATCTGCGGAACGCATGCTGCCTTTGACAAATGGCAGCTGCACAAGCAGAAGTAAACCATTGGGGGGAGTGGGGCTTGCTATAGTATTTCCGTGCGGGAACATGTGCTTCAATAGCAGTTTTGAACCATTCAGTTGTCTCATTTGCACACTGTTCCGCTGGAAGAGTAAAGATATTTTGCCATGGGGCATCTCTGATGAGCTCCCTGATGGCTTCCCAATCAGCCTTTTTGTAATACCTCGTTGTTTTGAGTAGTGGGTCTTCAGTTTTAGGGCGAGAATTTAGGCTGATTTCTACCATTATCACAGCGTGATCAGCATTCCCGAGTGGGCTATGGGCATTTGTTGTACAGTCATTGGGAACTGTTGTCAGAAAGAGATCTAGAAGTGAGGCATGTTGATCGTGCTGGTCTGGGAAACGTGTCGGAAATGTAACCATCTGAGATAGGGAATGAGATATAGAAAAGCTATATGTGGCGCTACCAGCTACGTCTGTGTGATTTTTACATTCATAAAATGCGTCTGACACATGTTTGTTATTACTGATAATTCTAATGTGTGCGAAGTATGCAAATATACAATAGTCATAATAAAATACTAATCATATTGATTTTAATTCAAATACAAAGTATAAATTAGACTCGTTTAAAGTACACCAAATTATCCCCCCTTTTCTTTAGTTTATCTCTTTAACACACCACTCAATAAGTCCAGGGCCTAACTCATAAAACAAAAACTTTTCCGCAAAATTCGACTTCATTCATCAACATAATTTTCGTTCTTGACTGATACAAATGTGGTACTATGTTACATAGTTCAAAATAAAACTACAATTTGTGTGAGAACTCCAAGTGAATAATAATAATAATAATAATAATAATAATAATAATAATATAAAATGAGACGACAATTCGTGAAACGTTCCATATTTATAAAATTATACATATTAAAAGGAAGCACAAGCTGTAGTCTGCGATGTGGTACAAATATACCGGAAGGCTACCTAAGAAAAAGAAAAAAAATTAACACGAAAACATCAACCTTGATCGTATGTGCCATTAAATTTAAGGCGAAACTGCATAGGTGGAGTATGTCCGCTGGCGTGATAACTCCAAGTACGTAACCATAACGAAATATGATGACACACTGATTTGTGATGCGTTTCATGTTTGTATATGTTAAATATAAATGGAAGATGTAATTCAACTGTGTCGTGGAGATTTCACAAGACCGATTACTGGTGAAGACGCCGAATGTGTTCGTACGTGCCGTGGACTTCAACGTGAATTTATTTAGTTCCCTCTCTCAGTGGAAAGATGTAACACAAGGGTCGGAAAATGGAATTTGAGAGCCAGCACCACCTAGGAGGAGTATTCTAACCTGCAAAAAATGCCTCAGGTGAATAGCAACAAGCTCCTAAAAAAAAAAAAAAAAATAGAAGGCAAAGCCTGAGAAGTTGAACCTCATAGAACTGGGCACGACATTTTCGCCGTTCCTCAGTCAATACAGAAAAGACCATTAAAAAAAAGGACCCAATCCTGTTGGCGTTGGCGCCGAGGTAACTCCTGCTGTCAAATACGGTTAGTGATGTGAGAATTGAAAGGGAGTAATAATTAAACGATTTGAAAATCTATCAGTTTGCCAGCAAATGAAATCCATTTTAAAACGGAAACGCTGGTTTTTAATTTGCGTCTCGCCTCAACTTCAACTAGCCTCTCCCCTGTCCACCCAGCACGTCTCACACCATCGCTGATTTTGGCCGTCTCATAACACAAGCTCGTTACAGAATAGCATCCACCCACGTCAATTTGGGGAGATGCTCGCGATAGCGTAATCTGTTCGCAGCGCAAAACATTTATAGCACCCAACACAGATTTGATGGATAGGCAGTTTTTTCAATAATTTTGACCAGAACATCCATTATTGATACCAGCATTTCGCATAGATGATTTTGCCTACCTTTCACCGCGAATGTTCGTGGCGTTTTTGAACAATGGCAAACAAAACAAAAACATGTTTTTTTTTGCCGAAAATCTTGTTAGTTAAGAAAGGGCGACAACTTTTAATAAACCATAATTAAAAACAATTGTTCACTTCAAAAAAAAAAAAAAAAAAGATTCGTATCATAAACTAGTTGCCCTATTCGATGTGGCTCGGGAGTCTTTTACAGTGTTTTGCATTTTTTTTTCTTTTCTAATCGCATAAATATTTCTGAGTTTTCAACTTATATTTATAAAGTAGCCTATCCGTTGCCCGACGTTGCCTGTGAATTCATTATAAGTGACGAAAATTCAATGCTAGAATTAATGATGAATAAATACTATATAATTCCAAAGCTATGCCTTTGATTTTTCAAGCAGTTTATATATTCTCCACTCTATAATAAAGACAAATATGTATTTATTTGTATATCTCCCATGAAAACTATACGTATGTGGATAATAATTAATATATATATATATATATATATATATATTATTATTATTATTATTATTATTATTATTAAAATAATTATTTATAGCTCTCTGAAAAAGAAATGTTATAAATCGGCTAATCTAAGCTAAAATCCGAAGTTCCTGTCCACGTGATCTGCTGTACAGTATTAAAACAGTTAACTATATTGTCCACTTTATATGGCATAAATAGGATGTATTGCTGTTCAAGTTGATCAATTTGTTAGCGCGCTCGGATTCGGGTTAACAGTGACACGTATTCGAGTGTTCGAATCGTGCAACTACTAAAACAGTTATCTATGATTTCGCTAGGATGAAATATACCAGTTATTATAGGTGCCAGAGGGCTTATGAAGAAGAACACGAAGTCCTACCTAATTAATATTCCTGGTGAACCAAGTGCAAAAGAGATCCAGATAACTGCACTTAAGGGAACAGCGAGGATACTAAAAAGAGCTCTCGGTTGAGTTCAATAAAAAGCAGGGCAATGTTGGCAGCTGGTTTGGCTGCCCCATACCCAGCATTACAATTGTGAAAGGAAGAAAATTAAAAAATAAAAATTAAAATAATTATTACAGTTTATAGATCATTTTCTCAGATATATTATGAACATTTTTTTTTTTCAATTTTCGTTCAGTAAAACAAAAGTTATGATGAATTTTCTGGTGTTCAAAATCGGAAAAAGGCTGTGAGCGACGCTTTTTATGACTGGTTTCCATAGCAACGTCGTCGCTTCAGCTACTACTGTCGCGAAAAGAGAAGTAACTCGTGAAACAGACAGAATGAAAGCATGAAAGCGAGATAATTTGGAGTATTTCATTGAAAGCAGACGAGTGCCATACATTGTTATTACATATGTGTTTATGGTGGCAAAAAATAAGACTGAAATAAAACAAAGAACAAGTGAATTTATTGGCAATCTGGAAAAATCACGGATTACAATAGAAAAATGCGAGCATGATGAGTAATATGGTTAAGCTTAAACATGGAAAAGTAAAGGACTAGTTGTTAAAACTGGAAAAGAAAAGGCCTAGACATTCTAATAAAAAATATAATAAATTTATAAATTGAAATATTGTAGCATTAAGAATTTTTTAAATTCAATTCATATCATTATATAATCAATTCCTAATGCTGCAATATTTTAAGTTATAAATTTATGATATTTTTTACTAGAATAGCTTGTCCTTTTATTTTCCAGTTTTAGTAACTAGTCCTTTACTTTTCCATGTGTAAGCTTAACCATATTACTTTTCATGCTCGCATTTTTCTATAATAAGAAATGAGTGTCTACGGCCGGCGTCTAGTGGAACAGAAGTGAGAGACTTTTAAGCTTGTGTTGAGACGACGGGGAAAAAGAAAAACGGTAATAAACGATTTGTGTTAAAAAAGAAAGAAAAACAGAGTCGGATTTATTTATTTTTGTTTGTTAGTTCCTTTTCAACGGTGTCGGGCGGTGTGGGGGGTTCAATAGAGGTTTGAAATGTAACGAACACGATTTGAGCATAACGGCCACGTTACATTATCTGATGCGTAATTTATTAGATTGTCATACCAATGGTGAGTGGGTGTTATATACCTGACCGCTGTTTGTGTTTTTTTAGTCTCAGACAGAACTGATGCCTGTCTCACCACCACCACCACCCTCACTGTAAAGTGTGTAATAAATATAAAAGATGGCATTTGCACTATGATACGTGAGACTTATGGGGTTAGAGTCTGATATGTAAGTTTTGTAGAAGCCACCATTCGCCCATATATGGAGTACTGCTGTCACATTTAGGCTAGTGCATTTGCTACTAGTCTCTAGCTCCTGGACAGGGCCCAAAAGAGAGTCGCCAACCTGATAGGTCCCGAACTGTCATCTATCTTCAGCCCCTGTCCCATCGACGAAATTTAGCATCGCTCTGCCCGTTTTACAAGTATTTTAATGGAGTATTCTCTGACGAACTACAAGCTCTTGTGCCCCCTCAACATAAATACCCCCGACAAACCCGACAAGCAGCGAAGTCCCACCCCTACACAGTAGAGATCCTTAGATTTAGGAAGGCCTTCTACTCTAATAGCTTCTTCCCCAGAACTGCTAGACTTTGGAACTCCCTTCCGGGTTCCTGCTTTCACAACTGTACTGACATCCAGAAGTTCAAGTGTAATGTGAATAGAAACCTTGCTGCTCAACTCCATACATAGTACCCCTGTAATTTAGGTCCATGATAGTAACCCTCTACATCAAAGTGGCAATGTGCCTTATTTGGGGTAAAAATATAATAATAAAAAAATGGTGGGTTTTGGAACTATATATTTGTCGACCTTAAAAAAACTATCAAATTAGTTTTGTTGTAACTTTGGTTTGGTGTCGGGTCATGCGAGAAATATCGATAGATTAGGTGATTGTCTTCGAGCTTTGATTAGCGGTACGTTGAACAGATGATGTCAGAGTCAATGTTGAACTTTCGGAAATTGTTAGTAAGTGGGAGAGTTTGTATATACAATGATTAAAGTCGCAAACTCTGGGTTTCCGTTCTTAAACTGTTTTGTTATGTAAGATAATAGAATCTGCTTGTTGTATATAGATTCTCCTGTGTTGTTTTGTGAAATTTTAGGGGATGTTTGCTGTTTAAAATTGTGATATATATATATATATATATATATATATATATTAGGCATTAACAGGAGATTATAGATAGATATATAAATACCCGTTCACAAACACCTTTCACGATAAAGCTAGAACCCATAATTAGATAGAATCGAGCAATTGCATCGACAACGGACAACGTCCGACCCAAAATGGGTTTCGATGTACTGCATCTCATCAGTGACGTGCTCCGACATAGGCTCGAACCCAGGTCGTCGCACTCATGAAGTGTGTAATACTGACGACCTAACCATATGGGCCATGGCGCAATCTATTGGCTACGTCTCGATTTTTTAATTCTTATATTTTTATCCAGTTCTACATTCTACGATGTGACAAGCAACGCGTCCTATACAGCTAAGATAGTTACTGCTGGTATGCAGGCCGTAGATATCACATCCACAAACATTAACTGAAATTAGCCGACTCCTCAGACACGATTTTGGAACAACTGATTTGTTGAGGGACATCACGTCCCTACGAAGGATGAACCACTTTTTCTACATATATTAGACATTAAGAGGAGATTATAGATAGATATATAAATACCCGTTCACATACACCTTTCACGATAAAGCTAGGACCCAGAATAAGATAGAATTGAAAAATTGCATCGACAACTAAAAATGAATTAAAAAATTGAGGCATAGCCAATAGATTGCGCCGTGGCCCATATGGTTAGGTTGTCATTATTGCACACTTCATGCGTGCGACGACCTGGGTTCGCGCCTATGTCGGAGACCGTCACTGATGAGATGCAGTACATCGAAACCCACTTTGGGTCTGCCGTCGTCCGTTGTCGATGCAATTGCTCGATTCTATCTAAGTCTGGGTTCTAGCTTTATCGTGAAAGGTGTATTTGAACGGATATTCATATATATATATATATATATATATATATATATATATGACAAAGATCTGTATTTGAAATTTCAGGATGTTGACCATCTTACAATTTATTCCTTTAATTACTCTGAGATTCACAATTCTTGGCAGCAACTGTTTCGTAGCGCAAAATCAATCACTTAATTATTATATCAATCAATGAATCTATTCTGCCCTAAACTTGTCAGCAGAAAAAAAACAACTATCAATCCATTAAAATAAAAGACAATTCAGTTGGGCATGATTTTAAATCCGAAAATTAGAAGAGAAGATGCAATTACCTTTTATTTTATCTTTTATTATGCCACGTGTGGCAGATTATAGAGCTACAAGTTTCGACAGCATTGCGTCAGATTTTAGAGTAGCAAGCTTTTACAGCCATGAGTCAAATTTTAGAGAAGCGAATTTTGCCAGCTCTGAGTCAGATTTTGAGTTGCAGACTTTGACACTTTTGAGTCAAATTTTGGACAACTTAGAGTAATCCTCAACAGCATTATGTCAGATTTTCGAGGGGCAAGTTCTGATAGCATTGGATTAGGTTTGAGAGTTACAAGCGTTGACATATTTTAGAATAACGAGTTTCGACAACATTGCATCAGACTTGAAGTAGCATATCAGATTTTACGTTAGCGAGTTTTGACAGCAGTGTGTTGGATTTAAGTCCGGACATTGGCATTTGAAAATAAAGAATAGTTAATAATGTTTTGGGAAAAGTCCAGAATAGTTTACAATTCATAATTTTAATACAAGTTATTTCAGCCTAATATTGATTTCACATTTACGTTTCCAATGTTCTTCTTTTTTTTTTTCCTGAACAGACTATATTTCGTTTCGGGTGTAACATCCACAGAAATCTGATATTCCATTCTTTGAAATAAATAACGTCTGCATGAAAAACTTAATTACGTAATTGTTTTTACCAAAATTCAATAAATCAAGAATTGTTTATATTTTAAAAAAAAATGAAGAGGACTGATAACAATATTTTGTTACCAGTTTGATGAGTTTAAAAAGAAATTAATTTAATGTAATTGCTTTTCTTACTGTAAAAGAGTGGCCTAATGATTTAAATATGTTTTTTTTTTATCTAGCGGAGATAATTAGATAGATCGATAGATAGATAGATAGAGAGTGAGAGAGAGAGAAAGAGAGAGAGAGAGAAAAAGAAAGGAAGAGTTGATGGAAAAAGATAGAAATAGAGAAAGAAAGAAAACGGAAAAGAATAGAGACAGATAGGGGTATGAGAAAACGAAAAAGAGATAAAGTGATAGATTATCATAAATAGAAATAAAGATAAGGAGGAAGAAAGAGAGAGAGAGAGAAAAAGGAGAGAGAAAGGGGGACAAAAGTGTATAAGAGAGGGAAAGAGAGTTAAAGATTATTTTTACCCGAGAGAGGAAGAGAGGAAGGAAAAGAGAGAAAAAAGAGCAGATCGATAAAAAAGATAGAAAGAAAGAAAGAAATAGAGTGACATAAAATACAGACGGAACGAGAGAAAAGGAAAAGAAGGAAGATAAATGAAAGATAGTTAAAGCTAAAAATAGATTGTGAGATTGGAGAAAAAAGAGACAGGGGAAAACGAAGGAAAAAGAAATGTATGAGAGGGAGAGATAGGCTGAAAGAGAGAGAGAGAAAGAGAGATAGAGATAGAGAGAGAGAGAGAATGGGGGAAAGCTAGAAGCGAGAAACCAAAAGGAACGAGAAAAATAAAAAGAAAGAAAATGAAAGAGACAGGTTTAAACTTAATGGGCCTTAAGAAGAAATAATATTCAAGGAGTTTTGTTCAATTGATGTCTAATGACTATGGGCAATATTTAATGAAAATCTGAAATATTTAAATATTTTAATGACCGGTTTTGTACATATTATGTCCCTAAAATCCCTGAAAATATTTTTAAAAAAACCTGACATTTGGAGAATATTTATGAATTTATCTCTAATGTCTATTGTTAAAACTTTAGAAAAATTTAGGGTATCTGAATTTATACGAAGAGCGTTTGCAGAAAAAAATAAGTAAAGATAAATATGGTCCATTTATTATAATAATAATAGTTGTGTTCTAAAATTCATAATTATCGGTTAATTAGTTTTTGAGTGAATCCTGTATGCAGAAATATTGAAACATATGCACATATCCAATTTTATATAGAAATATGGAGAGATAGGTATATATATATATATATATATATATATATATATATATATACACTAGAAGTTCAGCCCAGCTTTTCTCCGGCCCTGTGTATTGTTCATAACTTTATGTGCATATATATATATATATATATATATATATATATATATATATATATATATATATATATATATATATATAAATGTTTGACTCATGTCCAGGTAACCTACATCTAAAATTTCAAGTTTATAGACCCAAAATTGGCGGAGGAGTTTGGTAGAGTCTGCAAAGGTCAACTATTTAAACTTAACCTATTGGCACCCAACTATTCGCCCCAAAACTGATTAAAAAGCTTGATGTATGTTTGACTACCCTTTATGTAAAATTTCAAATGTCTAGGTCCAAAATTGGCTGAATAGTTTTCTAGAAACCGCAAAGGTCAATTTTATTTTAACCTTGACCCCTTGGTAGCCAAATTTTCGGAAAAAAATGATTAAAAAGCTCTATTTCTGAATACACTCGATGTAAAATTCCAAGTGTTTAGACTAAAAATTGATTGAGAGGTCAAATTTTTTAAACTTTGACTCCAATTTTTATCCTTTAATATTTATTGTTTTGAGCTCAATTCAAGTTAAAAGTTTGATCCATATTCAAATAATCTACATCTAAAATTTCAAGTCTGTAGACCCAAAATTGGCGGAAGAGTTTGGTAGAGTTTTCAAAGGTCAAATCGTTGAACTTTGACCTCTTGACAGCCAGAATTTTGGCCAAAAACCGATTAAAAAGATTTTCACAAATCTCAATACCCCTTATGTTAAATCTCAAGTCTGTAGATTGAAAATTGACAGAATGGTTTCGTAAAGAAATGTACACAGGCAGACACACAGACAATTTCACTTATATATATATATATATATATATATATATATATATATATATATATATATATAGACAATTTCACTTATATATATATATATATATATATATATATATATATATATATATATATATATATATAGTAAGTGTGAGCGAGAGAAACAGAGGAGGACAGAGAGGGAGAGAGAGAGGGAGAGAGAGAGAAGAAGAGAGAGAGTGTGGGAGAGAGAGAGAGAGTGGGAGAGAGAGAGGGAGAGAGAGAGTGGGAGAGAGAGATAGGGAGAGAGTGGGAGAGAGAGTGGGAGAGAGAGAGGGAGAGAGAGGGAGGGAGAGAGAGAGAGGAAGAGAGAGAAAGAGAGAGAGAGAGAGAGGAAGAAAGAAAGGGGAAGAAGAGATGGAGGGAGATGTTCAGCCCTGACATTTCGCTAGCCCAATTTCAAAGGAGTTGGTCTTGTGCTGCCTTTCATTAAAGATGGATATCCGGCCGCAGATATAAATCAGATCCCGTATAACTGCATGCACCCCCCCCGCACCTCGCCCTACTTTGTAAGCGTCTTCGGGTGATAAATATTCCATCTCGTCGGACCCATCAAAACGGGGAAAGTTTATGGACCACAAATACATTAGTCTTGGACGTTTTTCACTTGTCAAAGTGCGCCGATTGATATTCGCTAGTTTCTCCGAGTTTTCGCCAAAGACGAAATGAATACGAGTCAATCAAAAAGTTGAAAACCATTTAGAAGAGAACTATGCTTTCTCTTCGAAAATGTTTATTTTTTTCTTTTTAACTTCTGTAATCTTTTTTTATAGATAGATAGATAGATAGATAGATAGATAGATAGATAGATAAGCGAATATATGTATTCACAGAAGAATAGATCAACGAATAGATATTTATAGATGTAGATTTTTAGATAAGTAAATAAGTAGATATATGCATATATAATATAATAAATAGCAACCCACCGAGGAAGGAACTCATATATATACACTAGCAGTTCAGCCCAGCTTTTCTCCGGCCCTATGTATTGTTCATAACTTTATGTGCATATATATATATATATATATATATATATATATATATATATATATATATATATATATATATATATATATATATATATATATATATAAGTGCGTTCGAGTAATTTAGTGATTTTAATCGATTTTAATCGTCTTTTAATCGTCTTTTCATTTAATCTCGCTATTTTTATTTTTCAATTTCATTTTTTATTTTCTATTTTTTACTACTCGTCTGAGGATGACCAATGGAGGTCGAAAACATTCGCGATTACGGGATTTTTTTTTACTCGCAAAAAACGTTGGAAAATGGTCCGACAAAGAGAAAAGAAGGATTAAAAGAAAAATAAGCAAGAGTTGCCTGTGCTATTTAATGAAACGTGCATAAAAGAAAAAATGCTGCCTAAATATACTAATATATATTATATATATATATATATTATATTATATTATATTATATTATAAAGCTGAATGGAATGTGTGTGTGTCTGGTCACGAATAGGCTTCTATATGGTTGACTATTTAAAAAAAAAACTGATTACATATAATGATAGAAGATGTATCGAGACACAGGAATGGGTAGTTTGATCTAACAGAACGGTAATTCATTAAAATTGTGGGGGTCTGCGTTAGCGCCTGGTCCACAAAGTATGGAAATAAAAATTTTAAAAATTATATAAAAAAATCGTTTACAAGTGTTTTTGATATAGATGTACCTAAGAATATTTTGATAAGTATGTTTTAACTTAAATAGGGATGGTATAATAAAATTGTTGGGTCTGCGTTCGTGCCTGGCCTCTATGGTATGGAAATAGGCACAAACTTTGATAAAGACTTTTCATACCCATCTGCGTAAGTATACTTTTATAATTATGTTTCAGTTTGAAGAAATATGGTATAATACAATTATGGGGTGTTCGTTCGCACCTGACTTCCATAGAATGGAAATATGTCACAAAGTTTAACAAGGTTTTTTAATATAGATCCACAGAATATTGTGATAAGTGTTTCAGTGTGAACAGGTATGGTATAATAAATTATGGGGTTTATCTATTTAATTTTTACTTTCATCATATTTTGCTTTGATTTTGATACCCCCAAATTCGAAGCTATCTCTTTACAACCCTTCCTTTTCATAAGCTATCATATTTTCATAAATCAGAGTCCATTTTCTGTTTTTGAACCCAGTCAACGACGGGTACTTTTGCTAGTATATATATATATATATATATATATATATATATATTGCTAGTATATATATATACATATATATATATATATATATATAGAGAGAGAGAGAGAGAGAGAGAGAGAAAGAGAGAGAGAGAGATCTACAGATAGATAGATAGATAGATAGATAGATAGATAGATAGATAGATAAGCTTCAGACTGAAATTGAAGACTTGCATCAAATCCAATGTTGAAGTTATTTAAACAAAAATGTTTGGATTATTCTCCCACTCCTGATGCAATCCTTTACTTGTTGAAGAGTCAAATACGTCATAAGATTAACTACTCTTGCATCATATACAAAAGTGCTGCTCAGGGCATCTTTTTTGCCTTTACAAAATATAAAACCGACTTCGAAATCTAGTGAAAGATGGGCTCTACCCTTTCCTTTATCACAGAAGAGACGTTGCTAGTCATTATCTGTTCTATCGTTATTTTAATACATTCATTCGGACGCGTCTAGCTACCACTACTGTCGATAGTTTCCTTTTCTCATACTATGGAACACCGTAGGGCGGTGTTGCTTCCTAGCTTACTAAAACATGATTGTTTTTAAATTCAATATAAACAAATTCTCGTTAGTCTATCTTCTTAAATAATCAAATTCTGCCCAATTTCAATAATCGTCACAAATTTATGATGGTGATGCATCAACGTCCACCTAACAAGTTCGTTAACCCTTATCCTCGAGTAACTTTGCACCCTTGATAAGTGGTGACCTTTTAGTAAATAAAAAAGACAGAACACATGAACAAATTGAGATAGAATAATTAATAGATGGGCGAACACATCGATATATATGTATATACATATATATATGTGTGTGTGTGTGTGTGTGTGTGTGTGTGTGTGTGTGTGTGTGTGTGTATGGGTGGGTGTGTGTGTCCGCCCATCTATTATTCATTCTATCTCAATTTTAATCGATCACGTCGTTTACTGTATATTTTAGTTTTCACTTTTAATTCTCTTTTTCGCTCCTTCGCACTTTTACTTCAACACCTGAAGATGATTTGTGGACGAATCGAAAGCGCTCGTGACAGCAACAACTATGGAACTCTTATTGATATTTTTGATTTTGATACAAAAAAGATTATACGGAAAACCGAACAATTAAAAAAAGAATAATAAAGCAAAGTGTCTCTGTTACATTTAATAATATTTGCCTGAATATATATATATATATATATATTTATATATATCCTTTACATATCCTTATAATTATTATTTAATCATATATAAATATATATATATATATATATATATATATGTATATATATATATATATATATATATAAGTGAAATTCTTTGTGTATGTTTGTGTGTACATTTCCCTACCAACATACTCTGTCAGTTTTCAGTCTACAGACTCGAGATTTGACATAAGGGGTATTGAGATTTGGGAAAATCTTTTTAATCTGTTTTCGGCCAGAAATCTGGCTATCAAGGGGTCAAAGTTCAACGATTTTACTTTTGAAAATCTACCAAATTCCTCAGCCAATTTGGAATCTAAACACTCGAAATTTAGATGCTGGTTCTTTGGATATGGATCGAACTTTTTAATGGGATTTGAGTTCAAAACAATAAATGTTAAGGGGTGCAAATTGGGGTCAAAGTTTTAAAAAAATGGACACCTTTGGTCTCTAACAAATTACTCAGCCAATTTTTAGTCTAAACATTTGAAATTTTACATAAAATGTATTCAGACCTAGAGCAAGTTTTTTAATCGATGTTTTGCCGAAAATTTGGATACCAAGAGGTCATGTTTGAAAGACCACAATGATAGGAAGGAAGATTGTAATTATAGTAAAAAACACGTATTTAATTTTATTTTATTCTTTTTGAAAAGACAGCAAGATGTGTTGAAAGGAAAACTAGATGTAAAAAGAAAAGAAGGATAAAAAGATACGTAGAAGGAAACAATAAAAGTAGAAAGACAAAAATGAAAAAAAAAGAAGGATAAAAAGATACATAGCAATAAAAGTAGAAAGACAAAAATGAAAAAAAAAGATACATAGCAATAAAAGTAGAAAGACAAAATGAAAAAAAAAAACTCGTACATAGAAGAAAAGTAGTAACAATTGAGAAAAGAAAAAAAAATGAAGGAGAATGAATAAATACGAACGAATAAAAACTAATGAGAAATCGACATAGAAAGAAACAAAAACAAATAACTTTTGGAAGATAAAAGAGAGAAAAGAGAGAAGGAAAGAAATCTGATCGATTGTTGGGAAGACAAGATGGACAAATGAATATGTAGATAAAGTAGCGAAACTTTTACTTCGACGAAAATCTTTTTCGTTTCAACACGACAATAATTTCTCTGACATTCTGTCATTGCTTGTCGAACAACCGGAAATCTCCTCAATTGGCGATATCGTTAAATTGCCACTGCGCAAGTCAACCGGAAGTACGCCATATTGATACCCACAATGCCGTCTTGACACCACCGTTACATGATGGTGCGAACCTTCCTATTATCGCCGAGAAGATTGTAACACGCCCACCGCTGGAATAAAATTGACTGCCTTCACACCCCGCACCTACATCAATTTGCATTTTGAAATATTTCTCACATGGGTTCAACTTGATATTATCACCGGATATAACCCCATACTGGTTTTTCTCGCGAGGTGAAATCGAAAATGGGTCCTCACCCACAGAGTGATTGGCATACGTCATGCACCGGGGGTTGAAGTAGAAAACTATGGTGCACGGGTGAAGAGAGGGGCGTATTCTCTGTATATAATGGTACGGGTTCGGTCCATTATTGGGGTAAAAAAATAAGCAGGAGAGATCCAGTGAGCCATGCTTTGGACTCTTTTGGTTTTAGGCGTTATTCCTTTGTTTCTTTTTATTCATCGATCTATCTATTTATTTTAGATTCCTTGCTCCCCATGTCTCTCATAGCTTTTTCTAATATATATATATATATATATATATATATATATATATATATATATATATATATATATATATACAACAAAAATACAATAAAAATCTCTCTTCCTTTAATTATTTAAGTCAGTGTCCCTTTTGGTACAAAGCGGTTTTAATCAACAACTTACTAACCCGTGCTAACTTAATCTCCTCTTCTATATCTATTTTGGAACGTGAATTCAACAATATTAAACAAATGTTTATAAATAATGGATACCCCAAACATGTTATTGATAAACAAATTAGAAGAATTAAAAGTATAAACCGGAAAAATACAGAACCCGCACCTATACCTACTACACATATAAAACTTTGAATAAAATAAAATACACATCAAGTGTGCTTGAAAGCCAAATCACAACGTAATATTAGGAAAATAAACAAATATTTTACTTGTTTGAAATTTATAAGAAATATATTTCAGAGGTATACTCCATCTTCAGTGTGTTGTTTTGTTTCTTTGTTTTCTTTTTTTCTTCCTTGCTATGTTGTAAATTTGGAGAAAAAATCTGTTTGTAAAGAGCTGTGCGTTGTTTGTAGCGGTTGTAAAAAAACGTTCCACAGTTGTCAATAAATATTAATCAGTTCACTTTTTTTCTGTAGGGAAGAATTCAATGATAAATCTCATCTTCTGACGCATGTCTATGACAGGGTTTTTTTCTTAGAGTCTCAAACGGTCAATATCTGTAACAGAAAGTTGAAGCTTTCAGGTCATGAATGCATAAGTTCAGTCACCATGACAATGCTATTTGTAATCCTCGCTGATCCATTCGTGCGAAATATGAAAATAGGAAACATTACTTTTGGAACGTCCCTCGTATATAACATAAAGTGGGAACACTCTCATAAAATGTAGCCATAAGGGGAGCAGAAAGAGACCATTTTCTTATTAAAGAAGAAAATATCAGACGCTGACAAGAAAATAGATGGAGTGGGGAAGAAAATTTATGAAATATACATTATTTCATGGAATATATTCAAGGCAAACGTAATAGAAACAAAGGACAGAGAAACGGAGAGACTAATTTTCACTTTTGTCCAATCAAGAGTAATGTTCCACTTCTAAAATAACCTGCTAAATGTATATCAGCATAAGACTGAGATAAGCTATATAAAATCAGAATTAGCAGCCATCATAGAAAAAAAAAAAACAAATCCAATATAAAGTCCCATTACAATCCCCACAATTTCCATTATTGATCAACACATCTCACAAGTACAGCAATACTCACGTCATAATTCACCCGTGGATTGAGCCAATGACATCGCACATAAGATCGCGTTCAATACCAGCGACCCCTTTGTCAGATGACTCCCCGGCGGATCTCCCACCATCACCAGCTGTATATTTACAAACGCAAGATAGCCCCTCACTGAACGCTTTCTCTTCCTGATCATTCTCACCCAAACCATTGCCAACATTTAAACCATTACAATTATCATTGGAATCATCAGAACTTGATGATGAACAATGGGGCATGAAGATACAAATTCGTAGCACTATTGTTGAAGATAAGATGACAAGGTTGGAATAAAGATCACAACTGCCAAAAATCCAAATCTCGAGAGCTACGAAGGTAATATTAAAACAAACATCATTCGCGAAAGACTTTTCACGGAGCTGAACCAGGTTACATATATACATTGGAAGAAAAATACTCTTTCAACTTCCAAATTAATATGAGTTTAGAACACCAAACACGACAACACCTTGGAAACTGAAGCTCAAATTATTCTATGACCTTGCAGAAAGGAATTGGTTCAGATTAAACAATTTCTTGACAACCTACAGAATAAGATCGACTGAAGAACACCATCTGTAGTTCAGTTTAAAGCAATAGACAATTATAGAAAGAGCTTGAAATTAAGATTTCAGAACTTGCCAAAAAATCCAAACAAAGGACAACAAGAACAAAGCGAAAGTCAAAAATAGTTTAAAAAGAATGCAAGACTAATTACCAGAAATCTCATAAGAAAGACAATCACAGTGGAAAAGCTATTCAATAAGAAAAAGCTAGAAGATTACTGAAGGCTCCTGTTTGAGAATGAAGTACAGCGAAAGCAAAAATCCAAGTGGATCTTTGATATAACTCACAGTAATAAAAACAAGCAACAAATGCTAGATCCAAAGATTAACGTCTGGAATGATAAAACCTATAATAATATTGATTCCAGAATCACAAAAATCTGACATAGATGTGGCGTGACCGCCTAAGGAAGCGACATCGCTCCTCATTGGGGAGATTAAGACCCCATAAAACACTGAGTAAGGCCGGGCAATTATGCTGATATTGTCTGTTAAGTGTTAATTGGGTGCCCGGACAACGGCGGGTAACCTATCTGAAAGGATGAATTTATTGTGTTTTTGTAAACCAGACATATATTTTATTGTTTGAGTAAAATGACAAGAGATGTCATTTGGAAAGCTATAACAGTAAATTTGGCTTGGCGAAACGCCTGGCTTCTGAGTGCGAGAGGTCAAAGTATTAACCTTTCGTGGCGTGTGAGTAAATTTGAGTTCTGATCCCAGATTTGCAAGCCTTGCAGGTTTGCACATACGCAAGGATTCGGGACTTTCCCTAATAGCGTGTTGAGTTCTGATTGATCTGGGGAACAGCGTTCCCCACCTATCACCTTTCAATATAAGCAAATTCCCGGCGCGGAGCAGATCAGATTGGATCAGATTGGAGCTAGATCTCGAGCCGAGAACATTCACCCCCAAGAACCCCCCCCTTTTTTTTCATCACAGTCGCCATCGTGGAGAAAGAAGAATAAGCTTGCGGACTGTTTTCTGGTGTAAACGAACTGAACTTAAGCAACTAAGAACACTTTATAATCATTATAGTAGTTGCTTCACCAGACTATTGAGGGGTGAGTGTGACCACAGTAACATGGATAGTAAAAGGTGATACAACCCAAAACGAGTGAGACACATCGCCATGCTAAATACATACCCAGCTAGCGTCTAACTACGACTTTTCACTCTTCTGGTTATACTATAACACGAACGAGGCTGGACCTTATTCTTACTTTCAACGAGTGACGGGGTTGTGCAAAACAAACGGAGAATTATCCACGCTCGATTACAAAAGTCCTATTGTTCAACCTCGGACAATGTTATCTTTATCAATAGAAGATCTTCGTTCAACAGGTTGGTGTGGCGTTGTTCTTAACGAGAGTGCAAAGAAAAAGAAAGAACAAAACAAAACGAAAGTTGTATTCCTTCGCTCCCGGCAGTAGTGGTGAATAGAAATAGAAGCAACAACAGTCAATGACACGAGCCTTTGTTTGGATTTTCCGAAATATATATTTGAAAACAATGTCAACAGCACAGTTCAGGTTGGTGATAGAATAACAATGGGCAGCAAAAAGATTGAAATGAATAAAAGATTAAAGGAAATAAAAACAGAATTATTATGCCAACGCGCTGTACTTCAACAAACTGGCTCGTGCGGGCTATGATTTCTTCCTCCACCCCTCTCTCTCTCGCTCGCTCTCTCTCTCTCTCTCTCTCTCTCTGTCTGTTAGTCCTGCCCATGTATCATAGCGATAACTAGGGTTTGAGATACAGTAGGGGAGTTGTTCGCCTCCCGAGCGTTATTTCTACATTAGTCGGGCTGCATCTATCTTAGTCCCCTTTATGGATTGAACGCACCCAAATCTTTCGTTTATTGTTAATTTCTTGGTACAAGAATTTTCTTGCTGATCATGAGTTAATTATGGCATCCTATCTTCGATTTCTTCCTTATTACGGGTCCTGTTCTTGGTTCCGAGTTGCCATTTCTTCCCAGATGGATCACGAATCTTTAAAATGTCTTAAAAATTCTTTCATCTACACATCTTTGGGGGAACTGATCTGCTTTATATCAGAGACCCTTACCTGGCCCTCTGTTACTCCACTCAGATATTAACTGAACTGAACTAACTACTGACTTCTGAAGAAAAAACGGTGTGCAGCTCTCTTTATACTAAGGGCAGTGATCAGGTCCGAAACGTTATCTCCTTTCATCCACCAATCAACGCTTGCCCCACCAACGTTGGCGGAAAGATGATTAATAAACCGTCTATGCCTGATTGGTGTCACATCAACCAGACGTATAAGGACCAAATGCTATTCTCACATCCCGGTTCTTAGCCGGGAATATGCGGGATCAATTTCTAACTTGACGCTTCTCGTCAACAATCGAGTCGAGAAATATAGTAAATTTCATATTTTCTCATCGTTCAAAAACTAATTATTATTTTCCTTCTTTCGCTGGTTTCAGCGTCCAATCTATCATTCGACCAACACACATACGTTCACCCTGATATTTACTAGTGGATGTATAGTTAACATAATCAGGGTCCAAAGATGTTATAGCAATTAGCTAATGGATTCAGTCCCACCTCGCTTGGGCTAGGGGTAAATATCCTAGGGTTAACTACACTGATGATGCACTGGGGTTCCGCTCAGGCGACAGCGTCACACAGACAGCACATATGATTCCATCATTTCTTAAGTGTACCTAGAAAAAACAAACAGGATGTAGTGCTTAGGACCATTACGCATTACCAGGACGTATTAATAAAATTATTTTGAAGACTAAGAAAGAGGCATGAAAAAGCTGGAATCTTGGGAAGATCTCTATCATTCCAGTAGAGCAATAAAATTGAAAAACATTTCAAAAACTTGTAAGTATACTCAGTGAATAAGTGCCACAGAGATACACACAATGTCTCTTTAATGGACGGTTAGAAATTTGTTTTTAAATCCCTGGAATAGCGAGTGAATGTCTGTAATCAGGTAGAATGCCATATCACCAGCAAACACAAAAAAATAAGAAAATTGTATAAAAACTTCAATGTCTGTGTATATGTGTGCAGTATTTGTATATCCTTATATAAAGACAAGTTAGAGGATTTACTTGAACTCTAAAACTGTAATCTTATGTTATATATATATATATATATATATATATATATATATATATATACACCGAGGAAGACAATAAAAGTATCCCCGAATCCATAAATGAATCTCTAAGACGCTATGATGCCATAACACCCTAAAATTTTCAAATATTTACTATTTTTATGAAATTTAAATCATATGTATAAAATATTCATGACGAAAACAATGAAAATGGCCCGGAATCTCTAAATTCCCTATTAATGTAAGGAACTATGAGAGTTGAACAATCTCAAAAACTTCAAATACAGCGGGCCCCCAACGTAGAGCTACCCGAGTTACGAGAAATTCGAGATACGAGATGGCTTCAGCGCAAAAATCCTCCACTACATACGAGCGAAAATCCAAGATGAGTTTCCAGATGCAACCGCTACTTGGTCGAGTGTATCGTGTTTCACTACGTCTCCTTAATAGTGACATTTTAATTCGAGATACGAGCTTCATCCGGGAACGTATTAATCTCGTATGGTGGTGGTGCAGGTTTATGAAATTTATATTATATATATATATATATATATATATATATATATATATATATATATATATATATATGTATATATATATATATATATATATATATATATATATATATATATATATATGTCGGATACCTAGGTTCTCCCCTTCTTCATACTTCAAATAGCAATATCCGATTTTAATGAAATTATATACATAAGTATTTAATGTAACGTTAAATTCCTTGAAAAAAAAAATTAAGTAAAAAACGGAAAGAAATTGAGAGAGGTGCGTGCGAGTATTATGTCTTTTTCTAAACAGTTCATTTTTTGTAAGTAAAAAAAAAAATTACTCGAGCTGAGATCGAAACCAAAACCTAAAGACAGTGTGCCAAGAACGATAACAATTAAACCAGCAAAGTATGATCTTTAAAAAGTGTTTTCTGAACCTACTTATTTTTAGCCTAAAGAAGCTGTCATTTTTCCCGCCGTGCATGCGCATTTGTGAACCAGTTGACAAATATAAACATCCGACGCCCCCCCCCACGTACCAATTTTTTTTAATTTTGACTCTTTAGCAGCCATTTTCCGGATGAAAACGGATCAAAAAGTTTTCCACTTGTCTGACTCTCCTATATCCAAATTTCAAGATCAAAAATTCGTTAAGCGTATAAGTAGTTGCCGTCAAACACACACACACACACACACACACACACACACACACACACACACACATTATCATTTTTATAGATATAGATGACAGAAATTCAGAGAGTTTTCTTCGGATTATATTCGAGGGAAAAAAAGGAGGAGGATCTGTAAAAACGTAAGAAAGTAATATGGTGCTATAAGTAGGTCTGTGACAACAGCGTATTCTTTTAATTGTTTCGACTCTTGTCTTATACGTTTTTATGTTTTTATATAGACTGATGTGGTTCTCGGTTGATTGACTGTGTCTTACTGTGTCGGATATATACTCGAGAGTCAAAAGAAAGAAAATAATATTCTGTCGCCCTAATTATAAGTAAGATATAATAGTCATCCTCATTCAATTCCGACCAACGGAGTGTAATCCATATAAGCATTAAATATTTATTCTAAAAGTAATTTCAGTAGTAAAAAATGTCCTCCATATATTCATTTAATTGTTAGCCTTTCTTATTTTCAGTTTTTCCTAATCACGCGACAAGAGTTCGGTTAGATTTTCTCATCAGTCTTACCAAAATCTTTCTCACCCATTTATAAGAGCACGCACGTATTTCTGTTTAACTCAGGCAAGTTTTGATTTTTTTTTTTTGCTTCAATTCCTATATTCTTCTAAAATACTTCATACTGCACGTAATAAATTATGTTCTTCGACAAATTAATTCCAGATTTTATAAACGATAATTTATGAAATAAAAATCAATGAATGTTTTGCATATTAAGTGTGTATGCAGTTTAATCTCAAGAGATTAGCATAACAAACAAGGCTCATGTTATTTGGCTCTTTTTCTTTTGGCTTATTAAGCTTGATAAATATATGAGCTTGATAAGCGAAGTTAATTTTTATTTGATTTTTCTTTCTTCCTTTATTTTATTCCTGTATTTCTTTCATTATATTATTCTTTTATTGTTTCCTTTCTGTGGTTAAAACTGTCAAGTGTTAAATTCGACACACTGCTACCAAAAACTCGCTACTCCTAATCTCGACATTTTGCTATCAAAACTTAACTCCTAATCTCGACACTCTGCTGTCAAAATCCAACTCCTAAACTCGACATTCTGATTTCAAAACTCAAATCCAAATCTCGACACTTTGCTGTCAGGACTAAATTCCTAGGCTGAACATTCTGCTATAAAAACTCCTAAACTCGACACTCCGCTGTTAAAACTGAACTCCAAAACTCGACATTATTCTATAAAACCTCAACTCCAAATCTCGATATTCTGCTATAAAAACTCCACTCCAAATCGCGGCACTCTTCTGTCAAAACCCAACTTCCAAACTCGACATTCTGAATTAAAAATCCAACTCCCAAACTCGACATTCTGATATCAAAACTCAACTCCAAATCTCGATGATCTACTGTCAAAACTCAACTCTAGCACACGACGCACTGCTGACAACATTTGCTAGTCTGATATACAAATAAAAAAAAAATCTCTGTAATATCAAGCACTTTATGTCCATCGAAAGCATCTCATTTGCATATTAGGTGACAATATCAAAAGCATATAAAGAGAAAAGGCGGCCATTTTTTTCTTTTTTTATTCATTCTTTTTGTCTACATGGATTTCTACAGGTTTGTACTGTTTTCAGTGATTAATTGTTTTGCCTTTGGTATCATTTCAGATCACACTTTCTTTATTTCTTTTTATTCCTTCCTTCTTTCCTTTCTTTATTATGAACAATGTAAAAGAAATACACAAATAATAAAATGCTGAAACCAAACGTTTGTTACACGAATTAATTGGTTTGTATTGATTATCCGTATTATCTAGATTCTTTAGACTACTGTTCTCATCTTGAGTGTTATTTTCACAGTTTGGTCGATGTCATCTCCGACCTTCTTCATGTCTATTATGTCGAATTCGGTAATCTTTCTGTAGAACTCACGGAGCTTTTTGTCGAACACAAGAATCTACACGGAATTTCGAATGGAACTCTTTATTTAATCAATGGGAGTAAAATACTCTCGTTTCGTCAGCTTTGACTGCGTAAAAAGAATTCGCAAGTGTATTTTGAGTGTCGCCTGCACTGAGGGTTGAACCTTCAACCTCCAGATGAGTGGAACTTACAGCTCAATTTTATCAAGTACTTTATCCAATATGCCGTGTATTTGCGAAGAGAACACTAGTCTGAAGAATCCAAATAATATGAATAATCAATCCTCGTCTCAAAAATTTAGAAATGTTGACGATCTGCTGTCCAAACTCAACTCCAAATCTCGACACACTGTTGTCCAAACTCAACTCCAAATCTCGACACTCTGCTGTCCAAACTCAACTCCAAATCTCGACACTCTGCTGTCCACACTCAACTCCAAATCTCGACACTCTGCTGTCCAAACTCAACTCCAAATCTTGACACTCTGCTATCCAAACTCAATTCCCAAACTCGACATTCTGTTGTAAAAAATCAACCCCCAAACTCGATAGTCCGCTAATCCCAACATTCTACTGTCAAAACTCATCTCCAAAACTCGACATTTTGCTGTCAAAACTTAACTCCAAATCTTGACGATCTGCTGTCAAAACTCAACTTAATAATCAATCCTCGTCTCAATAAATTCAAAAATGTTTAAGACGTTTTGCGTTTTTTTTAATAAAACAGGTTTCCACATCCAATTTACAAAATGGAGAATAGGAAATGCAAGTGAAAATCAAAACATCTTTTCAAATGCTGAATACAAACGTTTACAAAACATTTGTTGAAACCAAACGAGAAAAAGGCCATGTTAACTTTCTCCAAAGAAAACCAAATGTCTTATAAATTCTTTATTGCCACTCAAAGGAAACTAAGCATCGAGATAGAGATTGATTCCAAACGATGCGTAATATCTTAAAATCATTCTATTTCATGCTTACTGGTACAGCATGCATTATCTGCTAAATGTTGGCCAATAGAGGATTTCAAGATTGGAGAAGAGAGTTGTCATAAGGAATCAGATCTACGCTGTTTGATTTTGGACAAGACACGCTGGTTAATTCGGATTTCCAATACTAGTTTCGCTCGCACAATAACCCAGCATTACATTGGCATTTAATTCGATGAATAATATTGCCATTTTGTTATAAGGAAAACTGCTTCTAGACAACGACGTAGAAGTAGACGTCGTGCCAAAAAAAAAGCAAATGCAAGGAAAACCAGATGGAACAAGTTGGTTAAACATTTTTATGCTATCGTTACAAAACGACCGACTGATCCAAATTAATTTAAGGTAGAGTGAACATTTGGAAGGGTCAACTGATATATGGGGAACTTAAAATCTGCAACGTTGTTTTCAGTATTGCAGTCCGACATTAGTTCATCTGGATAATCGTTACTAATATGAATTTCCCTTGTTCTGTCCAATTGTTTACTAGCAACGATTGTCTCTTGACAAGATCTCATTCAGAAGAGCCCAACAGACACAATTATATATATATATATATATATATATATATATATATATATATATATATATGCTTTGAATCGACCTGTTACGCACACCATTTGAAAATGGAAAATTTTTCCGAAATTATTATGGAACACGTCGCATGAAAACAAGTAAGACATTTTACCATACAACTGAATAAATATATATATTAAAAAAAAAAAATAATAATAATAATAAAACATATATATATATGTACTTATTGATTTATAAATCGCCACTTGTTCTCGTCTCCTCTTACCAACAGCGACTATATATATATATATATATATATATATATATATATATATATATATATATATATATATATATATATATATTGGTGAACAGCACAGAGTGTTTCTGCTTAATCCTCTTTTTGTAATTTCTCTATTTTTCGTATGGTCGTTCTAATATCGCTGTCAAATTTGTGTAAGAAAGTTCCATAGTCGTTTTCTTCCATCTGTTTTTTTGCAAGTACTTTCAACTGATTTTCTTCAGTCGTCTTCAGGTAGTTTTTGATTATTATTGTTTCGTTTAAAATCTGGATGCTTTTATACGCTTCAGTTCAAGTTACTTAAAATAGTGATGTGTCTCGTGTGTGAAAATATAAATGTTTTTAACGTGTTAAGAACGTGGCTTAAATAAATGCACATTGGTTGAAAAGTGTGATTTCCTAAATTGTATGGAAGTTAGTTTTTCTTTATTTAATTAATTTATAAATTTACATTTTCAAGTAATTTTTAAGTAATTTGAATGTAATTTGAACTGAGGCATATATTATCGAGGATAAGGGAATAGACTCTCCCATCGATATCCACGTATGAGCTCCGCCACAACAACTAAGTTGTTCGGAATCCACACAGATGATTTGTTTATAGTGGTGAAGGCTTTGCGCAGTATCAATCACACTTTTTGGTACAACTGCTAATCTCAGTCGATGCAATGGCTGCCCCACAAGACAAAGCACACAGCAGACCTCGGGTTTTTACATCAGAGTTTTTTTCTTCTCCTAGATGCATATCTAACTGAAGCTTATACCAATCTGGAAATTTCTACATCCCTTGATAAGTTTTTGTTAAAGATATACCCTTTGATAACCTCATTGCATTATATATATATATATATATATATATATATATATATATATATATATATATATATATATATATATATATATATATATATATATATTTAGAACAGATTATTTCAGTTATTTAAGTAACATTGCAGAATTTCAAATTTTTTATAATTTGGAGAAAAACAAACAAAAACATGATTTTTTCATTGTGTTATTTGATATATTCAAATGTTTAGAATACACACACATACTCACGTATTCACACACACACACACACACACACACACACACACACACACACACACACACACACACATATATATATATGTATATATATATATGTGTGTGTGTGTGTCTGTGAATACGTGAGTATGTGTGTGTATTCTAAACATTTGAATATATCAAATAACACAATGAAAAAATCATGTTTTTGTTTGTTTTTCTCCAAATTATAAAAAATTTGAAATTCTGCAATGTTACTTAAATAACTGAAATAATTTGTTCTAAACAGTTATGGGTATTTACCCATTCACTAATAATGGACTCTTCCAATCATTATATAAACCCTTAGTTTTATACTCTCGTGAGGAATTATCACGGCCCAACTCAAGACTACCGACTGTCTAACTTATAGTCGAAAAATGCCGACAACCTTTCCTTTGTAATCATTTTCTCGTAGAATATACTCTTTTCTACCTAAACATATTGTTGGAGTGTTTTCCTATGACTATATCTTAGGGCCACAACACAAACTCATATAGTAAATTCTCGCACTGAGATTAATTAATATTTATCAATTTTTAGAGATAAGGGAAAACTATATTTATTGATGCGCAAAATAGAGCTTCATATAAAACGCAAGATTGCTGACAGTGTAGTCGTGGGTTCGATCCTTGTTGATGGCTGATCCATGCTTATGATGGCTGATACCCAGAAACGTGTCTATGGATATATTTTATGCAGGTAAAATATATTTAAATAGAATATTTTGAGATTTAATAAATAAAAATAATAACAAAATAAATAAAAATACACCGCGTCAAAAGAGAGAGTGCCGCAAAAACAAAAATAAAGGGAAAGTAATATCCCTTTACTTCGCCGCTAAGGAAACTAAAATTAAAATACAAAAATAAGCAGTTGTTCAAAGCTGCTTATATATCGCTAAGGATAACAACAGATCTTACATCTAAAAGCGATAAAAACTCTCATGAAATCTTAGAAGGCATAGTGGCTCGTCGATAAAAAACGATAGATTGCTAATAGTGTATTCGTGAATTCGATCCTTGTTGATTGTTAATCCACGCTGATAAGAGAAAATGCCACAAAACACGTGTCCATGGATATCTTTTATTAATGTAAAATATTGAAATAATATTTGACTAAAATATTTAAATATTTAATAAATACATTAAACATATTAAACTTCATAGTCAACAATAACTTTCTCAGGCCCAACCCATTTCACTGCAGGTAATATAACTTAAAACTTAAAGGTTTTGTTTATATTGGAAATGGGTATCATCTATGTAAACCTATGGAAGCCCCAGTTCCAAAAAGTTACTACAATTTTTTTATTTGTTTAAAACCAATAAATGCTTATGATAAATAATTTGTTTTAATATTAGAGAAAGGGGGTTAAGTCCTTATTTAAAGAAAGAAGCTATTCTTCATGTCAACTTAGGAAAATAGATTTTATTTACGAATTAAAAAGATAAATATTTATAACAATAAAATAAAATACGCATCAAGTGCGCTTGAAAGCCAAATCACAACGTAATATAAGGAAAATAAACAAATATTTTACTTATTTGAAATTTATCAGAAATATATTTCAGAGGTATACTCCATCTTCAGTGTGTTGTTTTGTTTCTTATGTTTCCTTTTCTTCTTCCTTGTCATGTTGTAAAGTTGGAGAAAGAAGTCAGTAAAGAGCTGTGTGTTGTATCTCAGCGGTTGTATTTGGAAATGTTTGAACGCAACGCGAGAATAACGTCAAGAATAAGAGTTCATATAGAAACGTTTTTTAAAATTGAATAATTTTATTCAAATTAAAACAACGTTTATATATGAACTCTTATTCTTGAAATTATAACAATGTTTTAATATTCAAATAAAAACTAATTATATTCATTGGAATTATTTACAGTGAAATGGTTTCGGATTCACTCCTAAACTACTTACACCATGATTAATGGCTAGATCAGGTATCGGAAAATAAACTCTATAGATCAAATATTGGCAGCGCAATAAAAAATCTCTTAAATTGAAATGTAGTCTACAAATCGATCGTATATAAAGAACGTGTTCGATTTCGGCACAAAATGACCCAACGAATGTTGACATGCCGTAAACACAACTAATCTTCTCATTCTGCTCATATCTTTCTATCAATATTCAAACATTATTGATAGACTCCATTGATCCTATTTTCTCTTCCATCGATGATTCATTTCGTCTGGTCAGTTTTTAATGATGCTCAAAACGACCAAAATAATTCCCCATTGTCCACTTCGTCTCTTCCTCCTCCTGCTCCTGCTCCTCCTCCTCCCTATACTTACCCTTCTTCTTCTTCTTCTTCTTCTTCTTCTTCTTCTTCTTCTTCTTCTTCTTCTTCTTCTTCTTCTTCTTCTTCTTCTTCTCTCCTCCCTCCAACTGCCATCGTTTTACACCTCCGATTCCGACCGTTAGTCCGTGAATTCCATTTTTCTGCAGAATCGAGAACGGTTGATTGGAACCAATTACCAGGAAGGCAACAACTTAGTCGTCCACAATTTATTTTTGTCGACTTCAAGACAACGGAGCAAGAATCAATTTTTCAAATACACAACAACTCGTGATGCAACTCGACCTCTCTACCATTCTCTATCTCTATCCACACACCAAACACACACGCAAACACTTGATGGCCATGTGCACACGCTCTCTTTCTGTCTCTCTCCTGTACGTGTACATATAAGTGTATATATATATATATATATATATATATATATATATATATATATATATATATATATATATATATAGGTATGTATATATACATGTACATATACATATAGATAGGTGTTTATATATGTATATACGTATATATAGAACCACTAAAAACAAATAATTATCTCGAGATATTTCCCTACCCCATCTCTCTCTCTCTCTCTCTCTCTTTATATATATAACTTACTACCTTACTCTACCTACGTATTGAGCACTGTTGAAGTAAATACTTAAAGTTTACGCATAAATTCATACTTTCGTATATTAATTTATATAATTAAATGAAGTAGTTATATATGTGTGCGTGCGTGTGTGTATGTATGTGTGTGTGCGTGTGTGTATGTGTGTGTGCGCGTGTGTGGGTGTGTGTGTGTGTGTAGAACTGATAAAACAAATATTTGGCGAGATTTAATTCATAATTAAGTAAATATATTTACATATGAAAATATATTTACAAAATTGCATATACGTATATACCCCGCTTTTCGCCAATATAAAGCAATTTTTAACGAGTTAACGCGAAAAGATATTCATTCTCTTGATGTTTACATACATATGTGGCGTTCAGGAACCAGTAGCACACATTAATTTACAACACGTACCTACATCATATATATATATATATATATATATATATATATATATATATATATATATATATATATATACTGGAGGCGGCTTTACCCGATCGTAAAATACGTTTTAATATTATAGTTTAATTGTCCGTATTTATTATTATAGAGTCGTGATTTCAAAAGTAAAAAAAAAGTATTTTGGTGCCATCAGCTAGAATCGAAACCGAAAGCAAAACCGTAGTATTCAAAGCTGGTGACGTTACCACTGTACCAACGTGACACGCATATGAACTGATTAAAAATAAATTAAGATGAATGTACAAAATCTATAACGATTTATTTTTTCAAATTGGACCCCTTTTTATCCCTTAAAAATTATTTAAACCGCTTAAAGAGTTATAAAAGATGAATGTACAAAATGTATAACGATTTTTTCAATTTGACCCCTTTTTGACCCCTTAAAAACTATTTTAACTAGCTAAAGACCCATTAAAGAACGGTCCATAAAAAATTCAATCATTTGAGGCCCCTAGCGCCGCTCTGTGACTTTTAGTTTCGGAAAAGATAGAATTTTAAAATATGGGAACAGACAGACGGACATAGGGAGTTTTATATATTAGATACATACATGCATGTGTTTATATGTAATATATATTAGATACATACATGTATGTGTTTATATGTAATTAAACTACTTGGGATAGTATTACCATAAGAATAAGTAACATAAAGTTTTCGTTAAGATAGCTTAATAGTGCAATACTAGAACTATAATTATATCTAAAAAAAATACCACATTATAAGGAACAGACACTCATATAGTTACACATTTTCAAAATATTGGTCTTTTATTAGTAACAACTTGCACACAACTGTATCGGTAACAATGTTTCCATATAGTTATATAATAGTTCATTTATCACACACAACTAGCCAATCTCATCAGCGCAACGCCAGAAACAATTATTAAAAATCTCATATCTTACAATCAGGATACAGTTATTTACATGGCCAGTATTAATTTTTTATGCACAACATATAAGTAATGTGTGAGTCATTAATTATATACATTTTCTTACATTTTAGCAAATAGCATTTCTTGTTTTGTTTTTGAAACATTATTTATATTGTGCATATAACCATGTATTAATAACGTAGCTGTCTGTGTATACTTAAGTTCAGTACCAAAACCTATATGTCACATAGCGATCTATATAACGTGTATGTAAAACAGGTATATATATATATATATATATATATATATATAAATTTTGCTAAGATTCGCGCATAAGCCTGAAGAGTCCTAGAGTGGATGAAACGCGGAATATTCACTGTAGCTTAATCGCCATATATATTTTATAACTTACTAACTAGCTGTACCTACGTATTGGGCACTATTGAAGTAAATACTAAAAGTTTACGCATAAATTTATACTTTCGTATATTAATTTATGTGAGTAAATGAAGAAGTTATATGGCATCCACATACAGTACCGTTTCGCAGCTCATCGGTGCGGCTAGACAAGCAACTACCTCAAGCCAGGATTGAAACCCGACCGCCTATACGACAGTCAAGGTTTCTAACCATTACGCTAATCGGCGGCTGCAGAGAGAGTCGTGAATAAACGATGTTTTGACATCGTCCGAAATACCTAAGCTCGATTTGTTTACACAAAGAGCATCGCTTTATGCGCTAATGGTAACTCGTGTACCACTTCACAATATGCTCAACTCAAGAGGAGAAGCATTATATATATATATATATATATATATATATATATATATATATATATATATATATATATATATATATGCTGTGTCTCTCAAATGCCTGTATAATATACGGCATGTATCATCTAGTGTTTCTATATACGGACAGCTAAACGTGTCTGTGATGTACATATAATTTGTTCTCTTCACGGTATGTATTAAATACGTACTTTTGTTCATCTTCTGTGTGGGTGCGCATGTGCGCGTAACGTGTCTTTGTCTGCGTGACAGGATTGTTGCCATTTTTACTTTGATGGTCTTGTTTATAGGTCTTAGATCAGCGTATTGAAGTTTTTCGTTGGAAGGTATCATCCTTAGTGATTTGTTTACTGTTTTATTTCTGCTTACACTATCATGGATGACGATATGATTCGATATCCATCATAATTTAATTTTAGAATGTTTCTTGTACTAAGGTTGATTTTTGTCAGATTTTTAGCCGACGAAGATAGAGGAGGGGGGACGGTTTAGGCAATTCGAAGTATTAAACCCCAAACTCGACGTAAAAGGGGAAAAAACCCTAATGAAATCTGTACTTTGCATAGTGGCTCTTTTACGACTTTCTGGGTAAAATAATCTGGGAATTGCACTGAATTGTCTCGTTGCTAACAACAACAACAACAACCACCACAACCACCACCACAACAACAACAACAATCATAACAAAAACGTAGTTTTCATTTGTCTTAGGTAACACAGGCGATCACTTCAAAAGACACGATTTGGACAAACTGTCTAATAGAGATGGGACGATTCCAATATTTCCCCGATTCCATACTAAATTCCCGATTCCGATACAGTTACTGATTCCGATTCTTTATAAATCTCTAAATATTTCACCATTAAAGTTTTATTTGGTACCGATTACCGTAAAAACACGACTTAAATCTGCCATTTTCTCAGACATAAAAACACACTTGTGAGAGGGGTGATCTAGATTTTAGTTTTACTGGAAGTTTTAAATCAATAAATATTTATTTTATTATTACTACAAGCAGTAGAAGATGTTTCTTAAGCCAAAATCAAATAAAAAAGATAATTAAAGGAATCGGTTTCGGCATCGGAAAATAAGTTCAAATTTTTCCGATGCTGATACCGATTCCGATACCCTAAAAAGCTCCGATTTTTCCGACTCCCGATTCCGATTCCTATTAATCGTCCCAACACTAATATCTAAACACAAACCGACAGTAAAAAGCCACACTAAAAACAGAACCGTCAGTGAACGAATGAACAAACCAAAACTTCTAACCAACCAACGGATCGACTGCTTTTATAATCCCTTAGTTCATCCTATGTAAATGTTGTCAAATCCAGTCCACATAGGTGGACAATAAACCGACATTATAAAGTAAGTCTATACTACGTGAAGAATCGCCACACAGAATTCAATTGCTTCACCCCTCCGCCTCGAGTTCTAGTAAGTAAAAATTGATACATTTTCTCTAATTTTATTAGTGTTAGTGTTCTGTCAAAATTCACATTCTTTTGTAAATCGGAAGTTAAGATGAGAAGCCTTGAGAGATTCCGGAAATAAAACGAACATCTGAAAAAAAAAGTAATCAGTTTAACCCCAACGTGAATTAAAAACACATTTTTCGTCTCTTCTCTTTCTTTTTACCCTTTGTTTTAACCTCGAAAGCCAAGTGCACGATACTACAGGGATCACCCATAGATTTGTTTTTCAATGCTGGTTGTTCTAATAGTGAGTCTGAAATTATGAACTTATTGTTTTTCTACTTTCTATTATTTCCAGAGCTAGGATATGCTTTAATGGCTTCTGCAATGATTATTGACACTTTGTCTAGTAGATATTTATATATCGTTGTTTAAGATAGTATTTGAATCTATCTTGTTTTATATATTTGTAGTAAAATAATATAGTTGTTTTATGTATTTTTTTATTAATAAATATAGATGTTTTATGTATTTGTAGTTAATAAATATAGTTGTTGTTAAATAATATAGTTGTTTATGTATTTGTAGTTAAATGATATATTTGTTTTATATATTTGTAGTTAAAAAATAGTTTTTATGTATTTATAGGTAAATATAATATAGTTGTTTTATGTATTCATAGTTAAAAAATATAGTTGCTTTATGTATCTGTAGTTAAATAACATAGTTGTTTTATGTATTTATGTTTAATTTAATAGCTGTTTTATATATTTGTAGTTAATATGGTCGTTTTATGTAGTTGTAGGTAAAATAAGATAGTTATTTTATGTATTTGTAGTATCATAATATAGCTGTTTTATGCATTTATAGTTAAATAATATAGTTTTTTTATGTATTTATAAGTAAAATAATATAGTTATTTTATGTATGTATATTTAAAATAAGATAGTTTTTTTTATGTATTTATAGTTGAATGATATATTTGTTTTATGTATTTGTAGTTAAATATTCTAGTTTTTTATGTATTTATAGGTAAAATAATATAGTTGTTTTATGTATTTATAGTTAAAAATATAGTTGTTTTATTTATTTGTAGTTAAATCACATAGTTGTTTTATGTATTTGAAGTTCAAAAATATAGTTTTATGTATTTATAATAAAAATAATATACTTGTTTTATGTATTTTTAGTTAAGAAATATAGTTGTTTCGTGTATTTATAGTTAAAATAATATATTGTTTATGTACGAGTAGTTTTATGTATTTGTAATTAAAATAATATAGTTTTTTATATATTTGTGTTACCATATTATAGTTGGTTAATGTATTTGTAATTAAATATTATAGTTTTTTATGTATATATGGTAAAATAATATAGTTGTTTTTTGTATTTGTATTCAAATAATATAGTTTTTTATGTATTTATAGTTAAAATAATATAGTTGTTTTATGTATTTATAGTAAAAATAATGTAGTTGTTTCATGTAATTTTAGTATAATAATACGGTTGTTTTATTTATTTATAATTAAAACAATATAAATATATTTTTTAATATATTTACAGTTAAATAATATAGTCGTTTTATGCATTTATATTAAAAATAATATAGTTTTTTATGTATTTATAGTTAAATAATATAGTTGTTTTATGTTGTAGTCAAATTATATACTTTTTATGTATTTATAGTTGAATAATATAGCTGTTTTATGTATTTATAGCAAAAATAATACAATTGTTTTATGTATTAAAATGTAAAATAATATAGTTGTTTTATGTATTTGTAGTTTAAATAATATAGTTGTTTTTATATTTGTAGTTAAATAATATAGTTGTTTTATGTATTTATAGGTAAAATAATACAGCTGTTTTATGTATTTGTAGTTAAATAATATAGTTGTTTTATGCATTTATAGTAAAAATAATATAGTTGTTTTATTTATTTATTTATTGTTAAAGTAATATCTTGTTTATGTACTTGTTTTACCATATTGTTTTTAATGTATTGGTGTTACCATATTATAGTTGGTTTATGTATTTGTAATTAAATAATATAGTTTTTTTTATGTATTTATGGTTTAATAACGTAGTTGTTTATGTATTTGTAGTTAAATAATATAGTTGTTTTTATGTATTTATACTTTAAATAATATATTGTTCATGTATGTGTAGTTAAATAATATATTTGTTTATGTATTCGTAGTAAAAATATTGTAGTTGTTTTATGTATTTTTAATTAAATAATATAGTGTTTTATGTATTTATGGTAAAATAATTGTTGTGGTTGCAAGGTTGAACAATAATTAGTAAGGAAATACAATGAAGACGCAAACAACAAGATAACGCAATAATAAGTGTATTAAAGAAAAGGTATATTTACAATATGTACAAATGACGGTGTCGAGTCAGAGAGTCTTGGTGGGAGGACATGTACGCTCTTCGGCGTCACTTCCGGTGGAATTTGAGTAAGACACACCAAGGCCAACCTAGGCTTGCCATTTATAGTGTTATGTTATTCGCATATGCAAATAAGTGGTTGCCACCACAACACCCCCCTCCCAAGATTTGAAGTCACACAGATTTCAATATCTTTTTCTTTTTGGGTTTACCATTAATGGTTCATTCACTTGTCTTTTCCTACCTGATCTTCGGGGTTCAGGTGCATTTTGAGGCGGTTCCAAATTAAAAGATTCGTATATGATATCTATGGTGTCCTCCTCTTCGACTGTTGTCGTATCATCATCATCTTGGATATGACGTTTTTTTATCTGATTTAGGTGCCTTTTATGTATATTCTGTGGACCTTTAATCATGTATGTACAATCACCAATGCGTTTATCCACTACTCCACATTCCCAGTAAGATGTGTTATTTCTGTAGCACTTAAAATATACTCGATCTCCCGAGTTATATTTCTTTCTTCTCGTGTGTGTAGTGTTTCGGATAATTGCCTGCCTTGGCAATAGTTTGTCAAACGCTGATTTTACCTTTCTGGCAAACATTAGATCAGCTGGTGATATGTTTGATGGTGTACTAGGATGTGGTGTAATCCTATATACTTGCAAGAATTGTTGCAAAGCTTTTTCTGTTGGTGTTCCAATGGATTTCTTTAACGCTCGTTTTAGTGTGTCCACGAACCTTTCCGCGAGGCCGTTCGACCTTGGATGATACGGCGGAGTCGTGATGTGCTTCACTCGGAACGTGTCGCAAAATTCCTTAAACTCTGCGGATGTGAACTGCGTTCCGTTGTCAGTGACCAGTGTGTCTGGTACACCGAATCTTGCAAACAACTCGTGTAGGAACCCTATTGAGTTGTTTGTTGTTGGATTCCTGAAACGCATTACCTCTGGCCATTTTGTGAAACTATCCACTACAATTAAATAATAGTTTTCACCTACTGGACCAGCGAAGTCCATGTGGATTCTCGACCATGGTTGGTCGGTTTTCGGCCAAGGTTTGTGTACTATAGGTGGAGATTTTGCCGCTAACTGGCATCCTTTACATTTATCAATTGTTGTCGCTATGTCAGTGTCCATGTTACGCCAGTACACGTAGCTTCTCATTAACGACTTCATTCGATTTATCCCCGGATGTCCTGTGTGGAAATCTCTTAACATCCTATTCTGCAATGTTTTGGGTATTACCACTCTCTCGCTGTACAGTAACACATCGTCACATATGGAGAAAACTTCCTGAACCTTTGTGTCCGTTATAATTTTCTCTTTTATGTCCTTTATATATTCGTCTTTCTCGGCTTCCCTTTTAATGTCCGAAAAAGTTACGGGTAGTTCCTTAATGATGTTTGCTACCATATTTTTTACTTCAACATTTGTCCGAATTGCTGCAATGACTGATTCTTCCAGATTGTGTTTCTGTGGTATCAGTCTTGACAGTCCATCCGCATGGCAAATCTTTTTTGATGCTAGATGTTGTAGCTGGAAATCGTAATTAAGTAGTATTGTACCCCAGCGCAGCAATCTATTTGCGGTGTATACCGGCAATCCTTTTTTTGATCCATAGATCGTGACTAACGCTTTATGGTCGGTTTCAAGTATGAATTGTCTACCATATAAATATCGGTGAAATTTAGTCACGGCAAAGATTATGCTCAACGCTTCTTTTTTATTTGTGAATATGCCCTTTCGGCTGGTATCAGCGTTCTCGAAGCGTGCGCTATTGGTTTTCTAGACCCATCCGGCATAATATGTTGAATGCATGCTCCTAAGCCGTAGGAGCTAGCGTCACTAGCGACGACTATTTTTAAGTTTGTGCCCAAGTGCGTTAAGAATAATTCGGATGTTAGTGCGCTCTTTATTTTGTCAAAAGCGGTTTGACATTCTTGCGTCCAGTTCCACGGTGTATCCTTTTTAAGCAGATTATTTAAGGGGGCTCGCAAGTTATGCATTCCTTCAATAAAAGATTGGTAATAATTTGCGAGTCCTAAGAAACTCTGCAAGGTTGTTACATTATCGGGTGCTGGCATATTTTTTATTGCCGCAGATCTGTCTGGGTCTGGACGTCGTCCATGTTTGTTTATTATGTGTCCAAGATACTTAATCTCGCTCATACAAAAGTCACATTTACTTTCTTTTACTTTAAAGCCGAATTCTTGTATTCGAGTAAATACTTGTTTCAAATGGTCCTTATGTTCTTCTAGGGATTTGCTCCTGACAACAATGTCGTCCAGGTATGCACATGCGCACTCAATACCACTTAGCATGGTGTCCATCGCTTGCTGAAAGATGGCAGGCGCTACTTTGATGCCAAAAAGGCAATCGGTTGTATTTGTATAATCCCTTATGCGTATTGATGCATAGTATTTTTGAGCAATTCTCCTCGACCGGTATTTGCAAATACGCGTCGCTCAAGTCTATCTTGGAGAAGATATTACCCCCATTCAACTTGGTGAATATTTCCTCTGGGCTTGGTAGGGGGTAATGGTGATCTTTTAATAGGGAGTTGACCCCGGTCGAAAAGTCTGCGCACACTCTAACTTCGTCATTCTTTTTCTTTACGTATACGGTGGGGGCTGCCCACTCGCTGTGTTCTATTTTTGATAGAATTCCCGTCTGTTCCAATCTACTTAATTCTTTATCATTCTTTTCCAACCCAGCGAACGGAACATTTCGCTTTTTTCTAAAAATTGGGCTGGCGTTTTCTTTAAGTTCAAACGAGGCCTTGAATTTATTGCAGCGACCTAAGTTAGTCGTGAATGCCTCAGGAAATACTTCTTTTAAATCGTCTTTTATATTTACTGTTGTTGGAGAAGAACATTCTAATTTTTTACAGAATGTATTGATTGGCTTATCCCATAGTCCGAATTTCTCAATTAAATCTATTCCAAACAGATTTTCACTATTTTTTAGTACGAATATTTTTAATTTCTTCGAAATCCCTTTCAATTTTATCGGGAGGACAACTTCTCCTTCAAATTTTATACCACCACCAGTTACCGTCCGGGCTGCTTTACTAGTTTTCATCATGGCCGGTTTTCCCAACTTTTTCCACGTATTCAGGTTTATTATAGAAACATCGGAGCCGGAGTCGAGTTGTAACTTTATTGATGTTTTAAATATTTCCACTTTTACGTATTTTCGCCGATCTTTGTCGAATTTTGTATTTGATTTTGTTTGCTGTACTCTCTTTCTGGTGTAATCTTTATATCTGCAGCAATCGCTTTTGTGTCCCACCTTCTTACAAATGTAGCATTTTTTTTTTATAAGGACAATCTGATTCCCAATGCTTTTCTGCACATCTCTTACAGTTATATCTAGGAAGAGGCTTGTTATATTCTGTACTGTATTTATGGTTATTATCTTTGGAATATCCCGTTCCATTGCTTTTCTTTGTAAAGTTCTTGGTTGGTGCGTATGGTTTTCTAATTTTTCTTACATATGCCACTCCGGATTCTTCTATATTTTTTTTATCCTTTTTTAGTGTAATGGCCCTTTCACAGTCCTCTGCTAGTTTCTGGAGGGTTAAATCTTGCTCAGATTCCAGCTTAGACAACACTCGTCTGCGTATTTCTGCATTTTTCGTGGAAACTAACCCTTGAGCGAAATTTAAAATCTTCTACCGTTAGTTCTGCAAGCTTAAAATTATCGCAGTTTTTATTGACAACTGATGCGTATGTCAAATAATCTTGGTTGTCCATGTTTCTTAGATTCATGCACAGCCATCTTTTATGAAAAAGAGATATATTTGGATTAAATAATTCTTTTAGTAATTTTACAGCTTCCATGAACTCTAATTCCGCAGTTTTTTTAGGTAAATATGTAATCTATGAATTTGCTGTGTTCTGATGTACCCAATTTTCTGAGTAAGAGGCTCACTTTCTGACTATTTGGCCAATTTTTACAATCCAGTTGAAAAACATCTTCGTATCTTGTGTAGTATTCTTCAAAATTCTTCTCTTCCTCAGGCACATAATGAAATGTGTCCATGCTATTAAAAATAGTTGTATGGGAGAAATTAACACTATCGACATTTTCTCGATTACTTTTTAGTAGCTCCAGTGTTTTAGCAAAACGTTCATCTTGTCTTTCTTCATATTCCAATTGTAGTTTCTTATGCCTTTCTTCCTGTTCCAATTGCAGTTTTTTCTGCTTTAATTGTGCCATTTTCTGCTTTTCTTCTTGTTCCTGCTGCCCATTCAATAATCTGTCCTCTCTCTTTTCCTCGCGGTCAGCCTGTGCCTGTATTTGTGTTTGCAAAAGCTCGTTTTGTGTAGCTTGTCTGCGTTCATCCCGCTCAGCCTGTGCTTGTAAAAATTGCATGAACATTTTTGATAAGTCTTCCATGTTTTTTTTTTTTTTTAGTGTGTAGTTAAAAATATATTGTACCATATACAATATACACCGGTTTGGGTGACAACAAAAAAGCAAATTGCTGTAAGCTCCTGTTTTCAATAATAATATCGCTGCTTGCAATAATATATTCTTTTTGCGAGTCATGCTGCAAAAAAAAAAAAAATAAAACAGGTTTATCTGGAATCACGAAATGGAATTGACTTTCCGTTTTTAGGCACTTACTAATAAGTAACTCTTTCCACAAAATAAAAGTTTGGGTTTTTTTTTTACTCGAGTCACAATTGAATAAATGTATGCAGTACATTTAGTTCTTTGAGTTTTTTTCTCTAGTATTTTAGTAATTAAAATACCTCTTAAATTGAGATTACCTTTTTTTCCGTGACGTTTTACTGTATTATCCGTTATTCAGTGACAACTTCAAGAAAAAAAAATCCTTTCCTTGAATTTTAGTTTTAGCTGTGGTATTTCCTTTTAGTACCGACGTCAACCAAAACATTAATTAAAAAGTCCTTTAGTTGTTGTTTTGTTTACAGAGAACAGTAATTAGAATCCACTGGTGAACTTTTTTCGTAGGTTACTTCCTTGCTTTTCGTAATACGGGTCTGACCTGTCGTTTTTGCGACAGAACAAAGTTCGCTTTTCGTTTGCAAGTTGGTCCTTTAGTAAGATTTGTCGTGTAGCGACAAAACAAAAATTCACTTTTACATTCGTTTGCAAGTCGGATTCCCAGAAAACGGCGTAAATTGTCGCTTTTGCCACGTTAGAGTTTTTTTTTCACTTGAGTTGAAACTTCTCTTTAGCGTAAAATCCGTTTGCTCGTCAACACTTTGCATTCCTTAAAAAAATGGTCAATCTTTGCGTTGTACTTTTTTTTTTTAAATAGTTCTTCGTCAAACTGTTATATTTGACGCTTCATATCTCGTCGCCAACTGTTGTGGTTGCAAAGTTTAACAATAATTAGTAAGGAAATACAATGAAGACGCAAACAACAAGATAACGCAATAATAAGTGTATTAAAGAAAAGGTATATTTACAATATGTACAAATGACGGTGTCGAGTCAGAGAGTCTTGGTGGGAGGACATGTACGCTCTTCGGCGTCACTTCCGGTGGCATTTGAGTAAGACACACCAAGGCTAACCTAGGCTTGCCATTTATAGTGTTATGTTATTCGCATATGCAAATAAGTGGTTGCCACCATAACAATAATATAGTTGTTTTATGTATTTGTAGCTAAAGTAATATACTTGTTTTTGTTTTTGTATTTAAATAATATAGTTTTTATGTATTTATAGTTTAAATAATATAGCTGTTTTATTTATTTATAGTTAACATAATATAGTTAGTTTATGTATTTGCAGTTAAATAATATAGTAGTTTTATGTATGTATAATTAAAATAATATAGTTCTTATGTATTTATAGTTAAATAATATAATTATTATATTGATTTGTTGTTAAATAATGTAGTTGTTTCATGTATCTATATTTAAAGAATATTATATATGTTTTATGTATTCATAGTTAAATAATATAGTCGTGTTATTTATTTGTAGCTAAATAATATAGTTTTTTACGTATTTTTAGTTACCATATTATAGTTATTTTTGTATTTATAATTAAATGATATAGTTTTTTTTATGTATTTATGGTAAAATAATATAGTTTTCATGTATTTATAGATAAAATAATATAGTTCTTTCATGTATTTTTAGTAAAATAATATAGTCGTTTGATGTATTTATATTTAAAGTAATGTAGTTTTTTATGTATTTATAGTTAAATAATATAGTTGTTTTATGTTGTAGTCAAATTTTTATATAGTTTTGTATGTATTTATAGTTAAAAAATATAGTTGTTTTATGTATTTTTACCAAAAATTACACAATAATTTAATGTATTTTTAGGTAAAATAATATAGTTGTTTTTTGTATGTGTAGTTAGAAATATAGTTGTTTTATGCATATATATAGGTGAAATAATACAGTTGTTTTATGTATTTGTAGTTGAATAATAAAGTTGATTTATTCATTTGTAGTTAAAAAATATAGTCGTTTAAGGTATTTATGGTAAAATTATATTGTTGTTTTATGAATTTGTAGTTAAATAATATAGTTGTTTCGTGTATTTATACTTAAAATAATATAGTTGTTTTATGTATTTGCATTTAAATAATATACTTGTTTTTATATATTTGTAGTTAAAATAATATAGTTGTTTTATGTATTTGCATTTAAATAATATAGTAGTTTTATGTATGTATATTTAAAATAATATAGTTTTTTATGTATTTATAATAAATAATATAATTGTTTTAGAGATTTATTGTTAAATAATATAGTCGTTTTATTTATTTGTAGTTAAATAATATAGTTCTTATGTATTTGTAATTACCATATTATAGTTGTGTTATGTATTTCTAATGCAATAATGTAGTTTTTTTATGTATTTATAGTTAAATAATATAGTTTTTCTATGTATTTGCTGTTTAAAAATATAGTTGTTTTATGTGTTTGTAGTTAAATAATACAGGTTTTTTATGTATTTATAGTTAAATAGTATAATTGTTTTATGTATGTATAGTTAAATAATACAGTTTTTTATGTATTTATTGGTCAGATAATATAGTTGTTTTTATGTATTTGTAGTTAAATAATATAGTTTTTATGTATTTATAGTTAAATGATGCAGATGTTTTATGTATTTATATTTAAAATTAAATATTTTATGTATTCATAGTTAAATAATATAGTTGTTTATCTATTTATAGTTGAATAATAAATTTTTTATGTATTTGTAGTTAAATAATATAGTTGTTTTATGCATTTGTTGTTTAATAGTATAGTTTTTTTTAAATATATTTATAATTAAATAATATAGTTGTTTTATATATTTGTAGTTTAATAATATAGTTTTTTATGTATTTGTAGTTAGATAATATTGTTATTTTATGTATTCATAGTTAGATAATATAGTTGTTTTATGCAATTGTTGTTAAATAGTATAATTGTTTTATGTATTTGTTGTTAAAGAGTATAATTGTTTTATGCATTTGTTTTTAAATAGTATAATTGTTTTATGCATTTGTTGTTTAATAGTATAATTGTGTTATGCATTTGTTGTTAAATAGTATAATTGTTTTATGCATTTGTTGTTAAATAGTATAATTGTTTTATGCATTTGTTGTTAAATAGTATAATTGTTTTATGCATTTGTTGTTAAATAGTATAATTGTTTTATGCATTTGTTGTTAAATAGTATAATTGTTTTATGCATCTGTTGTTAAATAGTATAATTGTTTTATGCATTTGTTGTTAAATAGTATAATTGTGTTATGCATTTGTTGTTAAATAGTATAATTGTTTTATCCATTTGTTGTTAAATAGTATAATTGTTTTATGCATTTGTTGTTAAATAGTATAATTGTTTTATGCATTTGTTGTTAAATAGTATAATTGTTTTATGCATTTGTTGTTAAATAGTATAATTGTTTTATGTATTTGTTGTTAAATAGTATAATTGTGTTATGCATTTGTTGTTAAAGAGTATAATTGTTTTATGTATTTGTTGCTAAAGAGTATAATTGTTTTATGCATTTGTTGTTAAATAGTATAATTGTTTTATGCATTTGTTGTTAAATAGTATAATTGTTTTATGCATTTGTTGTTAAATAGTATAATTGTTTTATGCATTTGTTGTTAAATAGTATAATTGTGTTATGCATTTGTTGTTAAATAGTATAATTGTTTTATGCATTTGTTGTTAAATAGTATAATTGTTTTATGCATTTGTTGTTAAATAGTATAATTGTTTTATGCATTTGTTGTTAAATAGTATAATTGTTTTATGCATTTGTTGTTAAATAGTATAATTGTGTTATGCATTTGTTGTTAAATAGTATATTTGTGTTATGCATTTGTTGTTAAATAGTATAATTGTTTTATGCATTTGTTGTTAAATAGTATAATTGTTTTATGTATTTATAGTTAAAATAAGTACTTGGATATTTTTTTACTGAAAGTAAAGTAATTCAGTTTGTTTTGTTCTTTGATGTTATTAGCAAATTAAATATACACGTTTTAATAATGAACGTGACATTTTCGAAATGATTGATTGGTTAATTGTCTAATTCTAATTTTGTTGGTGAGTTTCCATATAAGGAAATGCTTTAATGACGTTGATGTTTTTTTTTGTTTTTGTTTTTTTGATTTTTTGTAAATAATAGTTTCGCACTTGTGTTATTTAAATTCATCGGACAACTCTTCTCATTTGGATGTTAATTTCACAAAGTTTCGATTGATGTAATCTTTCTTCAAGTGTTTCTTGTCGAAGACGGGAATCTGTCTGTCGTACTCGGGAACCACACACACACACACACACACACACACACACACACACACACACACACACACACACACACACACATATATATATATATATATATATATATATATATATATATATATATATATATATATATAACCACGTTGATATACTGGTTCTTGTTAGATTACGGAAGTTACACAACGTTTAACCTGGTTGATACCATTTGAGATTACCAGGTGCTGTATGCACATCAACACCTCCCTGCAAAATACTTGAAAAACGTAAGTCTATTTATTCAATTTGCTTACTCTGTAAACGTTCACGACACCTATAGAGCTGACATTATGTATTTTTGATTTTTTAATAAAACGATAAAAAGAATTAAAAAAAAATAAAATGGTATAATAAAACAGAAGCGTTCTTTTAGTTTTAACAATGTTTGTTTAAAGAAAAAAAACTGCCTAATACCCCCACAATATATATATGTGTGTGTGTGTGTGTGTGTGTGTGCGTGTGTGTGTGTGTGTGTGTGCGTGTATACTTTTCCATATTCATTTACCGTCAATGTTTCAAGCGAACTATTTTTCATTATATATATATATATATATATGCGTTTACTTTTGTGTATTAATGCATATTAAAATGAAACTGCTTAGTGTTTGCACATCTATTTATTCATCTCTCAGCTTCCACAAAAGCTACAGCGGACAAAAACAAAAACAAAAATGAACGTTCATCAAGCGAAGGAATAATTAAATATAGAAATAATAGCAAAAATATAAATCAATGATCTCAAATATTGCAATAAACAATTAGAAGCGATTCGCAGGTAAACGATAATCTGCGAACGCAATTTGTACGCGTTGAATGGCTGTCAGAAATGCTCTTCAATCTTGAAGGAAGATAAGTGAAGTTTGTCCGCCGCCACACAAATAGCAAGAGTAACGCCATGACGGACAAATTGACGAAGACACGAGCAACAAATTAATCAACAGAAATAAATTGAAACGAATAAATGCATCTAATATATGAACAGTCTTTAATCTACGCGTTTAGTGACTTAAATGCAAAAAAGTGACAGACAAACGAATGTTTTATTTGTCACGTAAGCCTCACAGACGAATGAGAATATTCATGCAAACTTAAACGTGACAGACTATTGAAAAGTTGATGTCACACTTAAATGGGAGAACGATTGACAGAAAGTTTCATATGGAAATACCTGAAATGTTATTTCAAATGTAAGCGCCAAACACTTGTCTGCCTACAACAATTGCCAACAATTTCCCCATTCTTTATCTGTGTCTAAAAAACAAACGAAAATTCTATGAGCAGTTTCTTCTCTAAAACTGTCCGTCTACGAAACACAATACTGTGGTATTGCTTCCCTGCTGATTAATTAGTTCTGTTGAACTGTCTTTTAATATAATTAAATCCTACGCACGTTCCACCATTACTGATAAGCATGGCGTTATTTCATGTTGTACCTAACATTCATTAACCTTTATCTCAGAGTGACCTTCGGGCTTTGATACGAGATGATTCACAAAGAAAAAAAACGTAACAGATAGTTAATTGAGGAATTTTAAATTTATAGAAGGCAATATAATACGGAGGTGTAATAAACTGACGCAAATTAATACCTGTATATGACAGTGGAATAAGCTATGCATATTTATTGATTCAATATAAAGTAGCCCGTAAAATGTAGTAGAGGGGAGGAACATTCTTTTATTGTTTAAATTACCTGTAGTGTTTTAAAAGATGGTGTAGATGCTCTCCGTTGACATCTATGCATTTCTGAGCACGTTTAACAACGTTTACAAATACTGCCTCTAGATCTTCTCTGGTGATTCTCATGATAGCATTAGTAATGTCCTCCTTTGGTTGATCTAGATTGTGAGGATTATTTGCATAAACTTTTTCTTTTAAAATCCTCCCCCAAAAATAAAATTCACATGATGACAAGTTCGGCGAACGTGGTGGCCATAATGCTTTGCTTATTGTTCTCTCTTCAGTAAACATGTCTTAAACTCATGTCAGTAATTCGTGAGACGTGTGGCATGTAGCGCATCTTTCTGGAAACAGAATTGCATTTTGTCTTGTGGTGTCAGTTGGTCGTAAGAAAAAAATTAGAGAGATCGGGCTACTTTTTAATGGATCGATTAATATGAAAAATAACTAATTAGAGAAAGATTAGAGAGTTCGGGCTATTTTAAAGTATAGTTTTATATGTATATAATTTTTTATATATTATATGTATTGTGTTCTTATTTGCGGCAGATGGTCTGGTGGTAGACCCCTGTGGTTATATTTCGGGGTCTCCTTTGTCAAACATTTATTCGACTTTCAAATGTGTATGTTAGGACTATAGCCAACCGAGCAAATTTCGTAGAGATCTGAAATAATTCATTTGTTTTAAATGTATAATTCATTTAAACTTAATGATATAGGGTTCTCATTTATTTATTTTATATTTATTTTCTGAGGTCTTATTAAAACGGTTGGAGTTTTTAAATTTTAATATTAAAGGGAGGCAACTTTGCCGATTGTTAAAGGGACGTAATTATGTTAACGTTTTATTACATATTAATGCAAACTTGTATGTATGTTCACACACACGCGCGCGTTGACACACTTACGCATATATATTTGCATACATACCTGTATGTATATTATTTTTTGTTCAGTGTAATTATTAATTTTTATAAGTTTCATGGGGTTTAGCATTATTGTTATGTAATTATTTATTATTATCTATTTATTTATTCGTTTATTTATTTTATCATGTGTACGATCGACTTTACTTGTTTTTATTTAAGGTTATCAAATTTATTTATTTTCTTTTTGTTTATTTATTGCTCATATATTTTCTCCTGGTTATTTTACCTGCTTCGTGCTATTGATTTAATTGAAAAAAGTCATTTTAATAATTATTAGTTTATTATTCATGTATTTGTTTTATTTCATTTTTCGAGGCGTTGTAGACCTGTTTGTACTAAACTAAAACTGTGGATTCATGTCAGCGATTTATTTCTGTGTGCAATGTAGCAATCAAAATGGACTCTTTAATTCGAAGATCACCGACATTTCCTTCGGTGGCTAGGATATTCACTTTGATATATACTTGTCAATGCTGCTGCAAGCATAGATATGCCCGTGAAAGGAAGATTTTATGTGTCTGTAAGTGTTTCTTGAGTATAATATGCAGAGACCTTACTGTGCTACCGATGTATGTATGTGGTGCATTCTATTCAGTATACAATGTTTGTCCGGTGGCATAAATTAATAGTATTTATGTGGCAGTTTAGTAAGGTGTAGGATATATTTTTGTGATGTGTGTTGCGTGTTGCTAAATGTTCCTGCAGTTCAAGTTTAGTGTGTATTAGTTGTATATCTAGAACCTCACTACGTATGGCCATGCAGATAGCTATGATGATCTTGTCGTTGAAGTGCTGCAGTTTAAGAAAGCAGTTGTTAGAGAGAGTGTGCCGCGTCGACTTTCGGGATTTGAAGAGGTTTCTAATAGTCTGTATGCTGTATACGTTAATCTCTAGTACCTGACAAAATTTGTTGCTGCAGGTAGTTTTTACAGCCTCTTTACTATTATCTATTGCGCGTCAACTCGTTTTCTGCATAGCATGTGTTTACTTTGGGAGCGAAGGCCGATCTGTAAGGTATTAAAATGTCTCTACATCCGCAACTACTGTAGATTTTAGTATTTATGTTACCGTTATCTGAGATGTTCAGGTTGAAATCTAGAAATAAAACGGATCGAGAACTGTTGGAGTGCTCAATAATGAACTAAATGTGTGGGCCTGCGTCATTTAAAGTGTTAACAATTGACTTTACTCCTTCCGGGACGGTGCTAAAATAAAGATGTCGTCCACGTATCTTGTTAAGAGTTGACGGCATGTACTTCTAATTCATCTATGTTATTTGTTTGTATGTGTTGTGTTTGTATGCAAAGTATATGTTGTGTTTGTATGTAAATTATGTGTTGTGTTTGTATGTAAAGTATGTGTTGTGTTTGTATGTAAAGTATGTGTTGTGTTTGTATGTAAAGTATATGTTGTGTTTGTATGTAAAGTATGTGTTGTGTTTGTATGTAAAGTATGTGTAGTGTTTGTATGTAAGGTATGTGTTGCGTTTGTATGCAAAGTATATGTTGTGTTTGCATGAAACGTATGTGTTGTGTTTGCATGTAAAGTATGTGTTGTGTTTGTATGTAATGTATGTGTTGTGTTTGCATGTAAAGTATGTGTTGTGTTTGTATGTAATGTATGTGTTGTGTTTGTATGTAATGTATGTGTTGTGTTTGTATGTAAAGTATGTGTTGTGCTGTATGTAACGTATGGGGTGTGTTTGTATGTAAAGTATATGTGGTGTTTATATGTAACGTATGTGTTGTGTTTGTATGCAAAGTATTTGTTTGTGTTTATATGTAAAGTATGTGTTGTGTTTGTATGCAAATTATTTGTTTGTGTTTGTATGTAAAGTATGTGTTGTGTTTGTATGTAAAGTATGTGTTGTGTTTGTATGTTAAGTATGTCTTGTGTTTGTATGTAAAGGATGTGTTGTGTTTGTATGTAAAGTATGTGTTGTGTTTGTATGTAAAGTATGTGTTGTGCTGTATGTAACGTATGGGGTGTGTTTATATGTAACGCATGTTTTGTGTTTGCATGTAAAATATATGTTGTGTTTGTATGTAACGTATGTGTTGTGTTTGCATGTAAAGTATGTGCTATGTTAGTATGTAAAGTATTGTTGTGTTTTATGTAAAAATATTTTTGTCTTTGTATATAATGATATGTTGTGTTTGCATGTAAAATATATTTTGTGTTTGTATGTAACGTGTGTATTGTGTTTGTATGTAAGGTATGTATTGTGTTTGTATGTAAAGTATTATTGTATTTGTATGTAAAGTATGTGTTGTGATTATGTGTAACGTATCTGTTGTGTTTGCATGTAAAGTATGTGTTGTGTTTGTATGTAAAGTGTGTCTTGTGTTTGTATGTAAAGTATTTGTTGTGTTTGCATGTAAAGTATGTTTGCATTTAAAGTATGTGTGGTGTTTGCATGTAAAGTATGTGTTGTCTATTATTCTTTGTGGGAGCACCTGTGTATCAGTAGCAGTGAGACCGAAACAAGAGAAGTCGCTGGAGCAGAATATTTTCTATTTTAGGCGTGCGAGTTTGAGGTCTAGCTCGCAGTCATTCGATGGCGGATGTAGTGTTTGATCCAGTAGATGGTGTCTTTTCGTGTGTGGCGTGATCGGTGTAAGCCAACAATTTAAGCTGGTAGGCTGTTCTGCAGAACTGTGTCTTCATGTTTGAATTTTATGGTGTTATTGGACGTTTGGGTGGTAATAAATTAAGGTTCAGGTGTAAGAAGTTCTTTCTCATCTTGTTGGTTGGTTGTTTTGGTTTTACGGCATATCAGCCCTTTTCAGGTTATTTAATGTCGAATCCTAACAGGTACTATCACTCCGGGTCAGAGTGTACCTGGGAGCAATGGCAATTAAAGGGTGGCTCCACACTCCCCAAAGCCCGCAAGCTGGGGCCTCACAACTGGATATAGTTTCAGGTCATATCCAGAAAATAATAAAAATCTATTGATTTTAAACTACCAGTAAAACTAAAATCGATAGATCATTCCTCATAAGTGTATTTTTACATTTTAGAAAATATCCGCACATTTAACATGTGTTTTTACAGTAATCGCGAAAAATAACAACTTTATAGTTAAATGTTAAGAGATTTATAAAGAATCGGAATTGGGAATTGTATCGGAAGCAGGAAAATATTGGGATCGTCCCATCACTAGTATATATCATGATATTTATATGTAGTATGTTCTTACTTGCGTCAGTGGAGGATTTGTGTTGTTAGGAATATGTTCGTATCGTCAGAATTCCGAAATAAAACAATACGGATTCTGTGGACTTTATGTTTACAATATTATACAATCTGGAATCTTACGGCATTTGAGTATTTCATTTAAATCATATATATATATATATATATATATATATATATATATATATATATATATATATATATAGTGCCGCCAAAAAGAAAGTCCGCATTTGCCATTTTTTCAAAAACCGCAAATTTAAGCTCAACTGATAGTAACTGTTAAAACAAAGTACACCTCATTTGATTCGCCTTTTATTCTTCTACTAGCGGGGGTACCCGGCGTTGCCCGAGTGTTTGTTTCCGGGACGGGGGGGAGTTTTAAAAAATGTTATGGTAGGTAAGTAGGAGGGATCAAACCCGGAGTCATGAGTAAAAGTAGGAAAATAAAGTGTGAAAAAAAAAAACACCTGTAACGTTAACAGTTCGGCCACCAAGAAAAGTCCATTCCAGTTGTTTAGGAAAAAAAAAATTAAAAAAAACGACTACGGTAGGTCGGCGCGAACGTGAAAATATAATGTGAATTGTCCAGCACACTAACCACTACGCTACAGAACACTGCAGCTTAGTTTAGTGATTTTAAATAACTTCACATGAAAGAACTACGAAGCCAAACCGGTGTTCTCTTCTCAACTGTTCCTTGTGAACGATCCCCAAACGGTGTTAAGTGGTGGCAGGGGGAGGAGGAATTTATTAGAGAGAAAATATTTTACCACTTCCATTGATCTTAACCGATTTTGGCCGTGACTTCTCAGCAGAAAAAGTATAGAAATCTAAGATTATCGAGGAATTTGAGAAATAATAAGCCTATAACACACCTCAGATATTGTTCTGCCGTTTGTTCATATTATATTTGCATGAAATATCTTGATTTTTAATCCTATTAAGGTCAAAATCCGACGGGAAAAAATGAGTTCATTTTATTTATATAGAGATAGAAGAGAAGAGAAGATAATTTTACCTGTTCATATTTGATTTTAATTGAAGTATCATAGTGTTCATGTCAATTTAAAAAAAATTAGCTTCAAATCGAGAAGAAAAACGAAACTTCGTAGCAACAAATGAGCTTAAAACCACCTTAAAATATCCACCTTTTAGTATCTCTAATCGTAAAATATTCACGTTTTAGCATCTCGAATCGTAATTGTTGTTGTTCATAGGTTGTACAACGCAACATATAGTCCATATACTTCGAGTTTCTCTTAGTGATCGTCAGGAGCTCATTAATCTCCGCCTTTCTGGTTTATTCAATTGAGAAATCGGCCGCAGATTGAAATGAGAAGAGAAAACGGCATAAATGACTGTGCAAAAGCACCAAAACATCGGCAGTTTTCGTGATGCCCCTAAATGTGGTCGTCCTAGAGTTATTCTTACAGGGGAGACAATGCTATCAAGATCCGCAGCCTCAGAAACAGATTTGAAACGGCTCCCCAAATTCAATAGCAGTGTCATCTTGTTAAAGGGTGCTCTCTTTCTAAAGTAAAAAACATATTGAAGGAATTTAATTTGCGAGGTTGTGTTCCAAGACGCAAGCCAATGATTTCTGTAAAGAACAGACAGCGCTGTTTGGACTTCGTCAGATGCAATGAAAATCATTACTCATCATATCGTTGAAAGTGATTTTTAGCGACAAAGGCAAGTTCAGCAAGCTAGGCAGTGATGGTAGGCAGTACGTCCGTCGAAGGAAAGACGAAGAATTTAATCCTAGGTGCAGTTTCAACGCTGCAAGGTGGTGGACGTTCAGTTTTGGTGTGGACGTTATTAGTGCCAACAGTCCAGGACCTATATGTCGCTTGCAGGGCCAAATTAATTCGACCAAGTACATTAATATATTGACTGAGCATTTTCTACCTTTGAAGAGCATGATATTCTGTGATTAGATTAGCCTCTCCAGACCTCAACTTTATCGAAAACGTATGGCATTACATCAAGCAAGAACTACGCAATGATAAAATTTCAAACTTGAAAAAATTTTGGACAAAAATTAAAGAGTAGTGGGATACCCCTATCATCGGAGTATTGGCGCAGACTAATTCAAGAGAACGCTCCAAAATTTGCAGAACGGCTATGCTACTAACTATTTACTAGTTCACTGTGTGCAACTGTATTTGTGTTGCATTAATGTTCTAAAGTTATATTTAAATAATAGTTTTCCATTGCCTTCTCGATTCGAAGTTAACTTTTTTTTTAATTGCCGTAAACACTAAATAAAATATGAACATGAAAATTTTTAAAGGAATACAGGTGAATCAAATGAGGTATAGGTTATTTAAACAGTTGCAACCGATTTAGCTTAAATTTTCGGTTTTTGAAAAATTGACAAATGTGGACTTTCTTTTCAACGGCACTATATATATATATATATATATATATATATATATATATATATATATATATATATATATATATATCATTATTTCCATAGCCAAACAACGCCGCAGCCTACAAGAGCCATGGCAGCCAATGAACGGAAAGTCCAAGACTCGAGTTTCGCCCTCATTTGTTCTCATCAGTCAGACAAATGCGAACCCGGGATTCGAAACCCGTGCCTCTTGCATGGGAGGCAAGCACTCTGCCAACTGAGCAAACGCCCCGCACACAAAAAATTCTATTAATAACACCGATCAAGCAAACCGCGGCGATATCCGACTGTGGAATGAACCTACCTCGTCTCGACAAGGGATAGGGTCATCCAACCAGCTAATAATCTCAAGCCGATATCTCACAAGTAGGATTTTTCAGTTCCAGCAATGCTAATCTAGCGAGCAATTAGTAATAGAATTTTATATATATATATATATATATATATATATATATATATATATATATATATATATATATATATAGTAATTAGGAATAGAATTTTTCGGAATTATATATATACTAGCATGGGTACCCGACGTTTCCTGGGTTGACATGAAGTTCAGTTTGAAACACGTCTGCTATACTAATCATTTTCATCATGGGTAACGTGAATATCCCCACAACAATTTTAAAAATAAAAGAACGGATAAAAACATGTAAATGTAATCGCCGCCAAAAAGAAGTATCTAATACCCTCTCCACCAGATATTTCGGCAGAAGGGATCACTGTCCTAAGAAAACTCACGATTTTGTGAACTTAAAAAATAACGTTTATAAACATTAATGCATGCATTTATTTTTTATTTTGGTAAATGTGTAGTTTAGCGGTGTAAATTATTTGCCAGACAAAGAAAAAACAATTAAAACTATTTATTTTTATATAAAACACATTGTTAGACCACAAGGCCGAAAACCAGAAAAAAATTTCATTTTTATTATTTTTTTATCATTTATATTTATGATTCGAGGCCGCAATATTTTTTTTTTGTAATGAAAGAGCGTAAAAAGGCCAAATTTGGTCTTAAAAAGCCAATCTGCCAAACCTAAAAAAGGACAAATTTTAAACGTGTATGGCGTGCACATTTAGTCTAATAAAAAATGATAAAATAAACATAAAAATGAATTTTTTTGCTTTATTATAATGTTTTTGTTTGTCAAATAATTTACGCCGCTAAACTACACATTTACCTTTATTTTTTGTAAGGGCACTTTTTTTAGTGTTTTTTTTTATTGTAAATAAAGGAAATTTTAGATTTGCTTTTTAGGGGGGGCTTTTCGATTTGCTTTTTATTTGTCGTTTTATGTTTCTAATGTAATCCCCCCACAAAAAAAAATGAATTTGTCATATTTTGGGGTTTGTTTTATTTATTAAATTGTTAGATGAAAGTAGAGGATGGTCTCATAAAAATAATTAAATTTATCGCTATTTTATGTTTCCAATATTATCCCCCCAGTTTTTTCCTCCCCCTCAATCGCACAACTTGAAAAAATGCTAGAGGTTACATGTCTCGCTGAACACTTTGTGGCCAAAAAAGTGGGAGCTCATTTTACGTTAAATTTATATAGAAAATGATCCCCCACTCTAACATGTTATTTTTTTCTTTTCAAAATTTCTAATTTTCTTGCACTTATTTGCTCTTCTGAAAACTAATAATATTTATAAAGGCTGCTTAAATGTATTAGCCGGAAAAAAGTAGATCTCCATTTTTTTAAGGGTTAACTGCCGCTTGGTCACGTCGTATAAAGTTACCTTTTTAATTGGAAAATCAAGTGTGTAATCGATGAAATTAACACGAAAAAGAAAAAGTGTAAATTGTGAAATTTAGGTATTAAATGACGCCAATTTCTGTATTGCCGTAAGCAATAAAATAAAACAAGCAAATGAAATCTTTTCAGTTTTTTTCGTAAGTTTTTTTATATTAAAAAAAAATTAAAAGCCAAATATTTTTTTCTATCTACACGGAATTATTTTTCCAGCTAGAAATTAATGAAATCATCAATCATATTTGGTAAACGTTTTTTTTTATGGATAGCATCTAGGGACAAAAAAAAGTTTTAAAAAGGTCGCTGTTGGAAATACTAATTTCAAAATAAATTAAATTAAATATATTATCGATATAATTGTTGTTTAAAATTTATTTAAAAAACAATTTTAAATAGAATACTTAAAATGATAATCTCGCTAAAAACATTAACTAAGATACCGCTATTTAGTAAAATCAATTTTTTCTTTATGCCATATGCAAATAAGGTGACCTCTTAATTGTATATTTTCCAAGTATCATACTATATATAGGAATAAATGGAAGATTAAAGTAACACACGTTTAGTATATATTAATCAAATTGCGAACAAACAAACAAACAAACAAACAAACAGGAATAAAAAATTTATATATAGAGATGCATATATATATATATATATATATATATATATATATATATATATATATATATATATATATATATATATATTGCAATTACGAAGGGAAGACTTTTATGATTCATGGTTAAAAGTAAATTTGTATATATATATAAATATATATATATATATATATATATATTCCTTTAATCTTCTCTCCGTAAAGGGGGAAAAAGGGGGAACAGGAGAGGAAAGAAAGAGAAATGGAGAGCCAGCTGACCGGTTTCGACCCTCGCTTCTCAAAGCTGTATGGAAGGAATTTTTAAAACAAAGAATGAAAACGCGATTAAAATTGCGTTTTATTCAATTTACGGGGAGAAAAAAAAGTGGGAAAACGATTAAAATAAAACAGAGTTATGGTCGAATACCCTAGAGATTAATCACGTTCAAACTCAGGTGGCATTCTCTTTGCTTGCAAAAGGAAGGTTTTCTAAGTCGAACGTGAATAGTCTCCAAGATCTTAAGGTGATATAATGAATGAGCACGACTAAGAATAGAAAAAGAGTCCGTGCTAAAGTTCGCTGCACAAGACAGGTTTTTAAGTAAATGATCAGTAATTGAGGACCCGTGCATCCGTTGCCCTGTAGGTTTCATTCCTAATTTTACTCGGTATATGTTGTTGGATTCTTCCATCTAATCTTAATGTTGTTCGACCCAAGTAGTTGGCACCGCAACCACATTCAAAATTGTAAATAACGTTACTATTATGGTGGTGGTGGGAGGTAGGACGTCTTTTCGAGAAGATGGTAATAAAATTCACGTAGAGAACACAACACGCACATTGGCAGTAAAATAACATCTATGAACTGCTGAACTTATTTGTTTGGCAAATTTCTCACTTACTGTACCCAACCAAGGCGAACGAAGATAAATTGGACATTCGAGAGAATTCAACTAATTTCTTTTGAATAACTGACCTAATCACGTCTAGTGGGTACCCGTTTTTAGATAAAGTATCGGTAACTGTTTCCAATTCCTCATCTAATTTTAACTTGGAACAAATCATAAGGACACGATGCGTTAGGGTCCAAATTAGATTTATCTTACGTTTTTTAGGGCAAAATGAATCCCAACGAGTATACAAACCTGTAAATGTTGGTTTGCGATATATAGATGTATGGTAACTAGATGACGTTTTTGTTACCAATACATCAAGGAAAACTATGGATGAATTGCACTCTCCATCATAGGTGTACTTTAACGCGGGATGCATTCTATTGAGTAAGGAGAAAAAGGCTTCAGTTTGGTTATTAAATAAACAGAATGTGTCGTCAACATATCGGAAGTACACTAATGGTTTTATGGGTGCAGATAGTAAGCGCTCTTCATAGAACCCCATAAAAATATTCGCTATGGTCGGTCCAAGTACTGAGCCCATGGCCACACCATCTTTTTGCCGATACATAATATTGTTGAAACCAAATTCAACAGATGTCGTGGCAAATTTCATAAGTTCAATAAAGATGTTTTCAGGAATAGGAGGAGGTGATATCCGGCCCCGATATAAAAAAATCTGCACAAATATCTATAGTTTCCAAAACAGAGACACAAATAAAAAGATTGCTAATGTCATAAGAGCACATAAATCTATTAACAATCTTAGACTTTTTAATAAAATCAGCAAAATAAAATGAATCTTTAAGACAATATTTACTATAATGTGGTAAAACAGGTTGTAAAATGTCAAAGATCCATTTCGAGACCTTGTGTTGCGATGACCCTACCATGGACAGAATTTTATTTATTTTTAGTTTATAAACCGAACCATAGCCCCCCCCGCCTCCAAACATAAGCGAACACCCAACAGCTCAAGACATACTTACCAAGAAATCACCTCACCAACGAGACGCTAAAAACTTTAACACTAAGACTCGAATTTTAAAGTAAACCCCCTCCTCCCACCCCCACATATTCCTCTTCCCCTCATGTATCCCTATGCCCTCAGCCACACCAGAAATGAACTTCCCAGAACCACCCCACAAGTTCCTTAAACCCCAAAACTAAAACATTATCGACATACCAAACGCCCCCCACCTTCCCCCTTGTTCCCTTCGTCTCTTCGTCTTCCGCCCTCCTCGCAACCCCCCTCCTGACCTCATTCACTCTTCCACTTTTTCATCCCAAAATAGCGAACATCTCTGTAAAAGTCTGAGGACGCTACAGACGGCCAAAAAACGGCCGTGTAGCCGAAACAATAATGTAACTCAACAACTCAACAGAAAGATACGGTAATAAAAAATAAAACGCATATTTGCTCTACAACAGTATTGAGCACTTCACTTTCTTCAGTTTTTATTAATTACCATCTCCACTAAATATATATATATATATATATATATATATATATATATATATATATATATATATATATATATATATATATGCACATAAAGTTATAAACTGTACATTGAGCCCGGTTGGGCTGGGCTGGGCTGAACTGCTACAATATATATATATATATATATATATATATATATATATATATATATATAGAGAGAGAGAGAGAGAGAGAGAGAGAGATTGAGAAACAGAGAGAGAGAGAGAGAGGAAGAGAATCTAACAGAGAGAGACAGAGAGGAAACGAGACAGAGGGAGAGAAGGAGAGAGAGAGAGAGAGAATGGGTAGTGAGAGAGTAAATGGGAGGTAAACGAAATTAATAAATAAATACAAGGTTGTTTACATATGCTCTAAGAATTATGATGTTTTTGTTTTGAAGTTTTTGACTATATGTAAATGATTTTATAAATTTATTTGTTTCGTTTTACTCCTATTTATTTTACTTTCTTCTATAAAGCTGTTTCTATTTTTGCAACATTCTGAACGATTGGTTGTAATATATATATATATATATATATATATATATATATATATATATATATATATATATATATATATATATATATTCCCTCAAGTATTAGCGATATTGTTACTTGGATATTGTTGTTCCCGTGTTCGGGATTCAGAACATTGTTCCCCGCTCTCTCTCTCTCTCTCTCTCTTTCTCTTTCTCTCACTCTCTCTCTCTATATATGTGTGTGTGTTTGTGTGTGTGTGAGTATAAATGTAATAGAGCGATGAATTTCCAGCTGTTCTTCTTAAATCTCGTAATGAGCCTACCCCTGCTGATAACACCATGAAAAGCAATGACACAACGGAGAGTCGGCGACGAACTCGAGCGGGAATTCACAGATTAATCTGTAACCGGAAGTAAGTAGGGCGCCATGCTGCAATTGCTCACAGTAAATGCGAAAACGAACGACTGCACAGACAATACCGAATTAGAATCCTATGTTGTGCAATTAACTCGAACAATTTGATAATTACAATAAATTGACGACCGTAACATTTCTTGCGTCTGCATTATGCCTTTTATAAGTCCCTCCTCCTGTCATTTTTTTTGTTCTCTCTATTTCTCTTTCATATATATATATATATATATATATATATATATATATATATATATATATATATATATATATATATATATATATATATGCATGTGTGTGTGTGTGTGTGTTTCAATGAGTAACCGTTTGTTATGTTTAGTAGCATGCGTGCCCAGCGTTGTCCGGGAGTTTAGATGTGTGTGTTTAGCAAAAAAAAAAAAAAATGTGGTAGGAAGGCAGGCTCGAACCCGTATTGCGAAAGAGGAAAAGAACGGGGGATAAAACGTGACGTCTTTGCTGTTACGACCACCACCAAACGGGAAGTTCCGTATGTTTAAAGTAAGGCTAGACAATCGAAAATCGACTTTCGAAAATATCGGTGAAAAAAAGTGACCCGTCACAATAACTCTATCAATTTACAGTCTACAGACTCAGAATTTGATATACAGGGTACTGAGATTTGCGAAAATCTTTGTAATCGGTTTTCGGTCAGAAATTTGACCTTTCAGAACACTACCAAACTCATCCGCCAATTTTGGATATAAGCAATTGAAATTTTAGATATATGTTCCTTGGACATGAATTTAACCTAATAACTTGATTTGGGCCCAAAACAATAAATGTTAAGGGTTATAATAGGGATCAAAATTAAACAAATTTGACCTCTGCAGTTTCTACTAAATTACTAAAGACAATTACTGGTCTAAACATTTGAAAGTTTACATAAAGGGTATTCAGAGATAGGGCAAGCTTTTTAATCGGTTTGGGTCGAAAATTTGAGCTACAAATATATAAATCTATGTATGTATGTTTGCATGTCTGCCCAAAACTTTCGACAGAGGCGACAGATTTTCACAAGATCAGTATTGTTTTTAAGGTCGACCCTTCAAACGACAAATACCGAAAAATTGGCTAAAAACATTAATTTCTTCACCCTCAACTGGGCACTTTACTACAGGGAGGGTTCGCATTTTTCGCCGATATTTTCTAAAGTAATCCCCTCTTTTCGATTGTCTAGCCTTAATTTAAACCTACGTCACTTCCGGTTTGGCGGTGGTCGTAACAGCAAAGACGTCACATTTTTTCAAGCTCTTTTCCTCCTTCGCGGTACCACTTTTTTCTTTTTGCACAACACACACCTCCAAATATCGCCAGGCACCAATGCTAGTATATATATATATATATATATATATATATATATATATATATATATATATATATATATATATATGTTGTATTTTGTGTACAGAGAGTCGTTTGATGAGACAATGAGATAATTCGTTTTAGATATTCATATCAAGCTCTCTTCAGACACTACTCATCTAACACCTTTCTGTACACGAAATACAAAATATAAATACGTTCTTATTTTTCGGATTTTCCTTTTGTTACAATATGATTATTTTTACTTCCTCAACACATGAAGATGATTCGTGGACGAATCGAAAGCGCTCGTGATAGTAACAACTATGAAACCTTCATTAATATTTTTGATTTTGATTATAAAAAAGATTATACGGAAAATCGAATAATTAAAAAAACTCACAAAGAAAAGTGTCTCTGTTGTATTCAATAATGTATGCTTGAATGAAAAAAATGCTGCATAAATATATGTGTGTATGTGTGTGTATGTGTGTGTGTGTGTGTGTGTGTGTGTGTGTGTGTGTGTGTGTGTGTGTTCAATGTATAGTTGGAGATTAACTGGGATAAATAGGGATTAGTCACCACAAAACTAGATTTACCCTTGAAGTTTTCTCTGAAACTATTGGGCCGATCTGGCTGAAAATTTGTATGTACCTTTGTTATGATATTGTGCAGTGAACTATGTATAATGGCATCCGATGCAGTTAAGGATTAATAGAGATTAGTACTTAATGCCAAAAATAAGTACAAATTTAACCATATTTAATTAAGAATTCCACATAGAGCACTCATTCTAATTCAACGGTCGATAACTTTTCTTCGTGTTTAACAGATTTAAAAGTCTACTTCAGGCAGACAGTGTAAAAAAACAAAAGCAGATAGCTTCTGTTTAGTAATAGTTTTTTTTTTTAATTTTTCGTGTTATCTTTTTTGTATATACATCGAAGATATGGATATATGGTCCAAACATTTTTGCCTTTTTAAAGGTTTTTACTTTCGTGTGTTAGTCTCGGTAAGGAGTTATGGGAAGATTTATTTAAATGGTAGTTAGAGTGCGAATGACGTTTTTTATGGCTGCTGACAGCGGTGATGTCGTTGGTATAGCAAAGAAAAATGAGGAGATTATGCCTGAATGAAAAAATGCTGCCTAAATACATGCATATATATATATATATATATATATATATATATATATATATATATATATGCACTGTTATATAAAAGGTAATTTGTGAAATCGTGTGTGCATCTGTGTGTGTGAGACTTCGCTCCCAATGAACTCGAAAACGACTGGGTCGATTTTTATTAAATTTCACAGGAAGTTACATTATGTGCCTGGCAGTGTTCTTAGATATGTTTCCTATCGGAATGTTTTCGATAAAATAATCCTATGAAAAGAGGAACAGGCAATTTTTACTAAAGTCTAACATCCCAAGCGCATTTGAGAAGTTTTATTATTACACAAGGCAAAAGGCCCGACATTTAAAATCAGCATTATGTGCTTTGATATCAGAAATTCGCGTTGGAAATGACTGTTTCTGTTACTAGTTAAGCATGATACTTGATGTTTGTGTTTTAAATTATAATTCAAGCCATTATATATAAAAATAATTTTATAAAATCAACAGTAAGTTCTCTACAGTGCAATGTACACTAAACTAAGTCACAAATAGAGGCATGCTCGATTCCTCCAAGTGCACCGCAATGGGTCCCCAACTAGAGCAGGCAGTCAATTGATTGTATTGGAAACAGGGCGATTTAATCGATTTCGATAACAAAAAATGTGGAACATTAGTTGGTCAGCATTCAGTCTAGTGAGATCACTCTGCTCGTACATATATATATATATATATATATATATATATATATATATATATATATATATATATATATATATATATTACAATAGAAAAATGCGAGCATGAAAAGTAATATGGTTAAGCTTGAACATGGAAAAGTAAAGGACTAGTTGTTAAAACTAGAAAAGAAAATAACAAGATATTCTAGTTTAAAATATAATAAATTCATAACTTAAAATATTGCAGCAATAAGAACTGATTATATAATGTTATAAATTTTAAGTTATGAATTTATTATATTTTACACTAGAATATCTTGTTCTTTTCTTTACAGTTTTAAAAACTAGTCCTTTACTTTTCCATGTTTAGGCTTAACCATATTACTTTTCATGCTCGCATTTTTCTATTGTAATCCATGACTTTTCCAAGCTTTCAATAAATTCACTTGTTCTTTGTCTAATTTCAGTCTTATTTTTTGCCCCCATAAACATAACATACACATATGTAATAACAATGTACGGCACTCGTCTGCTTTCAATAAAATCTCCCCATGTATCCCCCTTTCATTCTTTCATTCTTTCTGTTTCACTTGTTACTTCTCTTTTCCCGGAAGCGGTGAATTAGTAGCAACAGTCGCTGCTGAAGCGACGTGGTTGCTATGGAAATCAGTCATAAAAAACTTCGTTCACCTCCTTGGATTTTTTACGATTTTGAACACCATAAAATTTATCATAACTTTTGTTTTACTGAAGTTGAAAAACATTTTTTCACAATATAGCTGAGAAGGTGATCTAGAAACTGTAATAATTGTTTGAAATTTGGACGAAAAATGAGTGGACGGTGAAGCTTTATAGCAGTTCTAAATGACTAAAACTGCCACTTTACCATATCATTCAAACACTACCATGTTTGAATAATATTAGTAATGTATAATAATAATAATAATAATAATAATAATAGTAATAGTAATAATAATAATAATAATAATAATAGTAATAATAATAATAATAATAATAGTAAAAGTAATAATAATAATAATAGTAATAATAATAATAGTAATAATAATAATAATAATAGTAATAATAATAATAATAATAGTAATAGTAATAATAATAATAATAATAATAATAATATTAATAATAATAATAATAATAATAAGTAGTAGTAGTAGTAGTAGTAGTAGTAGTAGTAGTAGTAGGACTGTACGGCTAAAAACAGGAATAGGTTTAAGGCTTCCAAAATCCATATTAGAATTGTTTGCAAGAGCAGATGACGTAACGGATAAAGTACTTGGTCAAATTCAATTGTAATTTACACCGTTCTCGTTGATTAAAGATTCAATTCCCAGTACGGGTGATACTCAAAATACAATTGTGTATTACTTAGGACTTCTACGCTATCATAGCTCACGGAACCTTCCATGTTAAACCCACTGATTAAATAAAGGGTTCAGATAGAATTTAAGTGAAGATTCACGACTTGCACTTTCAGAAAATAACACTCACGGTGAAAACTAGTTGAAATAATATATTAGGTTGAGAAGAAAGTTCTTGCAGAATTTTAAATTTTTATTTCAAATGATGTATTTTCAAATGAGTTTTCGTTATAATACCTTTATTTTATGTATTATTTTAAAGGGCGTTTTTCGCTCTATCTAATCGTTTGAATGACAATCGTTTTGAAACAATTGTCTTCTTTTCAGCACGTTAAATACAATATGAAAAAAAGGAAATTCGCACAATTTTCTTATTTCAATTCAAGTTAGGCCGAAAAGCTGCTGAAACAGCTCACGATATTAAGGAATATTTTAGCCGATGAAACAGCACTGAACGGACAGCATAATGGTAGTTTAAGAAATTTCGTGGCGGCGACAGAACGAGCGTCTTAAAGATGACCGCAGTGGTCGGCCATCGGATGTTGACAACGATCAATTAAGAGCCTTGGTCGAGGCCAATTCACGTACAACTGTCTGATAACTTGCTTCTGAATTAGACATAACGTATACGACGATTTCTAACCACTTGAAACAGATTGAACAGACAAAAAACGTTACTTTTACGCAACAAGGACGACCCGTTTCTCGACTTGGTTCTTACTTGCGTTGAATAGTGAATTCTTTACGACAACCGGCAACGCTCACTTCAGTGGTTAGACACTGACGAAGCTCCACGACACTTCCCAAATCCAGAATTGCACCAAAAGAAGGTCATACTGACTGTTTGGTTGTCTGCAATCAGTCTCATCCATTACAGTTTTTTGAATGCAGAGAAGTACTGTCAATAAATGGATGAAATGCATCAGAAACTTCGCCAATAATACCCAGCCTTAGTCAACAGAAAAGACCCAATTCTCCCCTACAGCAATGCCTGACGGCACGTTGCTAAACTGAGCATGCAGAAGTTAAATGAATTGGGCTACTAAACTCTGTCCCATCCGCCATAGTCTCCAGACTTATCACCTGCCGACTACCACTTTTTCAAACATGTCGACAACTTTCTGCGTGAAAAATCTAAGCAATATAAAAAAAACGTCTCTGGCGAGGCGACTTCATCGCCACCAGAACGCAAGATTTTTACGTTACTGACATAAAAATACTTGTTTTGCATTCGCAAATGTATGTCGATTCTGATGATGCTTATTTGATCCAAAAAATTTTGTTCGAGATATATTCACGAATTTAAAAGTTAAAACCCGCAAGAACTTTCTTATCAGTCTGGTAAATAACAAGAATTATCGATCCATTATCCCCAAAATTCAGAAATAAAAGTCAAAGTTTAAAATAACAATATTTGATACTAATTGTTATTTTTTGTTTCCGATTAAAAATATTAAATTAAGTATAAAACGAAGCTTTAGAATTTTAATATTCTTAATATGGAGGCAGACTTAATCAAAGTCAGATTGTCGCAAACTCCAGTTTTCCACTTTTCGCTATTACGGAATTATCTATTTTATCAGCAAGGAAAAACAATCGATCTGATTTTGCTTTAAGCAGTCATCAGTTTTCACTATTAATGAAAATGAGAGTGTCTGTTTATTTTCTCTCGGGTCTGTGTATAGTTATTACATATTTATATAACTTTATACCTTTTGCTATCTTGCATAGTGGAGGACGCCACAAAATGATGACGTCATCGTTTAAAACGAAGAGAAACTGGAATAAATTCTTAGTCTGTATCTGCACACATTATATGACACTAAACAATGCCTCGCGCACAAAACGAAGACGCCATTAGTCACAACATAGGAAAATGAGAGGGAAAGATTCTTTATGATAACTTGAGCTAATGAAGGGTGATCGATAAAAGAAATAGTGAAATAAGGACGAAGGTAAGGCATGGGAGAGATATGAAGAAAAAGAGAGAGGGGGAGAGAGACAGAGGGAAAAACAGGCGACTTTGAAAAAGAGAGCGAGGGAGAAGTGCGCAGCATGTGAACGATTACTATCAAGAAAAAAATATAGACTTTCTTATGAGTTGCGCGGTTGCTCAGGTGGCACTCGCGTCGCATGCAAGAGATTCGGCTTTCAAATCCCGTGTTCGAGTGTGCTTATCTAATGAGCCCAAATGGGGCGAAACTCGAGTCTTGAGTTTCCGATGTGTTAACTTTCATGACTCGTGTGAGCTGCGACGTAGTTTGACTGTCCGATCATTATATTTTCTCATATTCTGAAAATGCTAATATTAATTTGCCTGTTAGATTAGTTTGTTGGATGACATCGTCGTCACGAGCGTAAAATACTACTTGTGAGACATCGGCTTTGGTTATCAGTTACTGGATGACTCCACCTCTTGTTTGAGACAAAGTGAGTTTATTCCATAGTGGGATTTCGCCACGGCTTGCTTGACCTGCGTTAATAGACGTTCTTGTGTGTGGCGCGGTTACTCAGGGGCTAAGGTACTCACTTCGCATGCAAGAGATTCGATGTTCGGATGAGTTCAAATGAGGGCGAAACTCGAGTCTTGATTTTCGGTTTGTTAGTTTTACTTGACTGTGGAAATAATGATATCATCTCACATTCTGAAAATTCTAATATATATATACATATATATATATATATATATATATATATATATATATATATATATATATATATATATATATATATATAATCATGATGTTATAATAATTAGATTACTATGGCCGGATGTTACGACATTGAAAAAAATAAATGTAAAATTTCAACGATATTTTTCGCGGTTGAGATTGGCCGTGTGGTTTGCTACTTGCTAATAGAGTCAGAGAATGCTTCATAGCCGGGTTCAAATCTCCCGACAAGTAGTAATCGTGTCACCCTGCTCGGATGATTCCTGAAAGGATGAAACACGAGTGTCTGTAGGTAGTAAAAAATTATTATTGGAATAATTATATATATATATATATGTGTGTGTGTGTGTGTGTGTGTGTGTGTGAATAAAGTAGAAACTTGAACTTCAAAACCTATAAACTATATAAGTGAAATAACAAAAAACTGTATACACATGATAAACTTTACTTTAAGATACAAATACATAAAAATAGAATTGATAGAAATATAAGCTAATTCAACGCCTAAATATAGAAAAAGTACTCTAAACGTGTACCTTATTAATTCGACAAATTCACAAATGAGTGAGTCACCTCTCTATATAAAAAGGGGTAAAAGAAGAGGAAATAAAAGTCAGTCGAACCTTCCTTTTGAGAGAAGCCCTGCTATTGGTTAATAAAACCATTAACCTGTGGGAGGAAATAACAATTAATCTCATTGATTAGCTAACTATATTTAACACCGTGTGTATGTATAAAACATCCAGTAATTTGAATTCCATGCAAGAATCTAAATAATACGAAAGGTGAATTTCTGCGTGATGATTCCATTTGGAGATGAAAAAGGCAAATGCGTTAGTCTTTATTATTTGAATTCTTCGGACTACTGTTCTCATCTTGAGTGATATTTTTTGCACGACGTTTCGGAAGAAGGTCGGAAGTTACATTTACTGTGCAAATAACACTTAAGAGTAGAACAATCAATCCATATCTCATAAATTCATTAAATCCGAATTACTGGGTGTTTTATATATACACGTGTTTTTATATACACGTATTTTATATACACGTGTTTTATATATACACGTGTTTTATATAAACGTGTTTTATATATAAACGTGTTTTATATACACACGTGTTTTTTATATACACGTGTTTTATATATACACGTGTTTTTATATACACGTGTATATATAAAACACGTGTTTTTTATATACACGTGTTTTATATATACACGTGGTATTTAGTTTATCACATTAATAGCATGCTGTTTAAATGTACGATTATCGGGTATAACCTGAATGTTTCTCTTGTCTAGAAACGATCAGATTATGTTAAGTATTCGTCCAACGTACCGTATGATTTAAGTTTCATGTCAAACTTTTGTCAAAGGCTTCGGATATATCAAGAATTATCGCCCTAGCGACCCCTGCTTTATCCAATGCATGCTAGTTAAAATATCTGCAGTAGAATGGGCTGCATAAATCCATATTGTTGGTTCAAAAGAAGTTTAGTATTAACAAGGTGATTGACTATCGCCTGATTAATGAATGGCACAGAGATTTTAGAAAAAAAGAGGGAGGAGATTGATAGGACGATAGTTGAACAAGTGAGTTCTTTCGCCAGAATTATTGATTACTGGTATCAGGTAAATAAGACTCAGCAAGACTCTTGTTGTAGAGTTTAGAGCTCCTAGCTTAGCGGGGCATTTCTTAATTAATATAGCACGAATGAATGAGATGAGACTAACGCACCTTGTAGATGTATTTTTTAAATGATATCGTGGACATGATTTACGAGTGTGGATTCTGCCCGCAAAGAGAAATTAGAGCTGGTTTTCAAGGTCAAAGGTGAGAGAGAGCGAGATATATACATATATATATATATATATATATATATATATATATATATATATAGAGAGAGAGAGAGAGAGAGAGAGAGAGAGAGAAAGAGAGAGAGATAGAGAGAGACTGCAGAATAATCCTTAGGCGTTTAAAGTCTCCGCTTCCTTCGCTGAAAGTCGACACTCAGAGCTGCACAAACTCGAAGAGTTTGAAATATCGATATTGTATACTAATTGATATTTTTTTGTTTCTGATCAAACGACAAATCCCCAGGGAGAAGCAAAGGAGGAGTGGAACACAGTGGTGAGTCGCAAGTAGCAACAACATCAGTAGCAGCAACAATAGCAGCTACAACAGCAGCAGCAGCAACAATAACAGCAACAACAGCAGCAGCAGCCAAACAACAGAAGCAGCAGCAGCAGCTATAGCAGAAACAACAAAACGTTCCCGTGCTCAACAAACAGGAGATTAAGAGAAAAACGGAAAGCTCTTTGGATAAGAAAGGGATGGACACCAAGAATGAGACCCCCAAAATTCGCTTCTCCCTGATTCAAGACAAGAAAAGCATCAATTACGAGAGTGAGAAAAAAGTGGTCTAACCCCCTCTCAAACAATAACAAAACACACACACACACACACACACACAACTAACCCTAACCGCCTTCAGAACATCCAACCAAGCACGCACTCGGCAGACGCCGGTCCTACCACCAAAAGCGGACATCAGACCTGTCCCCACACCGCACTTAAAACAGACACCCGAACCCGCACACGCATCACACTACGATAGTCCCGAAGAACCAGGGAAGAAGATAAAACAATTAGCTTCTTCTCGGAGGAAAAAAAGACTCAAAAACGGAGCAGGCATTTTTAAAATAAACCCCATGTCTGTCTGATCTGTCTCTCCAGCAAAGAAGAAATCTCAAACCTCTTTGGACCTCCGTCAGATGGGGGAAAAATACCTTGAATCCTCCCCATTAACTTCCCAGATGCTCCATTCGTGATATCTTTTATCCGTCTGCCGGTTAGACACTAGTCTGGTTGTTGTTGAAGGCCGCAAGGGGAGCAATCCTAGGAACTGAGTCGATTAAGGACAATGACTCTTCCTGTGAAGAACTTTTACCACAGTGCAAGGGAAAGATCCCAATTTTGGTACATCCATCACTGTACCGGACCCTTAAACTAACTTTCCCCGTAGACGGTGGCGGTATTGTGTGCAGCGACCACAATATTAAGGAGCTGTCAACTTTGAGCATGGGTTATAGCGTCGGTGTTCTTTCGCCGGAGGACTTTGGGACTGGGTGTAACACTGCCTAGGTAAGTAATTAACCTAACAAGTTTGAATGCAAGGGATTAAGATCCTCTAACCGGGCGACTCACGTCTGGAGAAACCTCTTGTGTTTGGGAATAGATGTGGCTGATAAAGGAGACGCACTTCGTTTCATCTGTGGATTGTCAGGTGATGGCTAGAGACTACGATGTCTTTTCAGCATATGGAAATCTGCTGAGGAAATGTACCCTGTCCGCGACAGTAGACGTTGTGCTTAGGGACGAGACTGATCGTGGCCGATGTTGCCTCAAACAGTACGTGTTTCGGGTCGTTGAAGTTCATACGCCTAGCACCGCTCGAGAGAGGCTCTCCTTCTTCCGCGATCTCGACGCTTTCATCGTGTGTCCGAAGCTCGTAGTTGTAGGGGAGATTGGAACGACATCCTTGATCCCTGAGGAAGCTAGAGGGTTGGAGAGGTACGAAACCAGCCTGGTTGATCTGCTGGCTACATGTGATCTGATCAACAAATTCCGGGGCAGGAGATGTGGACGTAGACCAATAGCGTTGTCTTCTGCCCAAACATTTATTTGGATAAGATACTAGTTAAAAAGGCGACATAGTTTTTAGCATGTCCCACTTTCCACTGGCTAGGTCACACAAATCATAAACTAGTTATAGCCCATTTGAAATTAGAGAATAGGCCTTAATTAGGCGGGTACTGGAAGTTGAATACCTCCTTGCTGGAAATATAAGACTTATCAGAAAAACTAGCTCGACTTATCAAAGAAGCTTTGGTGGGGACAGTTACCGGGAGTAAGTGATGTATTAGCCTAAAATCTAAAATTAGGAACTTATCCGTTAGATAAACCGAGCACTCCTCACTATGTAAGTTCAGGACGAAAAAACAACTAGAAGAAAAGATAGTAAGGGCGGCGGGTTAGAGGGATAAAGTTAGTCAGAAACTAGTTAAGCAGGACCTTCGACGCGAGGCTAGCGAGCGTTACGAATACCAGATAGTTAGAGCTAAACTTCGAAAAGTATAAAAAAAAAAAAACGTGAACTCCGCCGCGGATGTGCGTAGGGAGGTTTCCATGCGTGGCTCGGATAAGTATATCGCGAGCGTCAACCACCCGGATGGACATACCTTGGGATCGACTCACGAGATCTGAGAGAGATATCGAGAACCTTTCGAAGAGCGATTTAAGCAACAATCCTGTCTTCCTGTGCAAAGCGTTTGGCGACTATTTGGCCAACTCTCCCAGCCAACAGGGGGAGGGGGTAGAGTGGCTGGTTATGAGGGCAGGATGACAGAGTGGGAGGTTCTGAATGCGCGGAAGAAAGTCGGCTGCAACAAATCGCCAGGACTTGATGGTTTGCCCTACGAATTGTATTAGGCGATCGCCCATGTTCATACCGCTTCTGACGGATGTGTTCGATCATTAGTTTGTCGAGGATTCCATCCTGGATCAAGTAACCAAAGGAGTAATCACATTCTTGAAGAAAACGGGCCGGCGTAGCAGGGAAGAGTTAAATGACTACAGGCTCGTGACTCTGTTAAACACAGAGCTAAAGATCTTGGCTAAAGTTCTATCGAATCGACTGCAGCTGTTTCTTTACAAGGAAATCATCACTTATCAATGCATGGAAGCTACTCGAGGATAAAGGTTAATGAGGCTACAGTTGACAATGGGACAATATCGTAGTAATCGTTCGTATTATAAATTTGGTAAATTAGATTAAGGAAATGACCCATAAAGAATTTGTTTACGTTGAACTTGAAGACAACCATATTGTAGTCAGCTGGAAAGCAGAGAAACAGATGTGCAGTTCTAAGAAAGAAGATTTGTTCATGGAATCTACGTTTAGGTTCAGGCACAGATAAAGAGTGGGAAAAATTATTGATAGTGTTTTCAACTAGACAAGTGTTTCTCGTGAAAGTTTGGCGAGGGAGTACCATAGATTGGAGCTCAGACGAGCACTTGGCATGAAAATATCGATAAAGCAGAGAGGCTGGCAACGTCTCTTTTATGGGAAAGAGGTTGCAAGGAAAAGAAAAGGGCACCCCGCACTAGGTTACGAAGTCTATTTTGAACGTTGTCAAGGCCGGATAAGTCTTTCTAGCAGCTCCTGTCCAGTAATGTACTTGACATTTATATAGGTAGATAATTCCATCAGCAATGAGATAGCTATTAAAGCGGTGGAATGATCCCGCCATTTTTCTTGGCAACAGATTTGATGTACGTGTTCCATTTCAGATCGGAAGTAAAGGTAAAACCCAGAAGCTTGCCAAAACATGGAGCCTCCTCAAGACGAGCCATTCATTTCAATTGATGCGAGATGGGGATCAGAGCGTTGATGATGTAAAGATAGAAGCTTGGTTTTAGGTGCATTAAAATTAACTAGCCGCCTCTTTCCCCATTGTGCCATGTGCTCAAGATCAGAGGAGAGAGAATCAGAGAGAACTTCGTCATTTAGAGCTCTTTGCAGTGTTGCCATAAACGATAGTGTCGTCAGCATAAATGTCTACGAATGATCTCAGGGTGGGATTTGGGAGATCATTGATGTAGATCAGGAAGAGAGTTGGACACAGGTGAACCCCTGAGGAACTCCAGCATTAATACTGTGAGCTTCTGATTTCTGCCTATCAACCACTAGTCATGAACGTATCAGAGCGAAATGGTTTTATAATTGAGAGGACATTTCTAGCTATACTGTAGCTGGAGATCTCGTGAAGTAGACCTTTATGCTATATCCTATCAAAGACCTTTGATATGTCAAGAGCAATTGCCCTAGAAAGTAAGCTTCCATCGAGCGATTCACTAATGCAATGAGATATAATCGTTAGTTCATCTGCTGTAGATCTAACAGAACGGAAATCATATTGCATGTCACTAAGGAAGTTATTTTTGCTGAGGTAGTTGACTACTTTTCTATTTAACGCAGATTCCAGCAACTTTCTCATGACGCACGGGAAACTTATTGGTCTGTATGACCGATCACCTGAATTCTTAAATACGGGGCATACTGATGAGGTTTTCCAGGGTGTTAGCAAACAATTCTCTTTAAGACAACATTTAAATATCTTTGTAAGTATGAGATCTAGTTCTGGTTGAAGCTTTTTGAGCACTAGAACTGGAATGCCGTCAGGGCCAATTGCTTTACTGGAGTCAAGATTTTTGATTAGCTTGGCAACATCACGCACAGATATTTGTATGTCGCATAGTGTGTTTTTCGATACAGGAGAAAATACTGGGGGTTGGCGACCTTGATCGCATAGGGTAGAATTAGCTGCAAAGTTTTTGGAAAAACATTTGACTTTGTCCAATGCATATGGGATTACCTCAGATCCATTGATGATGATTGGGATAGAGCACATGCTTCTGTTTAAGATCCTGTTTGTTATTTGCCAAAACTGGTGGGAGCCAAGCCGCTGCTTAGATACTCCAGACTAAACGGACTGAGCATACAACTCTCACGCGTTCTTTATTACTCTTTTACAGTGGTTGCTGGCAGTTCCAAAAGTGACTTTAATCTCAGTACATCTATTACGTTGGAAGCCATGGAAAAAATGATTCTGTGCGCAATGGCATCAGCACATTTTAAAGAGAACCACGGCTGGCTGTTAGGATTTTGCTGGAATTTTTTGGAGGGTATGAAACCATTCCATCAGGTCTGATATCATAGAGGGCACATTCTTTTTAAACATGGAACACAGATGTAGATCTGATATAATGTACGGAAGCTATTCTAGTCAGCCTTAGAGTATCGATATACTATACGATGGAGAGGCACGTCTGAGGACTTATTACATTTCGTTTTTATCTTAACTGATAAAACCGAGTGGTCGGAAGATCTTAGTGGAGAACAGTAGTGATGATAGGGAAACACCTTGGAAGATTATCTTTGTATTTTAATCTCAGTTATGTATTGTCCATCAGCTGTCAGTTTAAGTCTCCATGTTCTCATTGCATTTTCAATTGGATTGATAATCTTGTCTGGTATTATTATTATTATTATTATTATTATTATTATTATTATTATTATTGTTATTATTGTTATTATTATTATTATTATTATTATTATTATTATTGTCTCACAAGGAGCTTTCATGTATGTCATCCAAGATCTCCCATTGAAAACCTGTGGTGTTCCCTGGAAGCTGAGTGACAACAAGTCTCCCCAGATGTCCAGCACTCTCCACCTCTTTCGATAACATTTGCAATTAAGTTTTCGTCATCGCAACAGCCTCTCACCATTGATTTCTTGCTGGTTGCTGTCATTGGTCTCCACTGGAATTTGACTGGCAATAAACCTCCCCAAGGTCCCATATTATTATTACATGGTGATCCAAAAATATTTACCGATGGATAAAAAAAAGGAATTTAAAGAAAACAAGAGGAGAAAATGCATCAACGATTTAGAAGCATCTTTAGAACTAACGTAACATATCAAAGTTCAAAATAGCCACCTTTTGCTTGGATCATGTTTTCAACAAGGTTTGTCACAAAAGGACCAGAATGCCGCATTACTTCTTTGTCGAACTTGGCTCAAGCAGAAGAAATGATTGCCTTCAATGAGTCATTATCGAGAAATGAACGAGTTAAAACTTTGCTTAAATGATTCAAATTGTGAAGTTCATGAGATTGATATGGGGACTTGAGGGCAGCCATATTGTTTTGTCGCCAAAGCCCTGAAAATAGTCCTTCTAAGCGTTATCTGTGAGTTACATTGGTCGTGGGCGGTGGCACTCCGCCTTAAATGAAGATGAAATTAGTTGAAAATAATTGGTAGAGTCAATGATTGAATTTGCTGCCGCATATTTAGATATGATTCTGCCAGTTAAACATCTTCTCCTCGAACCAAACCAAGACCTTGGTTTCTTACAACATCAGTCTGCTTCCGGCAAGCCGTTTCGTCATTGAGGTCTCTAAAAGTATCTGTGTAAATTGCTTTCAATATGATGGTAACTTTAGATCCGCTTTCATTAGCCTTAGCATTTACGAATTTGAGATACTTATCAATTCCACAATTTTCTGTCATTTCTTAGTGAATTTCGATCAATTTGCTTTTTCACGAGAGAAATACTTTTGGTCCCAACTGACTGTTTTATTTCCTAGAATTGCTTCACTAGCGGTTTCTAATTTCGAATAAATTACATTTTTCTATGATTTATTTATTAGTTCTATTTTCTTACACATAAGCTATTGTTTTGTTAATAACAATTAAAATTAAAGCAATTTTATGCAAATAGTTTATCATTTAAAAAACTTACCGTTATCTGGATTTAAATCACCACTTCCGATTAAGTGTACGCATGTATGCATTTACTCATACCTAGGATTACGCAACCTTGGAATAATTTCTTAAAAAAAATAAAGTTTGCATTAAAAACAATTATGAACTTTTTTCTTTTAATAATTAAATAGTTACGTTAATTTTTATGCTAAATTTGGTTGGTCGTGATGGTATTGTTCGTGATTATGGTCATGATGGTGAAGTTGATGATCACTATCGCCATCATCATTTCTCTAAATTATAAAAAGATAAATTGATTCCTTTTGAAAATCTTCTTTATATTTTTTCTATAAATAAAGCAATCTATTTTCAATAACAGATAAATTGATATCCTTTAAAAGTTTTCATTATATTTTATATAAACAACACAATATATTTTCAATAACAGATAAATTGATATCCTTTAAAAGTTTTCATTATATTTTCTATAAACAACACAATATATTTTCAATAACAAATAAATTGATATCCTTTAAAAGTTTTCATTATATTTTCTACTAGCTGTACCCGGCCACGCGTTGCTGTGGCTCAGTTTGTTAAAATGGAACACATGTGAAAGTAGAGAAAAGTTTGATTCTTTTTTTCCAGAGAATGTACAAATTATTTTTTTTTTAATAGATGTTAAGAAAATAAACAGAAAAATACTTCCATCATTAATTATGCAAAAAAATAAATAAAATACGATAAAACTTGCTGAGTATGCACTGTTTTACGGTTGTTGTAAAAATGTAACGGAAACTTAAATTTCGCTTCATTTTAATCTTTCTTAATTATTTAATTGCCCCCCCCCAACGAATATAATCAAAGCAGTAACATTCAACAATTGTACTTTATCTATATAAAACACAAAATGGGTGTTTGTATTACTGTACACATAGATTCGAAAAAGTTGTGAAAAAAAAAAACCAAACAAATATATAACAAATAAATGTTATCAAAGCCAAGATAAGTTACTTTTCTGCCAAACTGGATAGATATATTTTTCGTGTTTTTATTCAATGTAACATATTTATTCAGCTCGAAAACCATACAGTGTTTACCGATGTATTCGAAATTTCAAGATGGCGTCTCCGTCTCACACCCTCATTAACACCGTAAGTATGGAAGAAGGTGTTATAAATAAAAAACTATACAAAATTTCTAACATCTTTTCCCACACTTACGTGTTAAAGAGAGAATCAGGCGCCATCTTGAATGTTCCAATACATCGGTAAACACTGTATGGTTTTCGAGCTGAATAAACATGTTACATTGAATTGGGAAAAGATGTTATAAATAAAAAACGTAATGAAATACTGTTAAATATATTCGGCGTGTTTTTAATAGTATTTTGTATATTTTTTTATTTATAACACCTTTTTCTATACTTACGGTGTTAAAGAGGGTGTGACTGAGACGCCTTCCTGAATTTTCGAATACATCGGTAAACACTGTATGGTTTTCGAGCCGAATATTGTTACATTGAATAAAAACACGAAAAAGATATCCAGTTTGGCAGAAAAGTAACTGATCTGGGCTTTGAGAACATTTATTTGTTATGTATTTTTTTTGGTATTATTATACAAACACCGTGACAGCGAATTAACCCTAACCCTAACCCTAACCCTAACCCTAACCCTAACACCCTAACCCTAACCCTAACCCTAACGCTGTCACGGTGTTTGTATAATAATACCTTTTTTTCTTTGACAACTTTTTCGAATCTATGTGTACAGTAATACAAACCCCCTTCGGAGGTTGTAATGGCCCCCCCCACCTAAAATGTAGTTGGAAAAATCGATTTTATAATGAGATTAAAGAATGGTTAGTCTAAAAAAAGGGTAAAAAACAAAACAAATAAGCAATTAATAATTATTACCAAAAACAATAAATGCTACTTTTTTTTACTGGCACAAATAGAGTTGGATACACAAGTAATAGTCGTAGAGTGATAGAGTGTAAGTAAAACCTGGAATATCCGGTTGTTTCGTTTCGTTTTAACAATGGAAAGAGCAGAAAATGGAGAGAAAAGAAAGAAAGGAAAGACCGAAAGGAAAGATAAAGATAGGGAAGTACCCCCACCACCATCACCCATAAAGCAAAAAGACAACGAAAGGTAAGAAAGAAAGAAAGAAAGAAAGAAAGCAAAAAAGCACGTAAGGAAAGAGCGAAACGGAAGTTGGGTTTGTGTAAGTAAGTAAGTAAGTAAGTAAGTAAGTTTGGTGCGTTTCACGTAAATGTCAATTCAGGTTTTCATTAAACTTTAACCACGCGGGTTATAACGAAATCGAAGTAATGTAATTGTGAATTCAATTCCAGGTAACGGATTGTGTTCTGTTTGAATCTAATTTTATTATAATAAATGCTTTATAAATTGTGTTTATGTTTTATGCTAAACAATGGCAAAGTAAGCGTGGTTCGTTTCAGTGTAAGTCCAGTCCAGTTTTTAGATAAATTCTTACCGGTGATCGGTTTTAAATGTCTCCTGTGAATGTTCTGGTACGGTGTAAGTGAGTGACGGTGGTAGGATGAATTTGTTAGAGAGAGTTTACTTTACTACTTCCATTAAATGTAACCGATTTTTACAGTGGACTCTCACCAGACAGAATATAGGAAACTGTGATCAGCGAGATCCTTGATATGTAATAACCCTATAACATACGGCAGATGTCGTGATTAAGTTTGTGTATGATACGGCTGCACCAAATGTATACAGGTGCAGTCCTATAAACGTCAAAGTCGGAGGGGAAAAAATGAGTTCATTTTATTTATATAGAGAAGATAAACAACACAATCTATTTTCAATAACAGATAAATTGATATCCTTTAAAAGTTTTCATTATATTTTCTATAAACAACACAATATATTTTCAATAACAAATAAATTGATATCCTTTAAAAGTTTTCATTATATTTTCTATAAACAACACAATATATTTTCAATAACAAATAAATTGATATCCTTTAAAAGTTTTCATTATATTTTCTATAAACAACACAATATATTTTCAATAACAAATAAATTGATATCCTTTAAAAGTTTTCATTATATTTTCTATAAACAACACAATATATTTTCAATAACAAATAAATTGATATCCTTTAAAAGTTTTCATTATATTTTCTATAAACAACACAATATATTTTCAATAACAGATAAATTGATATCCTTTAAAAGTTTTCATTATATTTTCTATAAACAACACAATCTATTTTCAATAACAGATAAATTGATATCCTTTAAAAGTTTTCATTATATTTTCTATAAACAACACAATATATTTTCAATAACAAATAAATTGATATCCTTTAAAAGTTTTCATTATATTTTCTATAAACAACACAATATATTTTCAATAACAAATAAATTGATATCCTTTAAAAGTTTTCATTATATTTTCTATAAACAACACAATATATTTTCAATAACAAATAAATTGATATCCTTTAAAAGTTTTCATTATATTTTCTATAAACAACACAATATATTTTCAATAACAAATAAATTGATATCCTTTAAAAGTTTTCATTATATTTTCTATAAACAACACAATATATTTTCAATAACAAATAAATTGATATCCTTTAAAAGTTTTCATTATATTTTCTATAAACAACACAATCTATTTTCAATAACAGATAAATTGATATCCTTTAAAAGTCTTTATTATATGTTTTTCTATAAATAAAACAATATATTTTAATAATAAAAAAAATCACAACATTTCATTTAAAGCAAATAGGGAAGTCAAAAATTTTGGAATAATGGGTACCGCATGAATTAAGCGATGATATTTTTTTTTAAATCGTCGTTTTGAGGTGTCTTCTACGATCCTTCTGCGCAACAAAAACGACTCATTTCTCGAGCGAATATGACGTGTCATGAGAAGTCGATCCTCTCCAACAATCGGCGACGTTCGCACAGTGGTTGGATGCCGGAGAAGCTCCAGCGCACTTTTGAAATCGAACAAAAAGAAAAAAAGGTTATGGTGACTGTTAGGATATCTGCGGCCGGTTCTGTCCATCACGGCTTCTTGAATCCGGGCGAAACGATTATAGCGGAGAAGTACTGCCGACAAATTGACGAAATGCGCTAGAAGCTCCGACCTATATGGCCGAGATTGGTCAATATTAAGACACCGATTCTCCTCTATGACAACACTCGCCCGCATGTTGCTCAACAGACTCTGCAGAAGCTGAACGAATGAGACAAAGAGACTCTGTCTCATCCGCCATATTCACCGGACCTCTCGCCCACCGATTATCACTTTTTCAAGCATCTCGACAACTTCATGCGCGAAAAATGCTTCAAAAGCTGAGATGATACAGAATCGGGCTTCAATGACGTCATCACTTCCAAAACTTCAGATTTCTACGCAAACGGGATGAATAACCTTGTTTCTCGTTGGCAAACATGTGTCGATTCTAATGTTCTTATTTTGATTAAGAAAGTTTATTATGAAAGGAGTTATGATTTTTTGAAGTTGAATGTAAAAAAAAAAAAAGACATTATTTTTGCACCAACCTAATATTTCAAACGCACTTCTGTCATATCAAAGCACCCATATTTTATTTTATACGCCTGGCCTTACTGCTTGCACAGTGATAATTGCTTGAATTTAAAATGAAAAAGTTAAGTATCATGGTTCAATTATGTTTTAACCAAAAGTTGGTTTTAGACGTCGGGCCTTTCCGCTTGTGTGGTAATAAAATATCTCAAATGCACTTGTGATGTTAGGCTATATTGGGAGTTAACTTTGGTCAAAATCGGCCGTTCCTTCTTTCATCGAATTATTTCGATTATTGATATTTATCGAAGACATTCAGATACAAAACCTATCTGAGAACACTGCCAGGCACATAAAATACCTTCGCGTGAAATTTCATAAAAATCTGCCCAGCCGTTTTAGAGTTTATACGGAACGAACTCACACAAAATTGTTTTTTATATAATAGTAAAGATAATACATTCCCAATAAATAAAGCGGAAGCCATAACTAGGAATTGAAACCGAAACCCCGAGGTTCTTCCAACTGACATCTTTGAACGTTCTAATGAATACTAAGCGTTTAATACATTACCATAAAAAATAATTATTGCTTAGGCGTGACGTCACGATTTACGCTATGTTTCAAAACATGAATTCAAGTATGAGATAATAAAAACTATCGGAACCCGTGGAAATTCCACGGTAGTTGACATTTTTTTAAACGCATTATAAATAAAATGAATAAGAAATAAACTAAAACAAAAACAACAAATTTAAAACAATTTATTGACAAAATCTTTTTTAACCTTTTAAAGCTAAAAAGAATTGATTTTTAAAAAATTAGGCTTTTTCAATAAATTTCGACATACAACACATTGTTTGTGTTTTTTTTTTATGAATAATTTTTTATATAAATTATAAAATAACGCATGTTAATTCACTTGGACATTTTTTTAATTTGAAAAAGAATCTATAATAAATAAAAATTACAGTTTCCTCTCAACGTGACATTTTTAATTACAAAATAAAATAGCCAATTTGAAAACGTAAACTGGCCGTTTCTTTCTTTTGAAAAGTTTTGGAGAGGAAATGGATTTTAATGTCTTTTAACTGCGAAAGAGCGAGTATAAAGGGGCGTAATTCGTTTCTCATTAATTAAAGTTTGTGATGGTGATGTTTTTTTTTTTTTGTGACACTGGACGTTCGGGCAAGTAAATCAATATTTAGATAAAACGAATGAATCGTTAAACATTACAAATAGCGTTGGATTTTTTTTAATATTCCCAAACGTTTTATTTTGCTTTAACAACGTATTGTATGTAGTTCTTTTGCCATTGCATAATCCATCCAGTCAAAAGAAAATATTCGACCGGAAAGGGTGGGCATATATTTGGCAGTAAATTAAATAGCCTTTATCTACAATTAGTAATCCTAAAATATCCCGAACCCCGGTAAAGAAATTCAGCATAACATACACTTTCCACATAGCAATTAGTCTTTGAAATCCGTGGGCGGTATTTGTACTAAAAAAATTCACTTTCGCTTAAACTCTCTGACACTCTGCATATCCCAGCCGGAACCAGGTTCCCTCCACATACTCGGTTAAAAACGGGAAAAACCTCTTCGCCATTTACTCCTGCCCAAACCTTTACCTCTGCTTCTGGTTCGCAAAGCGACTCTCGAAATCAATAATCAGGCCCGCGCGCACAGCCGGATTTTTCTAAGCAATTGGGCATCGATTTTTTTTTTTTTTTTCGTTTTTCTCTCGTTCCTTCTTTGGTACTCCTTCCACAGAAGGAAAAAAGACAGGAGGGAGACAGAGGTGGCGTCCGAGAAGAGGAGAACCCGACAATCCAGACGAGGGGAAAAACGTGCACAATCAGCGGAGGTGTCGGAACGGGGATGAACGGAACGGGAAAATAAAACAAAGATTCATTACAGAAATGCTGAAGATTTGTTAAACACTTCTATATGAATACCTGCTGGATTAACATTATCTTTCAATCTGTCTGTTTCTCTCCTCTCTTTCTCTAGATGAATTATTATTATTATTATTATTAGTAGTAGTAGTAGTAGTAGTAGTAGTAGTGGTTCACAAGGAGCTTTCACACAGGTCATCAAAGATCTCTCCTTGAAAACAGCCTGTGGTGTTCCCTGGAAGCTGAGTGACAACAAGTCTCTCCAGATTTCCATTACTCTTCACCTCTTTCGAAAATTTGCATTATCCCAACCGCTGCTTGCCATTGATTTCTCGTTAGCTGCGGCCATTGGTCTCCACTGGAATTTGGGTGGCAATAAGCCTCCCCATGGTCCCAGTTCTCTTGGCACTTGTCTACCGGAGGTATGGTCAGCGCTCTCACCTCGATCTTTCCATCCTCTACGACCCTCTTTGGCTTTTTTGACATCATCCTTTTTTAGGGAAGAGGTGATTAGGGAACGGGAGGGGAGGGGAAGGAGATAGTAAGCTTAAAAGTATGCCACTTCATTGTTCTTGCTTCCATGTAACGTTTCATGTTTTGTCTTTGCAGCAGCTCGTCTGGCCCGCGCATGTGGTCCGTGTATTAGTCTCCACATTCGAGGGGTTTCCTTAACATTGAAGCTGTTTTCATTATTCGTTGCCTCTTTCCAGCCATTCATCGGATTCCAATTTCTCCCATTCTTTTTTCAAAGTTTTTCAAAATTGTTTCTAGTGCTCCTACTATTATGGATACTACCTTGATTGATTTGCACATCCATACCCCTTTAGCTCTTTGGCTATCTATGTGTATTTGCTCCGTTTCTCCTTTCTTTGATTTTTAAGTTCATTAACAGTGTTGTGAAGCTTTACATCGGTTAATTTTTCACCCAAGAGCAACTTTTTACAGCAAAGCTAATGAGCATATTCAAAGGATCAGTTAGATGTAAAGCAGCAGGATGTTTGCTGTGCTAAGCAGCAAACCGACTTCTGGAATACGGTGATTTTGTACTTGATTCCTAAGAAGTTGAACTGTTTCTCAAGATCATCTGGAGTTGACGATTTGCACGATGGAAGTTTTCTTGTTCCACAACCTAGCAATATCCACCCTCAGTAGTTTCTCATTCTTTTTGATTACGAAAGTAATGCCGCTGGGGCAAACCGCATCAATAATTTGGCAATCATTATTCTTTTTTATTCACAACTCCAATATCTGGTTTTCTGTGAGTTATCACTCGGTCATACTAAACCATAAAATTCTAGAGAATCTTAGCTTTCTGCATTTATGAGAACAGTCCTTCCCAAAGATGTTTCTACTGATTGCATTTGTAATCAGCGCCTACTCCTGAACAGCAGATATAATGTTTATTGTCTCTTTTTTCAATCACCTCTAGACAGAAAATCCCATGTGTCCTGACATTTTAGTTCCTTATTATCTCGTTTAAACTGATTATGAAGTTTCATTTTTTTAAAACTCAGTCAATTTTTCTGCCTCGATTCTTTGCTTATACTTCAGCTTATCTTCCGTTGATTCATTGTCTAGCTCTTCCTCTTTGGCCAATGCTGCAAGTAACACTTCATGACCGTTAGAAAAGTAGTGTTATACACTTATAAGCTCTCCCCCAACAAATTCTTCAATTCCAATTAGCCTTCTTCCTTCTTTCTTCCTTGTAATGTACAACCTAAGCGCATTAGAATTTGAGTGAAGTGCTCTATATTTGACTAATAATTTCCCGTGTTTCATTTCCTCCTATATCCATCTGAGAAAAGCTGCATTATACCGATGAATTGATAGTTGTGAACATGTTCTTACCATTATTATTATCATCACTCACAAGGAACTTTCACACAGGCCATCATATGAGCATTATCTTTGAAAACAGCCTGTGATGTTCCCTGGAGTCTGAGTGACAATAATTCTCCCCAGATTTTCAGTACTCTCCAACCTTTGCAGATTAATTTGCGTTATCGCAACAGCCGTCTGCCATTGATTTCTCATTAGTAGCGACCATTAGTCGTCACTGAGATATGGATGGCAATAAGTCTCTCCAAGGGCCAAGTTGTCTTCGCACTAATCCAGCGGAGGTCTAGTTAGTGCTTTCTCTCCTCGGTCTTTCCGTCCTCTTTGACCTTCTGTTTTATATGTCGACGAAAAAAAAAAAGAAAAATGAAAGGGGGAGCTTACTTACAATTCTACAGTTTCAGTTTTCATGATCCCAAGTAACGTTATATATATATATATACTCACATCCTTACTCACATCCACTCGGATTAACCGCACCCAAATATCTCAAGGAAACAAACCTTGCAATAGACCCAGGTGTCTAATATGTACACATATTAACACCAACAGCACATTTACTCCTCCAGGCACCAACGTCCATCTCAAACTTACCCCTCTAAATTGTAATAGCTCAAATGTAATATATATGTAATATATCTGTTATACTGCACAAAATGCACAAAAGGCAACTACGTGGGGGAAACAGGCCTGGAGTTCCGCCTACGTCTTAATAACCACAAACATACCATCAGAGATAAATCTACACAGCATCCAGTAGCTATCCACTATAATTTACCTAACCACACAATAGACAATATCAGATATATCCTCAAAGCATCCAATTTTATTACACAACACCAGAGACGAAAATATGAAAAAAAAATTAATTTTAAAACTCAACACGCACACTACAGGCCTTAACAAAAACCTAGGACTACTCAGTGACTACAATTTTTATAGCTACAAAGATATTCTATAAACATTTGCTTAGGACTAAAATGCACGGGTAGATGGGGTAACTCGGAAACTTTTGCATTTTCCCTAATGTTTTCTTTCTTTATCCTCTCATACACATGGCATGTTTATGTGTGTGCGTATTATGTATTTGTATGTATTTGTGCGAGTGTATTTGTATACGTACCTGAAAGTGTATATACACGTCAGTATATGTATATACATGTATATGCATGTATATTTGGATATATGTGTATGTGTGCGCATATATGTGTGTATGTTTTCAAAACACATTTTCTTTAAGAGTTAATTTTCTTCATATTTCCGTATATGTATATGTGTATATATGTGTATGTATTTCTCGCACACCTATACTTCTTTTCCCGTCACTCTCTTCTCCTCTTACTCTCTCTCTCCCTACATTCGCTTATGTAAACTTGTGTATATATGTACAACTGTCTCTACGTGTAAATGTATGCGCAAGCATTTATGTATGTACATGTATGTCTGTTAGTATATGTATATGTGTATATATGCATGCATTTATGTATGCATATGTGCATATATATATATATGTATATATTTGTACATGTGAGTATTTGTTTGTATACGTATGTATATGTACATATTAATAAAATATATTTTAGTCATCGACATACGGTCCTGTTTCGTTGTTTCACAACTCATCAGTGCCGCTAGACTAACACCTATCCCAAGCCGAGGATCGAACCTAGAACCGTCGTGATGACAGTCGGCAGTTCTACCCCCTGACTACGGAAGCGGTGGCCGCAATTAATCTGTCCGAATGTCTATTTAAATAAACATCCGTCCGCCACTCGTAAAGTGCTCAAACGTATGTACATATTAATACACAAATTAATAAAAAGTAGCGTTTCGTTTTTGTCTTAAAACGGTTGAATTTAGAAACGGCGTTTTCGTTCTTTTTCGAACGAGAAATAGCCGTTAAATTACAAATGAGCATCATAGCGTTTCTCCTCATAACGTCTTATATCCTTGGAATTCTTATTCTCTCTTAGAATAAATAATATCGTTAGAATTCAAAGGATTAGACAGTTAAAGACGCGTTTCTCATTTTTATTTACTATCTAATTTTTAATTTTTCGTTTGTATGTGTATATGTACTGTGTGCATGTGTGTATGTGCGTACTTATATGTTTATATATTTAAGACTGACGTGGCACCTTCTCATTGGCTATACCTCCTTCTCCTCCTCCTTCTTCTCCTCCTCTACCTTCCTTCCTTTTCCATTCCCCTTTTCCCGTGCATCCTCATACTTTCACTACACCGATGAAGACTGAAGGATTGGTCGAAAATTATGTACTTATAAAAAAGTTTTTTAATTTTTTTTCATAATATTATTTTGTATTCCTGCACGTCATCAATCGAAAACGAATAAAGAAAAGTTATAAGCTTTTATACTTTTCGTATTCTTTTTTATTCATATATATATATATATATATATATATATATATATATATATATATATATATATATATATATATATATATATATATATATATATTATATCGTAAGTTATGAAAATATTTATGGCAATTAAGATATACAGAATATTCCGCGTTTCATTCTCGTGAGAATTCGTCAAATTCGTCGAATGTACAAGAGTATATTCTAACGAACATTTTCGTAACTTATTACCTAACTGTGCCTATGTATTGAGCACTGTTGAAGTAAATACTGAAAAATTTACCCATAGAATTATATCTTCGTATATTAATTAGCGTGATTAAATGAAGTAATGATATATATATATATATATATATATATATAAATTATTATATATATATATATATAAATTATTATATAATCCATGCAAAGAAACTACATAGAAGCCTTCATGTGTTATTCCCGCAGGATATCTTCAGAATTCAAAGTATAAAAGCTCATGCAACAGAACATGATTAGCTTTGAAAATTACCTTTTAAATATAATTAGGGATTTGGAATTCCACAGCCACTATTCATTTTAAAAACAATAACACCAATTCGCTTTGAACATAAAAAAAACAACTCTGGCAAAATCTTTGTAAAAGGCAATTTAGCCTGATGAAAACATGCGAGAATAATACGTCACTGTGCAACTAACTTGCCATATTGATATATTTGCATAATATGACACACACAACACCCCACCCACTCCCACACACACATATATATATATATCACACACACACACACATATATATATATATATATATATATATATATATATATATATATATATATATATATATATATATATAGTGTATACTAGCAGGGAGACACGATGTTGCCGGGGATTGAATGATGATTAACGAATATTTCACACTGCCATATTTTTGGAACCTACAGACCATGTCATGCAAAAAAAAAAAAAAAAAAAAAAAAAACACGTAAATTTTCAAGTCTTATAAAATTCTTTTCTGTTAATGAAAAAAAAATAGAAATTTACGTGCGGGGTTTGATCCTACAGACCACGTCATGCAAAAAACAAAACAAAAACAAAACACAAAAAACACGTAAATTTTCAAGTCTTATAGAATTCTTTTCAGTTAATGAAAAAAAACATTAAGAAATTTACATGCGAGGTTTGAACCTACAGACCACATCATGCAAAAAAAAAATGTAAATTTTCAAGTCTTATAAAATTCTTTTCAGTTAATGAAAAAAAAAAAGAAATTTACGTGCGGGGTTTGAACCTACAAGACCACGTCATGCAAAAAAAAAAAAAAAAAAAAAAAAAAAACACGTGAATTTTCAAGTCTTATAAAATTCTTTTCAGTTAATGAAAAAAATATAGAAATTTACGTGCGGGGTTTGAACCTACAGACCACGTCATGCAAAAAAAAAAAAAAAAAAAAACACGTAAATTTTCAAGTCTTATAAAATTCTTTTCAGTTAATGGAAAAAAAAATAGAAATTTACATTGGGGGTTCGAACCTACAGACCACGTCATGCAAAAAAATAAATAAATAAATAAAATAAAGCACGTAAATTTTCAAGTCTTATAAAATTCTTTTCAGTTAATGAAAAAAAAATACAAAACACGCAAATTTCTATCATTGTTGCTAAGCGACGAAATGGAAAAAATGGGTTTACCAATGATAGATAAATTAACATAACGGTTTGGATTATCAATTATCGGCAATTATCGGGGTTATTCTGAGACAAAACTTAACTAAGCTCACTACCAGACTTATACACTAAAGTTCTGTGAAATTTAAAGAAAATCTGTTCAGCCGTTTCGGAGTCTATAAAGTACGAACTCACACACACACGGACAAAGTTGCATTTATATAGTTGTAGAGATAGAGATATACGAAAGAAAGAAAGAGAGAGAGAAGAATAGAGAGAGAGAGAAGAATAGATAGATAGATAGATAGAGAGAGAGAGAGAGGGGGGGAGAAAGAGAGAGAAATCACAGTTTTGGCCAAGATATGACATTTGTCCTATCACCAAAATCTTGCATCACTATGCCTGCTTTACAAATAATTTAGTGGAATGTGTCCCTGCGACATACACAGCGACAACCCGACAAGCATCAAAATTCCAATCCTTTACTGTTTAAGTCATTAGATGCCGGAAAGTCTTCTACTCTAATAATTTCTTCCACCAGACTGCTAGACTTTGGAAGTCCATTTTCGGTTCCTACTTTCCTGACTGTATTTTAATCTGCAGAAGTTCAAATGTGATATGAACAGACACCTTGCTGTTCAGCTCCTCATAGTCCCCTGATAAACACAATCCTAAACAGTAGCACCTTGTATGCCAAGTAACAATGTGCTTTATTTTCTTGGCCTTTTGGCTGGGAGCAAAGTGTAGTACCTGTTCTGATGCTACACTGAACCTTTTCTGCCCTCAATCAGTGGATGAGAAATCTTTCTAGACCGATGCAATTTTTATTTTTATTCCTATTTTTTAAAAGTGCCACTTTTGGGGCAGATGGATTTTCCCCACATTAAAAACCAACCTCGTGTCCAACTCTGCCCTCGTGGGGAGGCAAGTAAATAGGAACAATATGTTTTATTTGGGATGAAAAGAAGCAACACTCTACTAAGTTCTATTCACATATTTAGCATTGTTGAAGAAAATATTGAACAAATATATACACAGTATATTTTATCATTTTAGAATATGATGTGTGCATATATATACGTGTGTGCGTGTATGCGCGATATGTGTATATATGTGTGTGTTTGTGTGCGTACCGAATAATGGAAATGCAATTACGAGTGGATCTAAAAGTAAATATCTGCATCAAAGATGAATTTCTATTAATTATTCACCAATTTTGTTCGTTGTCAGACATTGTTTTAAAATTTAGCGTGAAGCTGGATAGGCGGGAAAGAGCACTTAGGAAAGTTGAAGAATTTCATGTTGTGAATTATTTGATTCAAATATTTAATGCGGGTAATGGCTTTTGAAATCAAAGACAATTTATCGCAACAAACCAAGAAAAGACGGGAACCATGAAAAGAAAAAGCATGATACATTTATTCTCTAAAACTAAACTAAAATTCCATATGTCGGCTTTCTGATATTTTCTTCTTTTTTTGTATATATTTACAAACCACATTCTTTACCGACAGTTTTCGAATCGGGGAAATATGAAATAGAATTAAAATTATTGAATAATAACACGAGCAGCTATATACATCGATATCAATGTACTTATATAAGGTTAATGCAAAAATAATGTTTTTTCACATATATATCTGATAAAAAACGACATTATTTTTGCACGAATACATAATACATATATATATATATATATATATATATATATATATATATATATATATATATATATAGGCAATCATGAGGGGATGGCGTATTCCTTCGGAATTCATTTTATATTAAAAAAACGAAGAGAAAAGGAAAATGGATAGCGACTAAAAAATAAAAGTAGGGAAATAGAAAAAAAAAATCAAAACGAGTCAATTGACATGTTTCGCCCTCACTCATCAAAATTGGAATCGAGGTATTTATTTTTTAGTAAGTTGTTTTCCTTAATGGTAAAATCTAAAAGAACGAGACGGGAGCAAGAGCAATCGTATTGGGATGAATTTTAGAGGCTGATCACGTTCAAACCCAACAAGCAGTCCTTTTGCTTACAAAGGGGAGGCTTCCTAAGGCGAACGTGAACAGTCTCCAAGACTTTTAGATCATATACGGAGTGAGCTCGACTCAATAGGAGAAAGAGTCGATGCTGAAGTTCGTTGCACAATCCCGGTATTTAATAAAGTGTTCCGTTATGGTTATACGATTCATTATGACTACCCCAGACCCTTTATCGGGTGTAGTTATCATGAGGGATCTATTTTTACGTAGAGTTTTAAAATTTGTAAGTCGTATACAACAACATATACCGAGAAAAATCAGGAATGGAACATTCCTACCTACCAACGCTGTAAACAACACATATGGATCCGCTATAACGGAACACTTGACTAAATACCGGGATTTTGGATTTTGCAACGAACTTCAGCATCGACTCTTTATCCATATTGAGTCGAGTTCACTCCGTATATCATCTAAAAGTCTTGGAGACTGTTCACGTTCACCTTAGGAAGCCTTCCTTTTGTAAGCAAAAGGACTGCTTGTTGGGTTTGAACAATGTAGGTGCAGCTACATCACCCTGCTTCACACCATTATCAATGAGAAATTCTTCCGAAGGCCGACCACTGAAGTTGACGCGATCTTTCATACTATAATGAAGTTGCTTGAACTTTTCCGTAAAAGCCAATTTTTTCCAGAACTTTCCAGAGAGCCTCATGGTCGACTGTGTCAAACGCCTTGGTTACGTCCACAAACACCTGGCAAAGACGTATACGCTGCTCAATATATCTTTCCAGAAAACACCATATCCACGGTTCCTCGTCCACCGCTAAAACCAGACAGGGATTCCGGAAGTATATTTGGACAGATATACTTTTCCAATCGGTTTAGCAAGATGCGTGCAAAAGTTTTTCCAACCGGAGTCAGCAGCGAGATACCTTGATAATTTCCACAATCAGACCTTGCACTCTTTCCTTTGTACAAAATAATCAGGATGATATTTATCCAGTCTTTGGCAATACTGTCATGTCCGTAGACTAAAAACTGACAGAGGGCTCTGGTAGGCAATTGTTTTTAAACAAATATATATACACATACATAAATGTAGAAAGTGGTTTGTGTTTACTATACACTTTTTACGCAAATATTACGCAAGTATGAACAATGCAGAATATCTGCATGAATATAATTACATGTAATAGTTAACAAAAGATGATCATCCCATATGAAAACCGAAAAAAAAAAACTAAAAGGGAATTAATTAAAATGAATGTTTAAAAGAATATGCAAATTAGCTAGATCTTTCGCAGATGAATACAATTCCACAGCCCATACATAACAAAGTTGTATTTTCATTTTAAATAAATAGAAAAAATGGGTTTTAATATGAATATCAATACACACAAAAAAGCAAATTTATAGGAGTATATATATCTATACATACATTTTACCAACTGCTGGTTAATGACGGCTTCCGGTTTTAAAATCAGAAAGTGTCACGTGGTATTTGCTACAAAAAAATGTTACTCACCATATTTTAGGTTTGATTTTTTTTTTTGTTTTATTGTTCTTTGGAAGGGGGCAATTAATAATGTGTTTTATTTTAAATTGTTTTAATTATTAGTATTTCTTTTTTATATGAAACTTTCATTCATCTTTTTTTTTACAATTAAAATATTTTTAGGTTGAAAATATTTTAAAATAGTTTATTTATTATGTTGTATAATTGAAATGTTTTTTTTTTAATTATATTTTAAATAGTTAAATCAAAATTCCCGCCAAAATCTAACTTTCATTTATCTTTTTTTTACAATTAAAATATTTTTAGGTTGAAAATATTTTAAAATAGTTTATTTATTATGTTGTATAATTGGAATGTTTTTTTTTAAATTATATTTTAAATAGTTAAATCAAAATTCCCGCCAAAATCTAAGCGTTGATCAACAAATCACGTTATTTGTTTTCATATGTAAATGTATTGAAAAATAATTAAGAACTTTATATATAGATATATATCTTCTATTTACACTATTCATTATTTATATATATATATATATATATATATATATATATATAGTATAATGTGTATATACAATATCTAAGAGTTAATCTATTAAAATTCTATATAATAAAATAATCTCAATTTTCCCCTTTATATTTAAAATAGCCTGGGTGTCCGGCGTTGCCTGGGTGTTTGGAAGTGTGTGTTTAAAAAAAAAAAAAAAAAAAAGTGGTAGTAGGCAGGCAGGCTCGAACTCGTACCGCGAAGGAGGAAAAGGACATGAAAAAAAATGTGACGTTGCGTCCATCGCCAAATCTGGAGCGATGGAATTATCCAACCATTTTTCGGCGATCTTAGTAGCGGATTAGAAGTAAGTTTGTTTTTTAAAACCAGGTCTGGAGTTGTTAAGTGAAAGGCTCGGGGGAATATTATAAAAAATAAAGTCCTGAAAATGAATGCTACCAAGATCAAAATGATTAGTGGTTGTTGTGTTGGAAAGCTCCTCGAAAAGGGGAACATTCCTCTTCTTTTCATGAAGGTTTTATCGACGTACAATTACACACACGCGCACGCACGCACACACGCACACACACACACACACACACATACACACACACACATTGATATCTGAAACACTCTACTTCTCTTGGCACCGCCCTGATTTTATCTGTGATTGCCCTCTTCAGTTCAGGAATTGTAAGAGGATGGATATCTGTGAAATTATGGTCCGATGAATTTTATGCTCATTCATGACTACATATAATACTGAGGAAACGATAACGAAAGTGTCCCCCATCTCGTTGAACGACGATAAAACAAAGACTGTTAGGTATTTGTGATTGAAAATTGGTGTACAAGCCAGACAAAAACTGAAGTTGATTTTATGTTTCTGATTTATTTGATGAGGATAGATAATTTGCATTATTTCGATTATTCGGACACTTTTCTCATCTCCAGTGTTATTTTCATAATGTTTCAACCGATGTAATGTCCGACCTTCTTCATGTGTATCTTTTTGAACTCGGGAATTATTCTGTCAAACTCGAGAATCTGCACGGAATTTCAAACGAAACCAATTTAATCCACAGGGGTAGCATGATCTCATTTTATCAGCCATGACCGGATAAAATTCTTAAATGATTGTATTCGTAGTATCGTCTGCACTGGGGATGGTTTATTTGCGAACGTGAGTTTAGAAAGTTAAATTGTTGAAATAATTCCATAGTAATTTAATTCACAACCTCTCAAGCTCGTAGCTGGAGATTGTAGCAAGATTTACGTGGGATGTATAGTTTACTTAAAAAGAATATTTCCATTTCGAAATTCAAAGAAACAAAGTAAGTTAATGTGTTAAAAGAAGACACGTAAGAAAGTAGGGTGTCGAAAGGAAGTATGTGGTTAAGGGGAAGAACAATATGAGTTTAGGCAAGCCCGTTCTTCTGCAGATATCTTAACTGTAATCTCTAAAATTATAGGAGAAATTAGGGTAGTAGGCCTAGATATATCTAAGGCCTTTGACGGGGTTTGGCACGATGGTCTTCTCATGAAAATTAGATCCTATGATATTACTTAACGAATACTTAAATAATTAAACCATGTTGTCCTTTGTGGTCGTATGCTAAAACAATATGATATAAATGCGGGTGTGCCTCAGGGGTCGATTATTCTTGATATTCATGAATGATTTCCCTGATAAAATTGCCTCTGAGATGGGTATATTTGCTGCAAAGAAGGTGCTCTCTCTCTCTCTCTCTCTCTCTCTCTCTCTCTCTCTCTCTCTCTATCGTGCTATAAAATTACTTACGCCTGAAAGTATCCTGTACCTCTACAAGGCTACCTTTGCCCATGTATCGAGTATTGTTGCTACATTTGGACAGGTGCATCTGCTACTAGTCTCTTCCTCTAAGAAAGGGTTTAAAAGAGAGTCGCTGACCGAATAGATCCCGCACTATCAGCTAGGCTTTAACCGCTGTCCCATCGACGAAATGTTGCATACCTCTGCCTGTTTTACAAGTATTTTAATGGTGGATGCTCCGATGAACCACAAGCCATCGTGACCCTTCGACGTAAATACCCCTGACAAACCTGACAAGCACTAAAACACAACCCATAATCATCAGAAAATCCTAGATGTAAGAAAGCCTTCTATTCTAGTAGTTTCTTCCCCAGAACTGCTAGACTTTGGAATTCCCTGCTTCCTTGACTGTACTGACATTCAAAAGTTAAAATGTAAAGTAAACAACCATCTTGCTGCTCAACTCCCTACATAGTACCCTTAAAAATTATATATCAAATAGTAGCCCCCTACATCAAAGTGGCACTGTGCCGCGTTTGGATTGAAAATGCAATAATACAAAAAACTCTCTTGGGGTTTGGGATTAAAAACGTAAAGGAAGTGTTTCGCAGAACACATCTTCTTTGCAAAAGTTTTCGTCTTAAATCAAAAATCAAAAGATTTCTTGTTACGGCCTCATAAGTAATCATACGCAATTCATATCAGCACTCCCATAGTGTTCCTCATATTTCGGCTGATAATCATTTCTATCTAATTAATTTTAATCCTCTTGCGATTCTTGACCTTGATAACTGATGAATCGATACAAAAAAAAAATAATACCAGATTTTTCCGCAGAACTCATTCTCTAAATACGTAATTTCAATTTTTAATTTTTCAGCATCACTATCGCATTAGAGCAGTTATTCTTGTGACTATAATTACGATATAATTATAAATATATATACTTGTGACTTTATTTATTTATTCTTGTGACTTTATTTACATATACTTGTGATTTTAACTATTTATAATTAAAACTATATATATTTGTTCTTGTGACTTTATTTATTCTTGTGACTTTATTTACATATACTTGTGATTTTAATTAATTATAATTAAAAATATATATACTTGTTCTTGTGACTTTATTTATTCTTGTGACTTTATTTACATATACTTGTGATTTTGATTATATATAATTAAAACTATATATACTTCTTCTTGTGACTTTATTTATTCTTGTGACTTTATTTACATATACTTGTGATTTTGATTATATATAATTAAAACTATATATACTTCTTTTTGTGACTTTATTTATTCTTGTGACTTTATTTACATATACGTGTGATTTTATTTACTCATCTTCGTGATTTTATTTACAAAGCGGAACGATAGAATTGTCGCACTGGAAAAGACGTCATGACTCCATTTTCGTTAAAAGAAAAGTTAGTTTCTTTTTCTGTTGCACATTATCTATTGGTCAGTTGTGCACATTATCTATTGGTCAGTTGTGTACATAATCTATTGGTCAGTTGTGTACCTTATCTCTTGGTCAGTTGTGTACCTTATCTCTTGGTCAGTTGTGCACATTATCTATTGGTCAGTTGTGCATATATCTATCGGTCAGTTGTGCATATTATCTATCGGTCAGTTGTGTACATTATCTATCGGTCAGTTGTGCATATTATCTATCGGTCAGTTGTGTACATTATCTATTGGTCAGTTATGTACATTATCTATTGGTCAGTTGTGTACATTATCTATTGGTCAGTTGTGCACATAATCTATTGGTCAGTTGTGTACATAATCTATTGGTCAGTTGTGTACATTATCTATTAGTCAGTTGTGCACATAATCTATTGGTCAGTTGTGTACATTATCTATCGGTAAGTTGTGCACATAATCTATTGGTCAGTTGTGTACATTATCTATTGGTCAGTTGTGTACCTTATCTCTTGGTCAGTTGTGCACATTATCTATTGGTCAGTTGTGCATATTATCTATCGGTCAGTTGTGCACATTATCTATCGGTCAGTTGTGCATATTATCTATCGGTCAGTTGTGTACATTATCTATTGGTCAGTTGTGTACATTATCTATTGGTCAGTTGTGCACATAATCTATTGGTCAGTTGTGTACATTATCTATTGGTCAGTTGTGCACATAATCTATTGGTCAGTTGTGTACATTATCTATCGGTCAGTTGTGCACATAATCTATCGGTCAGTTGTGCACATAATCTATCGGTCAGTTGTGTACATTATCTATTGGTCAGTTGTGTACATTATCTATTGGTCAGTTGTGCACATAATCTAATGGTCAGTTGTGTACATTATCTATTGGTCAGTTGTGCACATAATCTATCGGTCAGTTGTGCACATAATCTATCGGTCAGTTGTGCACATAATCTATCGGTCAGTTGTGCACATAATCTATTGGTCAGTTGTGCACATAATCTATTGGTCAGTTGTGCACATAATCTATTGGTCAGTTGTGTACATAATCTATTGGTCAGTTGTGTACATTATCTATCGGTCAGTTGTGCACATTATCTATCGGTCAGTTGTGCACATAATCTATTGGTCAGTTGTGTACATTATCTATCGGTCAGTTGTGCACATTATCTATCGGTCAGTTGTGCACATAATCTATTGGTCAGTTGTGTACATTATCTATTGGTCAGTTGTGTACCTTATCTCTTGGTCAGTTGTGCACATTATCTATTGGTCAGTTGTGCATATTATCTATCGGTCAGTTGTGCACATTATCTATCGGTCAGTTGTGCATATTATCTATCGGTCAGTTGTGTACATTACCTATCGGTCAGTTGTGCACATTATCTATCGGTCAGTTGTGCATATTATCTATCGGTCAGTTGTGTACATTATCTCTTGGTCAGTTGTGCACATTATCTATTGGTCAGTTGTGTACATAATCTATCGGTCAGTTGTGCACATAATCTATTGGTCAGTTGTGTACATAATCTATCGGTCAGTTGTGCACATAATCTATTGGTCAGTTGTGTACGTTATCTATTGGTCAGTTGTGTACAAATCTCAAGCTCTCTATCGATTCAAGTTATAACAACAGGACCATTGCCAGCACCCTTAAAATGCTAATCTGGATGGTTTAACGCTTGAAGGAACAGCGTAACGAAGTTTCCGGTCACGGTTATGGTCTTTGGTGTTGTTTACAGTGAGGGCCACATCATTCCACCTCACATCCTCGAAGTTGGCTTGAAAGTAAACACCAAAGTGTACCTGGATGTGCTGAAGAGTTTGATGATCCCCTGGTGCATTCAGGTGGCCGCTGGCAGATCCTGGGCGTAGCAACAGGACTCTGTGCCGGCCCCCAAGTCCAAAGAGAACCAGGCTTGGTTTGAGAAGGAGTTTTGTATTTTGTACCGTTCTTTCACTGCCCCCCTCCTTACCTGACCTAAACCTGCTAGACTACTTCATACATCGAGAACATCACCAACATGACCTCCCACAACACGAAAGCCAGCCTGATCGCCGTCATTCGCTATTCGCTGAGTATTCGCCAAGCTCCCGCCGGCGCTTATGGAAAAGGCATGCTCTCAGTTCCAGACCCGTATCGAGACTGTGATTGAGACTGAAGGCGGCTACATTGAATAGATGTCAGCTCTACTACATAATTAAGTCACCTGAATTGATTTTTTCAATAAAAGTTTTAAAATAAAACTATAGTGTTGTTTTCTTTAGGGTGACAATTTTATCATTTCACCCTGTATTTATTCATTTGGACTATATTTACTTATTCTTGCGTCTTTATTTATTCTTGTTGTTATAATTCTAGTCTAGACTAGGACTAGACTAGGGAAACCAACCCCAAAATCAAACACCGCTGCCTTGTGCGCCTTATCACAGCAAAAGGCTAAGTAAGGGATGGGAAATCTGACTTCAAATCCTACTGCTGCCTTGCAGTTTTCCTTAAAAGGCTATGGAACCTCATCCAGAAAGAAAAGGCGTAGTAGCGGACACGATAGGGCGACTGTCTCCCTCACTGAGATTACTTTTGGCCAGAAGCTGTAGCCTCCTCTGTTCGCACCACTGGAAATGAGCATTGGAGGTTCGGAAGGGTGTTTATCTGATGCGCAACAGATACTACACCTAAACTATGCAAGCAAGTTAGGAGCCAAGGTGGAAAGTCCTGTACCAAAGGATAAAGCACTGAAGCCCTGACTAGTCATCGTCAAGGCTGATGGACTACATGATGATGATGATGATGATGATGATGATGATGATGATGAGTTATAATTAATTGTGAAATTATTCACAGATGTACATGACTTTACGTAGACTTGTGACTATAAATACTTATAATTATAACTACATACACTTGTCTTTCTGATTTTATTTCCTCATCCTTGTGCTTTTATTTACATTTTAATTATTCATTTTGCCTATATTTCCTTATCCTTGTGCTTTTCTTTATCTATCTTGCCATTATAATCAATTATCTTTGTGGCATTATTTACTGATACTTGTGACTTAATTTACTCGTTTTTGTGATTTTATTTGATCATCCATTCTCACTCTCTTTACTTATCGTTGTGCTTTTTTTAATCTATCCTTGTAGTTATAATTAATTTGTGACATTATTTGTTGATCCTTGTGGCGTTTTTTACTTATATGTGTGACTTTAATTATTTTTGATTTTGATTTTATTTACATCTCTTTGTGTCATAATTTACGTTTCCTTCTGATTATGTTTATTTCTTTGTGACTTTATTTATTTATCTTTTATTTACTACTCGTTGTGAATTTATTTCTTTATATTATTTACTCATCATTCTGATTTATTTCTTTTTTTACCTACATTTATTTTTTTACCTGCATTTATTTTTTTACCTACATTTATTTTTTTTACCTACATTTATTTTTTTTTACATACATTTATTATTTTACCTACATTTATTTTTTTTTACCTACATTTATTTTTTTACCTACATTTATTTTTTTTTACCTACATTTATTTTTTTTTTACCTACATTTATTTTTTTTTACCTACATTTATTTTTTTTTTACCTACATTTATTTTTTTTTTACCTACATTTATTTTTTTTTACCTACATTTATTATTTTACCTACATTTATTTTTTTTTACCTACATTTATTTTTTTACCTACATTTATTTTTTTTACCTACATTTATTTTTTTTTACCTACATTTATTTTTTTTTACCTACATTTATTTTTTTACCTACATTTATTTATTTTTTACCTACATTTATTTATTCTTGTAACTTTATATATGTTGATTACCTTTTCTTTGTGAATTCATATATTTATCACCGTTACTTTTTAGTAGCGTGCAAACGACTCTATAAGTCACTCTGTCGGTCGGTCCATAACACTTTTTTGCTTGGCCTTTTTGGGTAAGATCTAAGGTCTGTTGTTAATACATGCTGTTCTTAGCTTTTTAAGTTTTTCTCGGACTTTTAGCCAAGATCAAAATGTAGATACGTGTACCCCGCCTAGGTGTGGAACGCGCAGTTCCTTAAAGTAAAATTTAACAAATAGCCTCTCAGCTAGTTGAGTGTGTGTTCCATCCCTCCCTGATTAGGAAGCCTTCAAGATCCCCACCCCCTCCTTCTTGCAATTTTTGTTTTCACCCCCTCCTCTAAATTTCACCCATTTTGGAGAGAAAGAAATACAAACTAACCCCCATCTCTTACCCACAAAATTTTTTTTCTCCATTCACCCCCATCTAGAGGGCATCCCCACTTAGAGACTGACCCACAGAAGTCAGGTTCCTTTTACAACCTGGTGAAACGGCAGTCTAGACGAGGTTGGGAGGGTCCTACTAATCCCCTTCCCCCCCCCGCTCTCGACACAAATGAATTATTGTACCATTTTTATTGTTATCTTTTTTTGTTGTTTTTACACGTCAATAAAAAAATGTTTAAAAAATTGGGAGTTAAGTAGGATATCCCCCAGTATGAAAAGGTGAATGAGATATTATGGTGAAAGATACTAGCTGGGAGAAACTTTTGATTTTGTTTAGTTCTGGAGTGACAAGGATGACCAACGACACCCACAATCCCCCCCCCCTTTTTGAGTTGGTCATGTGCCTAAGTTTTTTGTTCAGTGTTGATTTTCAATGTATTTTTAACATGAATAAAGGATTTAATATCTCAAAGTGTAGTATCTACCCTGGCAGATACTGCAAGCAAACACCACATATGGGGGCAACCCCACGTATAAGACCTTGGTCAATATAGGGGAAACCCTTCATACCAATTTTCACTATCCAGCTCCTCTACTCCCCGGGGACCTGGTCCCCATTTCCCCTTCACTCCTCACATTAAAAATCGGCCTTGTGCCTAATTTGCTCAGTGGGGGAGCAAATGAATACCAACCCCACATATAAGACCTTGGTCAATGTAGGGGCAACCCTTCATACCAATTGTCACTATCCAGCTCCCCTACTCTCCGGGGAGTTTGTCCCCATTTCCCCTTCACTCATCACATTAAAAATCGGCCTTGTGCCTAATTTGCTCAGTAGGGGAGTAAATAAATACAGCTTTTCTTGACCTTTTGGCCAAGATCAAAGTGTAGTATCTGTTCTTACTACATGCTGTACTTATATTTGTAACTTTTCCTTAGCATAGAAGGGTTTCCCCTTCCATGCTAAGGCATTTTTAGTCGCATGAAAGTCACTCCATCGGTCGGTCTGTAACACATTTACATTTTATTTTTTTCTTAAGCAAGGGGTATGGAGTAACATTTTGTCCCCCGATATATCAGAGAGGGCCCTATTTTTTCAATGGGTCCGTCTGTCCGTTAGACCGGATGATTGACGGATAACCGTCCATTAGTTTTTCTGAAATTTTATCACAAATTATATTTTAATATATAAATGTGCATATTAAAAAAAAAATTTTATTTTATTTTTATTTTTTTGCGAAAAATTCTGTTTTGACCTAAAGGGTCAAAAATGGCAAAAAATGACACTTTTTTGTCCCGAAACATTTGATCCATCCATTAGATTTTTCTGAAACTTGTCCAAAATGTGGAGGGCATTGTTCTTAATATAAATTCAGTATGGGTGACCCTGGCAAAAGTCTGGTTTGCATCTCCCGAGGACTTTTAGTGCTGAAAACGCCCTTTCTTCTGGCGCGTTTTTCATATTTCTCAACGAAAACTTGATATGTATGTCTATATAGTGGTTTCCCATGTTGCTGAATGTAAATATACATGTGTTAAGGTGTGAAACTGCGCTGTTTGTCCATTGTAACTGGTATTCGGCATTCCTAGTCGTTTTTAAGGGTTCAAAATGTACCAAAATTGAAAAAAAGGACACTTTTTGCCCCATAAATTTTTACCTATCCATTAAATTTTTCTGAAACTTGTCCAAAATGCGCAGGTCATTGTTCTTAATATGAATTTAGTATGGGTGACCCTAGCAAAATTTTGCTTTGCATCCCCCGGGGACTTTTAGTGCTAAAAATGCTAAGATCAAAGTGTAGTATCTGTTCTTAACCGATGCTGCACTTGTTTGTAACTAATAAGTAAATGTGTTACGGACAGACGGACCGGCCGACGGACCGGCCGACGGACCGGCCGACGGAGGATTTTTTTTTTAATGCATACTACAGAATAGTTTTTTTTAGTCGTGTGCAAGCAACTATATAAGTCATTCAGTCTGTCGGTCGGTCCGTAACACATGTACTTTTTATTTCTTTTTATGCTTATTATACCACTATTTATTGGTTTTCAGGGTCATTATTTAGTTATTTTCATATGTGTGTTTTGATGCTGGGTTTTGTGTGTTACGATATGTTTGGTTAGTGTGGTGTAAACCTTGTGAAAATAAATAAAATATCAAATTCGAATTATGTACATTTTTTAAACTATATTATATATATTATGTATATTTTTTTAAACTTTAAAACTTAAAATAACTTTTTCGAATTATGTATATTTTTTTAAACTTTAAAACCTAAAATAACTTTGTCGAATTATGTATATTTTTTTAAACTTTAAAACCTAAAATAACTTTTTCGAATTATGTACATTTTTTTAAACTTTAAAACCTAAAACAACTTTGTCGAATTATGTATATTTTTTTAAACTTTAAAACCTAAAATAACTTTTTCGAATTATGTACATTTTTTAAACTTTAAAACCTAAAATAACTTTGTCGAATTATGTATATTTTTTTAAACTTTAAAACCTAAAATAACTTTTTCGAATTATGTATATTTTTTTAAACTTTAAAACCTAAAATAACTTTTTCGAATTCTGTATATTTTTTAAAACTTTAAAACCTAAAATAACTTTGTCGAATTATGTATATTTTTTTAAACTTTAAAACCTAAAATAACTTTGTCGAATTATGTATATTTTTTTAAACTTTAAAACCTAAAATAACTTTTTCGAATTATGTATATTCTTTTAAACTTTAAAACCTAAAATAACTTTGTCGAATTATGTATATTTTTTTAGACTTTAAAACCTAAAATAACTTTTTCGAATTATGTATATTTTTTTAAACTTTAAAACCTAAAATAACTTTGTCGAATTATGTATATTTTTTTAAACTTGAAAACCTAAAATAACTTTTTCGAATTATGTACATTTTTTTAAACTTTAAAACCTAAAATAACTTTGTCGAATTATGTATATTTTTTTCAACTTTAAAACCTAAAATAACTTTTTCGAATTATGTACATTTTTTTAAACTTTAAAACCTAAAATAACTTTGTCGAATTATGTATATTTTTTTAAACTTTAAAACCTAAAATAACTTTTTCGAATTATGTACATTTTTTTAAACTTTAAAACCTAAAATAACTTTGTCGAATTATGTATATTTTTTTAAACTTTAAAACCTAAAATAACTTTTTCGAATTATGTATATTTTTTTAAACTTTAAAACCTAAAATAACTTTGTCGAATTATGTATATTTTTTTAAACTTTAAAACCTAAAATAACTTTTTCGAATTATGTACATTTTTTTAAACTTTAAAACCTAAAATAACTTTGTCGAATTATGTATATTTTTTTAAACTTTAAAACCTAAAATAACTTTTTCGAATTATGTACATTTTTTTAAACTTTAAAACCTAAAATAACTTTGTCGAATTATGTATATTTTTTTAAACTTTAAAACCTAAAATAACTTTTTCGAATTATGTACATTTTTTTAAACTTTAAAACCTAAAATAACTTTTTCGAATTATGTATATATTCTTTTTAAACTTTAAAACCTAAAATAACTTTTTCGAATTATGTACATTTTTTTAAACTTTAAAACCTAAAATAACTTTTTCGAATTATGTATATATTCTTTTTAAACTTTAAAACCTAAAATAACTTTTTCGAATTATGTACATTTTTTTAAACTTTAAAACCTAAAATAACTTTTTCGAATTATGTATATATTCTTTTTAAACTTTAAAACCTAAAATAACTTTTTCGAATTATGTATATTTTGTAAAAACTTTAAAACCTAAAATAAGTTTTTCAATTATGTATATATTCTTTTTAAACTTTAAAACCTAAAATAACTTTTTCGAATTATGTATATTTTGTAAAAACTTTAAAACCTAAAATAACTTTTTCGAATTATGTATATTCTTTTTAAACTTTAAAACCTAAAATAACTTTTTCGAATTATGCATATTCTTTTTAAACTTTAAAACCTTAAATAACTTTTTCGAATTATGTATATTTTGTAAAAACTTTAAAACCTAAAATAACTTTTTCGAATTATGTATATTTTGTAAAAACTTTAAAACCTAAAATAGCTTTTTCGAATTATGTATATTCTTTTTAAACTTTAAAACCTAAAATAACTTTGTCGAATTATGTATATTCTTTTAAACTTTAAAACCTAAAATAACTTTTTCGAATTATGTATATATTCTTTTTAAACTTTAAAACCTAAAATAACTTTTTCGAATTATGTACATTTTTTTAAACTTTAAAACCTAAAATAACTTTTTCGAATTATGTATATATTCTTTTTAAACTTTAAAACCTAAAATAACTGTTTCGAATTATGTATATTTTGTAAAAACTTTAAAACCTAAAATAACTTTTTCGAATTATGTATATATTCTTTTTAAACTTTAAAACCTAAAATAACTTTTTCGAATTATGTATATTTTGTAAAAACTTTAAAACCTAAAATAACTTTTTCGAATTATGTATATTCTTTTTAAACTTTAAAACCTAAAATAACTTTTTCGAATTATGCATATTCTTTTTAAACTTTAAAACCTTAAATAACTTTTTCGAATTATGTATATTTTGTAAAAACTTTAAAACCTAAAATAACTTTGTCGAATTATGTATATTTTGTAAAAACTTTAAAACCTAAAATAGCTTTTTCGAATTATGTATATTCTTTTTAAACTTTAAAACCTAAAATAACTTTGTCGAATTATGTATATTCTTTTTAAACTTTAAAACCTAAAATAACTTTTTCGAATTATGTATATATTCTTTTTAAACTTTAAAACCTATAATAACTTTTTCGAATTCGGGAATCCAAAAGGTCGGATTTTACTCAATACTTTATTCATTACGCCAAAGGATCCGTTGTATTTGGTACTCTTCCGCTGGTTGAAGATTCAATCCTAAGCGAGGGCGATACAAATAATATAACTGCAAATTACTTAAAGACTGCTACCAAATCATGGCCGAGTCTGACACCATACACTTGAAGAAGGTCGGAGGTTACGTCGACTGAAACATTATGAAAATAACACTGAAGATGAGAACAGTAGTTTGAATAATCGAAATAATACAATAAAAATCCAGATTTTCTGACAGAATTTTTTTTTTCTAAAAGCGGCTTTTTAATTTTTAATTTTTCATCATCACTTTCACATTAGTGCAGTTATCCTTGTGACTATATTTACTTATTCGCGATCATAATATTACACTCGCCCTTTAACCCACCCACGTTACCGATCCTAAAACCAAAAATAACATTCAGATTAGCTGTTGTTTTTGAACGACTTACACCGCTTAAATAAGTACCGTTCAAACGATGCTATCGAATTTAGAGTCATTCCAAGAGTTATTGTTCTGAGACGATTGGCATCGATTCGGCTCGCAGACTATTTGCGCGTGGATCGATCGGAGACTTCGGGAAGCATCCTCCCGTTAGCTGGAATCGGCTATAAGACAAAACTCACACATTGCAAACGTCGCCCTTTCTTTCTCTTTCTCCCACACAATCCACGATCACGTGATTGAGAACTTCACTGACCGATTAAGGAAACTTCTTTTCAAAGAATTAAGACGACCGAATACAGAATGGGGATATTCAAAACTGGCGCCTAAGTGGAATCACGATTACATGTTTACATATACGTAGTGCAGGTAAATTTTTTGAAGACACCCTGTAGTTATCTGAGCTAATCTTTTTTTTTTAAAAGCATAAATAATTAGATTTGAGAAAATATCTGTAAAATCTCAAACACACGCACACGCGTGCGCGCGCACACACACACACACATATATATATATATATATAATTTCCAATTTGTCTCTTTACATAAGCAGTAATTTGTTGCTACACAGTCATGAGCATATTTCAGTTTCTAGTGTTTTGTAACTAGAGACCTCTTCAGGAAACAAACGCTTATTTACGAAAGCAGAGTTCTTAAGGAACTGTGTGTGTGTGTGTGTGTGTGTGTGTGTGTGTGTGTGTGTGTGTGTGTGTGTGTGTTAACGAATTCGTTAAGAATTCCGCTTTCGAAAATAAGCGTTTGATGCCTGAAGAGGTCTCTAGTTACTAAAAACTAGAAGACCGAAACATGCTCATGACTGTGTAGCAACAAATTACTGCTTATGTAAAGACAAATTGAAAATGTAACTTGCTCTACTTCCGTATTGAGCACTCTCGTATTAACCTCGTTATATTTCATTGGTTACCCTACTTTTGAAAAATAGCAACCTCAAATTATATATACGAAGAGCGTTCCAGCAGTAATGCTTCCTATTTTTATTCCACCCGAATAGATCACATAGTGTTGCAAATTGCATTGTTATGATGACTAAACTTAGGCATTCCATGGCCTAAAAGTTTCATATCTCTGTTACAGATATTGACGAGGTGAGACTCTAAGAAAGCAACACTTGTCATGGATCGCGTCAGAAATAGAGTTTCTGTATTGAATTTCTATTAAAAGTGCGTTAAGAATGGCCGTGACTATGTAGTAAAAATCAATTCTGTGTCAATAAAAGTCGCTGGTTTAATGATACCATTTCCGTTATAGTAGCTTTTCAACTTTTTGAGTTAAAAATAGGAGGCTTTTTACTTTGAAACGACCCTTGTGTGTGCGTATATATATATATATATATATATATATATATATATATATATATATATATATATATATATATATAAAATAAAAATAAATAAATCAATATTCTTATATATATATATATATATATATATATATATATATATATATATATATATATATATATATATATACTAGCATTTCAGCCCGGCGTTGGCCGGGTGTTTGGAGGTGTGTGTTGAGCAAAAAAAAAAAAAAAAGTGGTAGTAGGAAGGCACACTCGAACCGGTACCGCGAAGGAGGAAAAGAATGGGAAAAAAACCTGACGTCTTTGCTGTTACGACCACTGCCAAACCGGAAGTGACGTAGGTTTAAATTAAGGCTAGACAATCGAAAATAGGGGATTACTTTAGAATAAAACAACCCCTCCCTGTAGAATAGTGGCCAGTTGAGGGTGAAGAAATTAATGTTTTTAGCCAATTTTTCGGTATTTGTCGTCTGAAGGGTCGACCTTCAAAACGATACTGATCTTGTGAAAATCCGTCACCTCTATCGAAAGTTTTGGCAGACATGCAAACATACATACATAGATTTATATATTAGTAGCTCAACTTTTCGACCCAAACCGATTAAAAAGCTTGCCCTATCTCTGAATACCCTTTATGTAAAATTTCAAATGTTTAGACCAGAAATTGTCTGAGTAATTTGGTAGAGACCTCAGACGCATTTTTTTAAACTTTGTTCCCTATTATTACCCCTTAACATTAATCGTTTTGGGCTTCAATCAAGTTATTAACTTAGACCCATGTCCAAGGAACCTATATCTAAAATTTCAAGTGTTTAGACCCAAAATTTGCGCAGGAATTTGGTAGAGTTCTCAGTGGTCAAATCGTTGAACTTTGACCCCTTAACAGCCAAATTTCTGACCGAAAACAGATTACAAAGATTTTCCCAAGTTTCTGTATCCTGTATATAAAATGTCGAGTCTGTAGACTTAAAATTGAGAGAGTTATTGCATAAAGACACACACACACACACACACACACGCACACACACACACTATCTATTCTATTATTATGTAAAAGGTGCTTTGTGTGTGTGTATGTGTGTGCGTGTGTGTGTGTGTCACCGTTCCCTATGGACTCGAAAACTGCTGTGCTGATTTTTATGAAATTTCATACGAAGTCACTTTATGTGCCTGTCAGTGTAATTAAATAGGTTTTGTATTCGAATGTCTTCGATAAGTATCGATAATCGTTAATCGAAAAAATCAGACGAAAGAAAGAAAAGCGATTTGGACTAAAGTTAACCCCTTACACAGCCTATTATCGACAGTTTTAGCACCACACAAACCGAAAGGCGTGACATATAGAATTAACATTAGATTCTTTGATATGACATGGGCGCGTTCGAAATGAATGTTTTTGTTTAAAGCACAATTGAACCATGATTTTTTACTTTTTCATTTTAAATTTTATTCAAGCCATTATATATAAAAATAATTTTATAAAATCAATAGTAGATTCTCTACAGTGCAATGTAGACTACAATGTATTATGGAATAAGTCACTGCGGGAGGCATGTGAATCTTCCTTCCGGTGCACCGCGATATGTCCCCAACTAGAGTTGGCAACCAATCAGTTTGAATGAAAAATGGCCGATATTATCGATTTCGATGACAATAAAAATATGGGAGTGTGAAGCATTCGTTGATCATCATCCAATCCCGGGCAAGGTCGGGTCTGCTTGCTAGTATATATATATATATATATGTGTGTGTGTGTGTGTGTGTGTGTGTGTGTGCGCGCGCGCGTGTGTGTGTGTGTGTATGTGTGTGTGTGTGTGTGTTTGATCCCTATTGACCTCGAGACGGTTGGACCAGTTTTTTTTCTACTTTCACACAAATGGACTGGGGGTGTTCTTACATAAGTTTTTATATTCGTTTTTCACGTGTTTCTTGGGAGAGGGGCTGAATATACAAGATTGCAAAAGTCGAAGGTTATGTTTAACTGGGTTCCATTCCTTTGACCGGCGGTCATTATCACTTATTATACTGAATATTACGTGAAACACTAGTGTATATAATTAATAAATATTTCAAATTAAAAATATCATGTATTTGATGCGTGAATGGTGGTTGAAGCATAAAACGATGTCATTTTCTCTCTAATAATTTTTTTGCATTATGATAATTCAATATTCCAATCGCCCTGCATTCTTCGTCGGGAATAAAAAATGGAGATCAATTCGTTCATCTGTAGGGTATGCTAAAAAATTGACAGTCATATGTTTTGCTTTTGGGGGAGGGGGGTGATGAGGATGTAGAGGTGTTGTTTAAACGTGTATTAGATATGTTTTTTAAGTTATTTGATCATTCCGGTGTAATAGTTGGATATGATGTTTTTGTTTATTTTTATCTTGTGAATAAAAACAATTCAAGTGCAATTTTGTGTTTGCTATCATATCTTTTTTTTTTTTTTTTTTGTATTTTACTTCAGTAAGTTTTAATAGATCAAGGGGATCGCTCCTGGAGCTAACACTTGATTCTGTTATGATTTAAATTTATATCCGAGGGCTCTTTTAAGAATAGATACTGTTCCCTTTATGGCTGCTATCTGTATTTCGTTACAGCTTGGTCTCCCAGGGATGGCTTCTAGGTATTTATGAAGATTCTTTTTTATTAATTTTTTATTAATCCTACCACAACCGGTATAATGTTCATTTCTTTCAGAGACCATGTCGTTTTTAGATCATTTTTTAGGTCCTGATATTTTGTTATCTTTTCCTGTTCAGCGAAATCATTTGGAATTGTGACATCGACAATGAGTGCAGTTCTTTCAGGCTTGTTCCATATAACAATATCTGGTTTGATGGCCTTGTCTTTTATGTATCTGCCTGTCTGTATATCTTTGTCATGGAATACGGTCACATTTCTGTTTGATGCTATTGGTGGTGGCTCATGTTCCCAGATGTTCAGCGATCTGTCAAGTTGCATCCCTCCACAGATCTTCCAATGGATGTACTTGCATACTTTGTTGTGACGAGCAGTGTAATGGCCATCTGCCAATAAGATTGGGCATACAGACATTAGGTGGCTTGGGCTCTCAATTGCTGAGTGGCAAAACCTGCACTGGCCATTTGTTTGTAGGCCAGCCATTTTTTTTAAATCCATTTGTGAGTAAGCCCTGATCTTGTCCGGCTACAATAAGTCTTTCCTCATCAAATGGAAGTCTCCCACTCTTGAGCCATTGAAGTGAAGCATCCTTGTCTATGTACTCCTGGTTGAGCTCCTCTAGGAATTCCCTGCTCGCTTATTTTGTTTCCATCCTTGTTCTCTTGTCTCTATCTCTATTTCGGTGTATTTTTGTCTTCTGATTCTTGCAATCTGTGTTGCTGGTTTATCATGTACATTGACAGTGTTCTCCGGTATGACTCCTTCAAAGTTTTCAGCAAGCTTTGTGATTGAGGTTTGTTGAGAAAGGTGATCATGATGGTCTTTCACCATTTCCATTGTCATGACCGTTGAACTTTTAATATATTGGTCCATGCTTACTATAGTGGCTCGATATGCATGGTTGAATTCAGTGAGGCCTAAGCCCCCTTCTTTTCGTGGTAGGTATATCCTGTCCATGCATTGGTTTCGGTATGTTACCTTATGTAAGGATAGTTGTTTCCTAGTCTTTGTATCGAGCCTGTTTATGTTATATTGAGGCCAGTCTATGATACCGAAACCGTACGTGATCACAGGTATTGCAAGCTGGTTTATAGCCGTAATTTTGTTTTAAGGGGTTAGTTCAGATTTGAGGATCTTTTTCAGACGTACTGTGTATTCCTGTTCTGCCCTACGTCTTTTTTCATGTTCCACATTTATGTTTTCCTCAACTCCACATTTATGTTTTCCTCAACTCAATTTGTATGTGGAATCCTCTCTCAAATCTTCAATGAGGTTGTCATTGATCTGAAGATGTTCGGGTGTTGTTTTTCCCCCTTTTTTATTGTGCATTTAGCACATTTGTCAAATCCAAACTCCGTGCAGATATCCTCTGAGAATGTTTTCACAATTTCTATCAGGGAGACAAGGTGTTTTTCTGTCTCTGCATAGAGTTTTAGATCGTCCATGAAAAGTAAATGATTCACTCTTTTACTTTGATCTTTTTTTCTGCCTCTACTGAGATTATACCCAGCATCACATTTTTAGAAGCTTGCTGAGTGGATCGATTGCAAGGCAAAATAGTAGTGATGATATTAGTGTAATACTGGGTGTGTCTATATTATTTCTGAAAATAATTTTTTTTCGGTAGTGTACTTCGATATGTCTCGTTATTTTTTGTATTGGTACGTGTAATTGTGTGTGCGCGCGAACCTGATATATATATATATATATATATATATATATATATATATATGTATGTGTGTCTGTGTGTGTGTGTGTGACGTAGTGTGAGTTCCGTCATAGAGGCATTGATTTGATTTGAATAAAATAAAATATGCATCAGGTGCACTTGAAAGCCAAATCACAACACAATATTACAAAAATAAACAAATATTTTACTTGTTTTAAATTTATAATTTAAATATATTTTGGAGTCAAACTCCATCCTCAGTATTTGTACATCTTTTTCTTTCTTTTTTTTTCTCTTCTTTCTTGCAAGGTTGTAAAGCTGAAGAAAGAAAAGTCAGTTAGTAAAGATGTGTCTAACGATCTAGAACAAAAGAAGGGATTGTTTCAGAAATTTCTGAATAACACGTTATAATTGTATTTGCAAAAAAGACTGAGACTAGCAACGTCACGTCTGTGAGAGTGAGTTTGCAGAGAAGAAGAAAACGTGGAACCAATAAAATTACATATGCATTTCTGCAGTTTATCAATACGTCTCAAATAGGACAGAGATTCACCAGCCAAAAGTACTCACACATGGTTTGATAGTAGATTGAATATGTCATGTTGTGGAGCTCTAAAGCGGTGTGTTGTGTAATGTGTACGTATTTTTTTCTTTTTTCATAAAAGCTTATGCGTGTATACGTGTGTTCTCTTTTGTTCTTTTTTCCAGACATATTATTGTGTTTGTATGTGTTTTTCTTTTTCCCCCTTTTTTTCTTGATACGACATATTATTGTGTTTGTATGTGTTTTTCTTTCCCCCCCTTTTTTTCTTGATCAGACAAATTATTGTGTTTGTATGTGTTTTTCTTTTTCCCCCTTTTTTTCTTGATCAGACAAATTATTGTGTTTGTATGTGTTTTTCTTTTTCCCCCTTTTTTTCTTGATCAGACAAATTATTGTGTTTGTATGTGTTTTTCTTTTCCCCCTTTTTTTCTTGATCAGACATATTATTGTGTTCGTATGTGTTTTGCTTTTCCCCCCTTTTTTTCTTGATCAGACATATTATTGTGTTTGTATGTGTTTTTCTTTTCCCCCCTTTTTTCTTGATCAGACATATTATTGTGTTTGTATGTGTTTTTCTTTTCCCTCTTTTTTCTTGATCAGACATATTATTGTGTTTGTATGTGTTTTTTTCCCCCCTTTTTTTCTTGATCAGACATATTATTGTGTTTGTATGTGTTTTTCTTTTCCCCCCTTTTTTCTTGATCAGACATATTATTGTGTTTGTATGTGTTTTTCTTTTCCCCCCTTTTTTCTTGATCAGACATATTATTGTGTTTGTATGTGTTTTTCTTTTCCCCCCTTTTTTTCTTGATCAGACATATTATTGTGTTTGTATGTGTTTTTTTTTTCCCCTTTTTTTCTTGATCAGACATATTATTGTGTTTGTATGTGTTTTGCTTTTCCCCCCTTTTTTTCTTGATCAGACATATTATTGTGTTTGTATGTGTTTTTCTTTTTCCCCCTTTTTTTCTTGATCAGACATATTATTGTGTTTGTATGTGTTTTTCTTTTTCCCCCTTTTTTTCTTGATCAGACATATTATTGTGTTCGTATGTGTTTTGCTTTTCCCCCCTTTTTTTCTTGATCAGACATATTATTGTGTGTGTATGTGTTTTTCTTTTCCCCCTTTTTTTCTTGATCAGACAAATTATTGTGTTTGTATGTGTTTTTCTTTTTCCCCCTTTTTTTCTTGATCAGACATATTATTGTGTTTGTATGTGTTTTTCTTTTTCCCCCTTTTTTTCTTGATCAGACATATTATTGTGTGTGTATGTGTTTTTCTTTTCCCCCTTTTTTTCTTGATCAGACATATTATTGTGTGTGTATGTGTTTTTCTTTTTCCCCCTTTTTTTCTTGATCAGACATATTATTGTGTGTGTATGTGTTTTTCTTTTCCCCCTTTTTTTCTTGATCAGACAAATTATTGTGTTTGTATGTGTTTTTCTTTTTCCCCCTTTTTTTCTTGATCAGACAAATTATTGTGTTTGTATGTGTTTTTCTTTTCCCTCCTATTTTTCTTGATCAGACATATTATTGTGTGTGTATGTGTTTTTCTTTTCCCCCTTTTTTTCTTGATCAGACATATTATTGTGTTTGTATGTGTTTTTCTTTTCCCCCTTTTTTTCTTGATCAGACAAATTATTGTGTTTGTATGTGTTTTTCTTTTTCCCCCTTTTTTTCTTGATCAGACAAATTATTGTGTTTGTATGTGTTTTTCTTTTTCCCCCTTTTTTTCTTGATCAGACAAATTATTGTGTTTGTATGTGTTTTTCTTTTTCCCCCTTTTTTTCTTGATCAGACATATTATTGTGTTTGTATGTGTTTTTCTTTTCCCCCTTTTTTTTCTTGATCAGACATATTATTGTGTTTGTATGTGTTTTTCTTTTCCCCCCTTTTTCTTGATCAGACATATTATTGTGTTTGTATGTGTTTTTCTTTTCCCCCTTTTTCTCTTGATCAGACATATTATTGTGTTTGTATGTGTTTTTCTTTTTCCCCCTTTTTTTCTTGATCAGACATATTATTGTGTTTGTATGTGTTTTTCTTTTTCCCCCTTTTTTTCTTGATCAGACAAATTATTGTGTTTGTATGTGTTTTTCTTTTCCCCCCTTTTTTTCTTGATCAGACATATTATTGTGTTTGTATGTGTTTTTCCCCCCCCTTTTTTCTTGACACGAAATCTCCATTCTATTTTCAGGACCTTCTCCTCACGTGTATTTTTCTATAATACAGGTTCGATATCGCATCGCCGATGCGAATTGGTAGACGGCAACAAAAAAGCGAATATGTTATATAGGTAGGTGTATGGATAGCTTCAGGCGTGAGAATGTGTCCGGAAAGAGAGAGAGAGAGAGACCCACCTTTACAAAAGCTAGAAATAACAATTAATTTAATACATGAATTGGAGGATTTGATGAGAAACAAAGGTCAAGAAGTGTCAGTACAGTCAGTGAGACTATTTTTTAGTCAAGCAATCTCCCACATTCTCTGCATCGATCGAATGTATTTAACTCGCCAGATTGTCTCGGGGTAGTAAACTATTGTAGATGCACTTTATAAGTAAACTTATTTGAAGGTTCCATGTATTTGAGTTCACGTCATGTAGTATCTCTGTCTTCTGTACTCCTCATCTTGGTTCATGCTTTCTATTTTCTTTCTCCTGCGGCTGTAGTCATACACCTGATGAATTTTTACTGAAACCATGTTACTTTCGTTTACCATAGCTTCTTTGAACCACAAAGATGTGGGTGATGGCCTCGCCCATTTCCTCCATTAGCAACAATGCCAATTATTTCTTTTATCCTAAGGGTCGATTCCGCATCTTTTACGGCCTGTTTTGCTTTTCTATATTCGACCAATTATTATATATTTATTTAATCTTTTCTATAGTATAAAGTTATATATATATATATATATATATATATATATATATATATATATATATATATAGAGAGAGAGAGAGAGAGAGAGAGAGAGAGAGAGTAAATTATAAAATATATATGGCGATTAAGCTACACTGAATATTCTGCGTTTCATCCACTATAGGATACGTCAGGCTTATGCGCCTAAGCCTGACGAATCCTATAGTGGATGAAACGCAGAATATTCAGTGTAGCTTAATCGCCATATATATTTTATAAATTACTATATATAAATATTATATATATATATATATATATATATATATATATATATATATATATATATATATATATATATATATAAACCCTGTGTATCGCTTTATATCACGTCAATATTTTTTAATTATTACTTTCTACAGGTAATAAAAGAATAATTATTATTTAACTATGGTTATGTATATATATTAATGCGATGCCTCCTTTCAGTCTTTGTAAGTGTGGCTGCATGTGTAATTGTGAGCCAAGAGTTGCATAAGATGAAACCCCATGTCTCCTGAATCGGTACTGCTTGAGTCCTCTGTCAAAGAAAGGTGCTAGACGACTGGAAACGATGTCGAGATAAACTTAGAGCACATAAAGCATCTTGAATTCCCAAATGGTCAATCATTTTAGTACTGACCTGGCTCAACATTGCTTTACTTCGGTTATCTTATGGGAACCGGTTTGTCCTCGTGAATCATGCCGTATATATATATATATATATATATATATATATATATATATATATAAAATAAAAAACTTGCAGTTGAAAAAAATGTTGTTCTAATTTAAAAAAATCCTTTTAAACCTGTAAGGAATGCGTAAAACATTGTAATTATTCGAATATGTATATATATATATATATATATATATATATGTGTGTGTGTGTGTGTGTGTGTGTGTGTGTGTATACGCGCGTGCGTTCGTGTGTGTGTACATGTATGGTTTTGTGTGCTTATTCATTTATATTTTGAGAGATTAATATATGATAGAAAAGAAACTAAAAATAAATAAATAAATAAATAAATAAATAAATAATAATAATAATAATAATAATAATAATAATAATAATAATAATAATAATAATAATAATAACAACAACTGGCGGGGCCTGTGGAAATTCCGCAGCAGCATTTTTCATATATAATATATTGTTGCTTGGCATGCTGTGGGCGTTCTGTTCAGCATGAATGAAGGCATAATCATATTATTCTACTTTTTTATTAAAATTGTATCCCCCCTTACTAAAATGATAACTTTGATATATTTCCTGGGCTGATTATTTCATTACAAACACACCGGTCAATTAACTCACATTTTATCATTTTTCATAATTATTGAATATGTTACTATGTTCGACAATAATTTTTCATAATTGAACCCACATTATCGCCCCTCCCTTTACTAAAATATTAAATTTGATATATTATATTGGCTGATTATTTTATAAAAAAACACAACTATCAATTAACTCACATTTCATCATTTTTAATAATTCTTGGATATGGTACTAATTTTGACAATTTTTCATCATTTAAACTCACCATAACGCACACCTTACTAAAATAACTTTGATATATTGTCTAGGCTGATTATTTCATTACAAACACACACATCAATCAACTCACATTTCATTTTTGTAATTCTTGGATATTTCACTAATATCGACAATATTTTTTTATAATTTAAACCAACATTGTCGCCCAACCTTACTAAAATAATAACTTTGATACATGTGCTGGGATGATTATTTCATTACAAACACTAATCAATTAACCTCCATTTCATCATTTTTCATAATTCTTGGATATGTTACTAATTTCGACAATCATTTTTCATAATTTATACCCACATTATCGCCCCCTGCTTAATAAAATAATAACTTTGAAATGCTGTCTGGGCTTATTATTTTATTACAAACTCACTAATGTATGAAATCATATTTAATCATTTTTCTTAATTCTTGGATATGTTACTTTCGACAATCATTTTTCATAATTTTAACCCACATTTTCGCCCTTTCCTCTTTACTAAATAATAACTTTGATATATTGTCTAGGCTGATTATTTCCTTACAAACACACCAATCAATTATCTAATATTTCATCATTTTTTTCGTAATTCTTGAATATGTTACTAATTTCGACAATGATTTTTCATAATTTAACCCTTCTTATCTCCTTCCCTTTTACTTATATAATAACTGATATATTGTCTATGCTGATTATTTTATTATAAACACACCAATCAATTAAATCACATTTCGTCATTTTTTGTAATTCTTGGATATGTTACTATCTTCGACATTAATTTTTTATAATTTAAACCATCCTCGTCGCCCTCTCTTACTAAAAATTACTTTGATATATTGTCTGGCCTGATTATTTCATAAAAAATAGAACTATCAATTAACTCACGCTTAATCATTTTTCTTAATTCTTGGATATGTTACTAATTTCGACAATTATTTTTAATATTTTAATCCACAGTATCAACCCATTACTACTAAAATAATAACTTTGATATATTGTCTGGGATGATTATTTAATTTCAAACACACCAATCAATTAACTCACATTTTGTCATTTTTCATAATTCTTGGATATGTTACTAATGTCGACAATCATTTTTCATCATTTTAACCCACATCATCGCCCCACTTACTAAAATAATAACTTTGCTGTATTGTCTGGTCTGATTATTTCATTGCAAACACACTAATGCATTAAATAACATATTATCATTTTTCATAAATCTTGGATATGTTACTAATTTGGACAATTATTTTCATAATTTAAACCATCCTTATCGCCCTCTCTTACTAACATAATTACTTTGATATATTTCCTGGGTTGATTATTTTATTATAAACACACAATCGATTAACTCACATTTAATCGTTGTTCATAATCCTGGATATATTACTAATTTCGACAATAATTTTTATAATTAAAATCCCACATTATGCCTCTCCCTCCTACTTATATAATATATTTGATATATTGTCTGGGCTTATTACATCATTACAAACACACCAATCAAGTAACTCACATTTCATCATTTTTCATAATTCTTGGATATGTTACTAATTTAGACAATAATTTTCATAATTTTAACCCACTATGTAGCTTCCCCTTACTTAAATAATAACTTTGATATATTGCCTGGGTTGGTTATTTCATTACAAACAAATCAATCAATTCTGGGTATTCTCATAGTATATACGTTTCACCTATCTTATCCAATCCCGGGTAACGCCGCATATTCTGCTAATATATATCATTCACCTATCTCATTCGATCCCGGGTGATGCTGGGTATTTTGCTACTATATGTTTTCCACCTATCTCATTCAATACTGGGCGACGCTTTCTGATAGTATATATTTGCACATCTCATTCAATCCGCCACCCCACTGACTTCATATCCGCCACCCCACTGTTAAAAATATACATTAAATAAAGTAATGTTTTAATCGCAAACTGTTTCAGCCATTTCCGGGACTGGCTTTATATCCCCAACCCATTGCTAAAAATATACATAGAATAATGTAATGTCTAGATAGTAAACTGTTTCAGCCATTTCCGGGACCGACTTTATATCCCAAACCCACTGCTAAAAATATACATGAAATAATGTAATGTCTAATTAGGAAACTGTTTCAGCCATTTCTGTAACTGACTTATAATCCCCACCCCACTGTTGAAAATAAACATAAAATAAAGTAATGTATAAGACGTAAACTTTTCAGCCATTTCCGGGACCGACTTCTTATCTCCCATCCTACTGTTAAAAATATACATTAAATAAAGTAATGTCCAAAATGTAAATGGTTGCAGCCATGTCCGGAACCGACTTCATATTTCCCACCCCAATGTTAAAAATATACATTAAATAAAGTAATGTGTAATGCGTAAATGGTTTCACACATTTTCGGGACTGATTTAATATCCCCCACCCCACTGTTAAAAATATACATGAAATAGAGTAATGCTTAAATCGTAAACGGTTTAAGTAATTTCTGGGACTGACTTCATATCCCGTAACCCACTGCTTAAAATATACTTGAAATAAAGTAATGTTTAAATCATAAACTGTTTCTGCAGCTTTTCGGAAGTAATACATAAAAACATTAACACGGTTAGGGAGTAGGCAACCATTGCTTCAACATGAATTTCTGAGTGTAGTATCAGTTTCAGCATTCCAGTGACTTAAATCCCTCCTTTTCTGGTCTTGGTTAATGGAGGAGAAATCCTTCATTACTGATACAATTTTTATTTTTGTTATTGACCAGAGTGCCCCTTTTGGGGAGCTGTTTTCCCTCTAAATTTATAACCGACCTCCTGTCCAATTCCGCCCTTGTGGGAAGGGAAGTAAACAAAAAATAATAATCAGAATGGACATTCCCCAGGGCATTTTATAATTAATCAGAAGTGACATTTCCAGGGCATTTTGTAATTAAATCAGAAATAACTTTTTCCAGTTACTTTTTTAATATTAAACCTTTGTTACATTAAACATAGTACCTATTCACAATGCCTCCCCACGAGACAGATTTAGACACTGGGGTTGTTTTTTAACGTGGAGAAAAAAATTGTCTTAGTCGTAAAGGATTTCTCTTCCACTGAGAGAGAAGAAATTGAAATGTAACACCTGAAGAACAGATACTACACTTTGATCTAAGCCAAAAGGCCAAGAAAGACAGATCATTTTTATTAACTTTGCCTAAACAGCGACACCAATTTTTTTTTTATAGTTCAAATTTTTATTCCGTTTAAACCAAGGAAAAACATCTACAACTTTGTTTTTTCCGAGGAATCTGTCTCTGATGAGTAGTTTGAAACTTCCCACCATTCAACGAAACATGTGTAAGACGAATTATTCTACTACTAAAATAATATGAGTGTAATATAAATGCATTTTTAATTTGGTATATTTGCTTCCTATAGATATGTGTGTGTTTGTGTGTGTGTATTTGTGCATATGTGTGCGTGTGTGTGTATGTGTGTGCGTGTGTGTGTGCGTTTGTGTGTGTGTGCGTGTGTTTGCGTGTGTGTATGTGTGTGTGCATGTGTGTATGTGTGTGCGTGTGTGTGTGTATTTGTGCATGCGTGTGTGTGTATGTGTGTGCGTGTGTGTATGTGTGTGTTTGTGTGTGTGTGCGTTTGTGTGTGTGCGTGTGCGTGTGCGTGTGTGTGCGCGCGCGCGCGCGTGTGTGTGTGTGTGTGTGTGTGTGTGTGTGTGTGTGTGCAGCAAATAATGTATTATGGTATTCGTTCGTTGCGCAGTTAGGAATTAATAGGAATTAGTATTTAATGCAAAACTAAGCACAAATTGAATCACATTCAGCCACCAATTTGACATACTGCCTTCATCCCAAGTCAACGGCCGATAACTTTTGCCTGTTTGTAATGGGCTAAAAATATGGTATAATATATTGATGCATGTGCGTACATATATGTGAGTGTATGTGTGAAATTTTGATATCTAAACGTGGAATTATATGTGCTTTAATAAATGACAAATAAATAAGGAATAAGTGTGAAAACTTCACACGTGTTCTATATTTTTCCTTCACTTGAAATAAACCTTGCAATTTCATTTCTTTCTGCGTCATTCGACATAAATCGATCAACAAGAAATAAGCGAAATAAAGTAATGTACACATACCATTCCTTCAAAATGACTTGATGTCTGCGATTTTCCTTCCTTTTCCTTTGTTTTTACCATTTCTATCAATCTTCAAATAACAAATGTGCATTTCCCCAAAAAGTTCCTCCACTAATTTAATATTCATTGGAAACAGGCCCCTCCCAAACATTTGTTCCATTCTATACTGAAAAGCTACATTTTATGTTCTCTTCCTATATACGATTTGTGCCTGAACAGTGATGGGGTTGAGGTTGTTGTGTGCTGTGTGTGCTGTGGGCAAGCATGTAGATTATGTTATCGACTTAAGCGAAATCTTGGAAGTATATATATATATATATATATATATATATATATATATATATATATATATAGAGAGAGAGAGAGAGAGAGAGAGAGAGAGAGAGAGAGAGAGTTATCCACAGGCAGACTGTTTCACTGTATAACAACTATCCGGTGTGACTAGATCAGTAGCTATCCCAAGCCCGAGATCGCGCCAACAATCATCGAGTCGGTAATCAGTAGTTTTACTTTATATTGTACGATATATATATATATATATATATATATATATATATATATATATATATATATATATATATATATATATATAGCAAAAGTACCCATCGTTAACTGGGTTCAAAAACAGCCTACAGAAAATGGACTCTGATTTATGAAAGTATGATAGCTTATGAAAAGGAAGGGCTGTAAAGAGATAGCTTCGAATTTGGGGGTATCAAAACCAAGGCAAAATATAATGAAAGTAAAAATAAAATAGATAAACCCCATAATTCATTATACCATACCTGTTCACACTGAAACACTTATCACAATATTCCGTGGATCTATATTAAAAACCCTTGTTAAACTTTGTGACATATTTCCATTCTATGGAGGTCAGGCGCGAACGAACACCCCATAATTTTATTATACCATATTTCTTCAAACTGAAACATCAAAGTATACTTAGGCAGATAGATATGAAAAGTCTTTATTAAAGTTTGTGCCTATTTTCATTCTATGGAGGCCAGTCACGAACGCAGACCCCACAATTTTATTATACCATCCCTATTTTCGTTAAAACATAGTTATCAAAATATTCTTATGTACATTTATATCGAAAACTCTTGTAAACGTTTTATTTTAAATTTTAATTTTTTTTTATTTCCATACTGTGTGGACCACGTACGCGTACGCAGACCCCACAATTTTTATGAACAACCGTTCTGCAAGATCAAACATACCCATTCTATTATATATATATATATATATATATATATATATATATATATATATATATATATATATATATATATATATATATTCATTTATTTATTTATTTTTAAAACAGTAATCTACGTACATGCATGTTTCGGGACCCTACTCCTCTTCAGCGTAGCTTACCTGTTATTAGTACTCGAACTTATGTATTTCAGTCCAGCGTCTTATCCATTACGCTCTGATGCCATAGACGATTAACCGTTTAGTTTTTGTCGTTTATATATTTACGTAGTTTTTTTTATTGTTGATTTTTTAAACGATATTGAGGTTAGCATCTTCACCTTGAAATAAATAAATAAATGAAAATATTATATTATTATTAATACGTCCAAAATAAAAAAAAATTGGCAATTTCTAAAAGAACATCCGACCTTCAAATACATAAGGTCCAGGGTTCGAGTCCTAATAACAGTCAAGCTATGCTGAAGATGGGTAGGGCCCCGAAACATGCATGTACGTAGATTACTTTTTAAAAATAAATCAAAATATTATTTGTTTACGTCCCAAAAAAAAAAAAAAAATGGGTAATGTCTAAAAGAACATCCGATAACCTCAATATCGTTTTAAAAAATCAAAAACAAAAAAACTACGTATATATATATATATATATATATATATATATATATATATATATATATATATAATTTTATTAATATCATTGGAGTTTTTACCCTTTTCGCTTGTACATATTTGTGAATTATTCCATGGATTTCGGTGTTTGGATTATTTGGGACCATCTTCCAATTACGTGATTTCCTTGGATTTTACTTGTGCAAATAGAAATTCAATTAACTTTCTTGAAGTTATATTTTTGGATTTTACCGTCATTGGATTATCCATTCACGTCTAATCACCTTTTTATCACAATATTCCTACTTCTTAACTTTTTTGTTATCAAGTAAGATCTTTGACTTACTTGTTGCTTCATCAAATACTTTTGTATGCACAATCCGATCCCGCATTTTGCTAATTCCTACCCTCTGATGATAAGGAAAGTATTTCCTCGAAACTCCTCGTATTAAGGACTATCCACGTATCAAGTGTTTCCTTTTCAGATTAAATATGTTTTAAACTCTTTTTCAAAGTGTTTTTAACATGTTTAATTAACTGTTTGCTCGTATTATAAGCTCTACCTCCTATTTGGTTTTATCAAGCTTTTACATCTGGCTGAGATTACTTAATAAATATTAATTCTTTAATATATATAATATACTTTAATTTCACCGTCTTGGATCATTTTGGTAAATTTAATTGTAATTTTATATATATATATATATATATATATATATATATATATATATATATATATATATATAATTAACAAAACGACAAATATTCGCGATATGATTTTTAAAAATAGAGGTGGAAAACCTTAATGTTCGACGGTATGCGGACTTTTTCAAAGGTGAAAACAGTCAAACATGGTCCACCAAGAAAGGGTCCATTATTCTAGAAGTATATACGCTAAGGTGGGAGCAGCATATGTAAATTTATGTAAATTAGAAAATTGCATAAGTGAGTGTACATATATATAATTTATTCAAATTTTCAATATATACAGAAAAGCATTATATATATATATATATATGTATATATATACATATATACATATATATATGCGTGTATACGTATATATTTTTACATATATAATTATTATAAATATTATATTTTATATTTCTACATGCATAAGTCTATATAAGATTGGCAAGAAAGTTCTTGTGGTTTAAAACTTTTAAATTAAGATGAACATATATCGGCTCAAACAAAAACTTATTGATCGAAATAAGCACCATCAAAATCAACACAAAACAAAGGTAGTTATGTCAGTAACGTAAAAATCTTGCATTCTGGTGGCGATGAAGTCGCTTAAGATGTTTTTGATGCTATTTTCATTTTTGAAACATTTCTTACGCAGAAAATTGTCGAGATGCTTGAAAAAGCTGTAGTCGGTAGGAGAGAGGTCTGGAGAATATAGCGGATGAGGCAGAGTTTCGTAGCCCAATTCGTTCAATTTCTGCAGGGTCGGTTTAGCAACTTGCGGTCGGGCATTGTCGTGGGGGATAATTGAAAGTTTTCTCTTGGCTAATGCTAAGTGTTGTTGTCGAAGTTTTGGATGCATTTCATCCATTTGTCTGCAGTTTTTTCTCTGCAACAATGGTTTCGCCTACATTCAAAAAAACTCTGATGGATGAAACCGGTTGCAGATCGCCAAACAGTCAGCATGACCTTCTTCTGGTGAAACTCTGGCTTCAAGAAGTGTCGTGGAGCTTCGTCGGCGTCTAACCACTGAGCTAAGCGTCGTCGATTGTTGTACAGAACGCACTTTTCATCGTAAGTCATAACCCGCTCGAGAAACGGGTCATTCTTGTTGCGCAAAAGAAGAGAATATGACACTTCTTAACGGCGTTTCTTTTGGTTGTTTTTCAAATAGTAAGCTCCTTATTTATCAAGTTTTTTTTTCTTTCCTATCTCTCTCAGGTGGTTGGAAATCGTCGTATACGTTACGTCTAATTCAGAAGCAAGTTCTCAGACAGTTGTCCGTGGATTGGCTTCGACTAAGGCACTTGATTGATCGTTATCAAGACTCTCATCTCCGACATGAAATTTTTAAAATCATAATTGTGTTTTGCGTTCAGTATTAGTTCCTGGGCCAAACGGTTCGAGCGAGCTGTTTCAGTAGCTTTTCGGCCTAGCTTGCATTTAAATAAGAAAATTGTGAAAATTTGCTATTTTCCCATCTTGTTCTGAAAAGAAGATATAATTGTTTTAAAACGATTGTAATTTAAACGATTAGATAAAGCAAAGAACCCTCTTTAAAATGATATATAAAGTAAAGGTATTATAACGAAAATTTATTTGAAAATACATCATTTGAAATCAAAAGTTTAAATTCCGCAAGAACTTTCTTATCAACCTAATAAACCTAATATGTAGATATGTATACGTACACACACAGACTCAAATATCTATCTATTTATCTATCTCTATCTATCTATCTATCTATCTATCTCTCTTTTTATATATATATATATATATAAAGAGAGAGAAAGAGAGAGAGAATAAGAGAGAGAGAGAGCGAGATAGAATAGATGTCAGCTCTACTACATAATTAAATGACCTGAATTAATTTTTTTTTCAATAAATGTTTTAAAATAAAGCTGTAGTGTTGTTTTTAGGGTTACATATTTATCGTTCCACCATGTATATTGCATTATATATATATATATATATATATATATATATATATATATATATATAACGCAATATATATATATATATATATATATATATATATATATATATATATATATATATATATATATATATACACGAATTCGTGTACTTCTGAATTTACATTTAAATTTAATTTACGCATTTAAATTTAAATATGCTGCTCTCCTCTTTGGCATATATACTCCTAAAATAATTGCCCCTCTTGTCATGGACCAATATATATTAATAGTAACAAGATTTTATAGCTCTTAAAAAAACACTATGGTTGTGGAAAATATATATATATATATATATATATATATATATATATATATATATATATATATATATTACATTTTTTCGTTTTCTCGGCACTCCTTACTAATTAATTAATTATTACTCATATTTAATCAATCGTTTTATCTATATTTATTTATACACGCTTAGTTTACTATCTCCACTTGTCTACTTACTTTACGTATGTTATGAATATATATCAGTATATTTGTTTGATCATATATATATATATATATATATATATATATATATATGCGTGTGTGTATATATATATGTATGTATATATATATTACAATATATATATAATAGTTCATATATATATATATATAATAGTTCACGTGAATTTTATGAACAGTCTGTCTTTATTGTTTACCTATTATTACTTTTCATGCTCACATTTTTCTATTGTAATCCATAATTTTTCCAGGCTTCCAATAAATTTACTTGTTCTTTGTTTGATTTCAGTCTTATTTTTTTGCCCCCATAAACACATGTTTTATAACAAGGGCTATGACAACAGCATATTCTTTTCATTGTTTTTTTCTCTCAAGTATATATCCGTTGATATCTTGTATGCTCTTATATAGAGTGAGGTTGCTCTCGGTTGATTAAATGTGTCGGATATATACTCCACAGTGAAAACAATGATAAGAATATATTGTTGTCATAATATTAGTAATAACAATGTAGGTACTTCTCTGCTTTCCTTAAAATGCCCTCAATTATCTCCCTTTCATGCTTTCATTCTCTCTGTTTCACTTGTTATTTCTCTTTTAGCGACAGCAGTGAATTAGAAGCAGCAGTATTCGTTGAAGCGACGTGATTGCTATGGAAACAAGTCATAAAAAACGTCTTATCATATTTTTACTATTTTGAACACCAGAAAATTCGTCATAACTTTTGTTTTATTGAATGAATTTTTTTTTCACAATATAACTGATAAGGTTATTTATAAACTGTAATAATTGTTTGAAATTTAGTCGAAAAATGAGTGAGCGGTGAAGCTTTATAGCAGTTCTAAATGACTAAAACTGCCACTTTATCATATCATTCAAACACGGTAGTTTTTGAATGATTTACATATATAAGTATGTAAGTATGCACATATATTTATGTATACACTTGTTGTTGTTGTTGTTGTTAATAATATTATTATTAATATTAGTATTATATTATTATTAATATCATTATTATAATATTATTATTATTATTATTATTATTATTATTATTATTATTATTATTATTATTATTATTATTATTATTAGTGAAAGAAGCAGATGTATGGAAAAGTGGTGATAAAGTTCGAACTTTGACTTCTCTAGAAAAGGAAGTACTTCATAAGTTAAGAGAGGTTCTTCTTAGAGACAAGATCATAGATATTCCAAGTATGAAGAGTAGTGATAGGCGGAAGGTGAAAAGCGAGGTAAAAATAGTTCAAGGAGTAATTCACAACATCATAAGAAAGAACATATCGATTACGGAACTTAACAGACGTCTGTATTCAGCATCATACGTTATTGCGAATCGTCTTGGCTTAATACAGAAGAAAAAGAGATAAATGAAGGATAAAAGGCCATACTGGCAGAGGCGGCTTGAAGAAAGTATTAAACGTTTCGGCAGAACAACCTTTTCGAAACAATCAGTTTCAGTTGTATAAAGAATTAAATGGTAGTAAACAGGCGGGAAATAACAACACTTCAAATGCAAAAGATGCAAGGAAGTTCTGGAGAGGGATTTGGTCTGTCGAAGGGCGAGGTAATAAGCTGGTTGGGAGAGATCAGAGAAAGGCTATCAGGAATGTAGCAGATGAAGAAAGAGATAACCATCGATGACGTTAAGGCTGGCATATGAAGGATAACAAACTGAAAAGCACCTGGTCTAGATGGAGTGATGGGTTTCTGGTTTAAACAATTTCAATGTCTTTATCCACATATAGCTGCTGCCCTGAGATGTAGATGTCCCTGATTGGCTTGTGAAGGGAAGAAGAACACTGATTAGGAAAGAACCTGCAAAGGAACAGATGTCAATAATTATAGACCAATTACATGTCTGCCACTGATGTGGAAACTGTTGACTGAAATCTTTGCGGAGAAAATTTATGAACATCTTGAGAATTATTCTCAAGATGTTCATAAATTTGCTTTTCCTGATGATACATAAGGGGTGTCGGAAAGGCTCGAAATGTACCAAAGAGCAACTACTAATTTATAAAGCAATAATGCAGGATGCAAAGAAGAAGAGAAATCTGAGCATAGCATGGATCGATTACAGAAAGGCTCATTCATGGATACGTGAAACACTATTGATAATGAAGGTTGCTGAGAATGTGGTAGGACTTTTGGACACAAGTATGGTTCAATGGAAAACGGTGTTGACAGCAAACAGAGAGGAGATAGGACAGGTTGACATTAAACGTGGAATATTCCAGGGAGATTCGTTATCGCTACTTCTTTTTGTAATGATAATGATGCAACTGAGCATCCTCTTGGGGAGAGAAAAACTGGGATATAACTTTGGATCTGGTGACAGACGCCTCAACCATCTACTGTTTATGGATGATTTGAAAATATTCGTAGAAATGAAAAGGAAATGGATAGACTGGTAGAACTTGTGGGACATACTCGGAAGACATTGGGATGGAGTTTGGGATTAGTAAATGTGCAGTGCTGGTGATGAAAAGAGGAGTAAAGGTTCATTCGAATGGAAATAGTGCTGCCCAATGAGAAATCATGAAAGAAATAGAAGATACAGAGTATAAGTATTTGGGAGTGTTGGAGGGTGTATGTATCATGAACAGAGAAATGAAGGAGAAGGTCAGGAAGGAGTATCTTAGAAGAGTGAAACTTATTGCAAAGTCGCAACTGTATGGAGGAAACATAATGGAAGCAGTGAATGCATGGGTAGTCAGTGTTTTGAGATACAGTGCTGGAATTTTCAAATCGTCTGACAAGGAGTTACATGCCATGGATATCAAAACAAGAAAAGTTTTAGCAATGTTTGGTATATTTCACATTCGAAGTAGCGTAGCAAGGCTGTATCAAAAGAGGAAAGACGGTGGTAGAGGATTGAAAAGTGTAAAAGATTGTGTTAGAACCGAGCAGATATCGTTGAAGGAGCATGTAGTTAGAAGTGAGGAGTGGATGCTTAAGGTTGTGGCCAATGAAGTGGAGGTATGTGAGATCAGGGCTGATTATGTGAAACGTATAGATAGAGAAAGGGCAGAGGAACTGGCTAGGAAGAAACTGCATGGAAGTTTCTTCCAGGATATAGCAGAAGTGGCTGATGAAAGATCATGGCAATGACTTAGAGCTCGGTATCTGGCTAAGAGTACTGAAGCTTTTGTTTGTGCAGCACAAGAGCAAGCATTAGGAACATGATTGTTCAAAAAAGTGGTTCTAGGAGAGGAAGTTGCTGCAGAATGCTAGATTTGTGGTAAAAACCTCAGAGTCAGTTGCTCACCTTCCAGCAGGGTGTAGTGGACTGGCACAGAGAGTACCGCAAAAGAAACGATCGCATGAGACTCCGAATATATTGAAAAGTGTGTAAGAAGGTTGGGGTGAAGTCTGCTGGAAAATGGTTTGAGGAGGTGCCTGATGAAGTGAGAACAAATGAGGAGGGCAAGGTAGAGGTATGGTGGGACAAAAGTGTCATAACGGCCAAGCAATTGGAACATAATCGTCCGGATTTAGTCGTCATTGACAAAGTCTAAAAAAACTGGCGGATTGTAGATTTTTCAGTACCCTGGGACAGAAATGTAAGAGAAAAGGAGAACCAGAAGTGGAGCAATTATGCTCCATTGGCCTTGGAGATAAGGCGTATACACGGGGTTAAAACACGAAAAATCCCGATCGTAGTTTGTACACTAGGGGTAATATCGTCGTCTGGAAGGACAATTGAAAAAACTACAAATCCCTGATGTTTTAGGCAGCCTTCAGACGTCTGCAATTGTAGGTACCATCAACATCCTTAGGAAAATCCTTGATCTTTGAAGCTCCTGGTTTGAAGCCGGGATTAAGGGAAATCCTCTGGAAATGAATCCCATCCCTTTCCAGGGAGACATTGATAATCAAAATCAGAATTATTATTATTATTATTATTATTATTATTATTATTATTATTATTATTATTATTATTATTGGTTCACAAGGAGCTTTCACACAGATCATCAAAGATCTTTCCTTGAAAACAAAGTGTGGTGTTCCCTGGAAGTTGAGTGACAAGTCTCCCCATATTTCCAGCACTCTCCATCTCTTTCGATTACATTTGCAAATAAATGTGCGTTATCGCAACAGCCGCGTACCATTGATTTTTAGCTGGCATCGGCCATTGGTCTCCACTGGAATTTGAGTGGCAATAAGCCTCCCCAAGGTTCCAGTTCTCTTGGAACTTGTCTAGTCAGCACTCTCTCCTCGGTCTTTCCATCATCCTTGACCCTTCTCAACTATTTAGCATCAATCCGGGGGTGAAGGTTATAGGACAAAGGAAGGGGACGGGTGAGGGGATAGAATACTTCTAGATCTGCAGCTTCAATGTTCTTGGTTCCATGTAACGCTTCTTAATGCTTTGTTTTTGCAGCAATTGGTCTGGCCCGCGCATGTGACTTATGTATTAGTCTCAGCATTTAAGGGTTTTCCTTAATATTTCAGCTGTTTTCTTTATTGTCATTCCTCTGATTCAAACTTCTCCCATTCTTTTTTCAAACTTTTTCGGAATCGTTCCTAGTGCTCCTACTATTATATTATTATTATTGGCTCACAAGGAGCTTTCACACAGATCTTCAGAGATCTTTCCCTGAAAACAGCATGTGGTGTTCACTGGAAGCTGAGTACCAACAAGTCTCGCCAGGTTTCCCGTACTCTCCTCCTTTTTCGATTACATTTGCAAATAAATTTGCATCATCGCAACAGCTGCTTTCCATTGATTTCTCGTTGGCAACAGCTATTGGTCTTTGTTGGGATTTGTTCTCTTCGCACTTATTCGGCTGAGGTCTGGTCAGTTCATCGGTCTTTCCTTCCTCTTTGACTATTTGGTTATTTGAGCTCGCTCTTTTTTTGGGGGGGCGATGATGTGGCAATAGGGAGGGTGAGGTTAGAGAACTTATAGATACACGGTTCAATGTTCTTGGTTCCATATAGTGTTTCATGTTTTGCCTTTGCAGCATTTTGTCTGGCCCGCACTTGTTGCTCCTGTGTATTATTATTATTATTATTATTATTATTATTATTATTATTATTATTATTATTATTATTATTAACATTACTATCATCAATGTTATTTTATTATAGTTATATTATTATATCTATTTACTACTATTTTATTATGATCATTATCATTATTTATAATAATTATATTATCCATTATAATATTTTTTCGTTCAACACACTCCTTGCATTTTCTAATAATTTATTATAGATATTGAAATCAGTTGCATTCAAAATAAAAATAACTTGTCCCCATATTTACAAAACTGTTTAAGCGTTGCCTTAAGGAGAAGTGCTTCCCAACACCCTGGAAAACCTCATCAGTATGCCCTGTATTTAAGAACTCAGGTGATAAATCATCCCCCTCTCAGTACAGACCAATAAGTCTCTTGTGTCATGAGTAAGTTACTAGAATCTATATTAAATAAAGAAGTAGTCAATCACTTAAGCAGAAATAACCTCCTTAGTGACATGCAATATGGTTTCCGTTCTGCTAGATCTACAGCTGATGTGCTAACAGTTATATCCCATAGGATTAGTGAATCTCTCGACAAAGGCTTCCTTTCTAGGGCAATTGCCCTTGACATATCAAAGGCCTTCGATAAGGTTTGGCTACTTCACAAGATTTCCAGCTACGGTATAACTGGAGATGTTTTCTCAATAATTAAATCATTTCTCTCTGATAGGTTCATAAGAGTAGTGGTTGATGGGCAGAAATCTGAGGCCCACAGTATTAATGCTGGAGTCCCTCAAGGATCCATCCTGGACCCAACTCTCTTCCTGATCTACATCAATGATCTCCCAAAACACATACTAAATTCATTCATTGACATCTATGCTGATGACACGACCATCTGCGGCAACACATCAAAGGCTGTAAATGACAAAGCTCTCTCTGATTCCCTCTCCTTTGATCTTGAGCGCGTCATTCAGTGGGGGAAGAGATGGCTGGTTACTTTTAATGCATCTAAAATCAAGCTCCTAACTTTACATCATCAACGCTCTGTTCCTCATCTAGCATCAATTGAAATGGATGGCTCTCGTCTTGGGGAGGCTTCCTGTTTTGACAAGCTCCTGGGTTTGACCTTTACTCCTGATCTGAAATGGAACACGTATATAAAGTCTGTTGCCCGGGCTGCTGGGAAAATAGTAGGATCCTTCTACCGCTCCATAAGATATCTCACTACTGATGCAATTCTCTATCTCTATAAAAGCCAAGTACGTCCAAGGATGGAGTACTGCTGCCACATCTGGGCTGGAGCTTCAAAAAACAGCCTATTCTGCCATGACAAAATACAAAATAGACTTTGTGGCTTAGTGAGTGATGCTCTCTTCTCTTCTCTGCAACCTCTCTCCCACAGAAGAAACGTTGCGAGTCTGTCTTTGCTTTATCGTTATTTCCATGGCAAGTACTCGTCCGAGCTTCAATCGCTGGTCCCCCCTCACCAATCTTTTACGAGAAACACCCGTCTAGCTAAAACCACTGTCAGTAATTTCCCTTACTCTTTATCTCTGCCTAAATCAAAACGTAGAGAAGTGCACGCCTGTGGAATTCTCTTTCGTTTGCCTGTTTCCAACCTGACTACAACTTGGACGTCTTCAAGTCCAACATAAACAAATTCCTGATTAATCGCCCCCTTAAGTAAGACGCTTTATCAAATCTCCAATACCAACTATTACTACGATATTATCCCATTGATTATTGTACACAAAATAACCCTTATCCCCGAGTGGCTTACGGGCCTTGATAAGTAGTGAACCCCATGTAAAAAAAAATAATAATAAAAAATAATTAAAAAAAAATAATAAGTAAGTAATAAAAACAAACGGTTCATAAAATTCACGTCAAACATTTCAAAAGTTTTTGCAAGGAACGAACGCAGCCCCAAAACACATTTTCAGTTTTTCCAACGTCTTTCCTTGTTTTTTTCTTTACGTTTTGTGTCCAAGTGTGGAGAACCGCCTTAAATATTGAAATAAGAGTTAAAATATTATAAAGAAAAATAACAACAATGCTTCATACACCCCCATAACCTTGCAATTATATATATATATATATATATATATATATATATATATATATATATATAATCTTAACAAATGAACTCCCTATCAACTCTTATAGAGAACATAAGAAAATCGAAATAATTGCTGCCAAATTTTACGGATTAAAAACAACTGCCCACACCAAATACAACCCTTACCTTGAGGAGTTTGAGAATTCCATGTTAAATTTAGTCAAAAAGATTAAATTTAAGAAACAAAAACACCATTATAATCCGGTTACTTGAAAAATAAATAATTTTGCCGAAAAAGTTAAAAAGAATTAACATATATTCGTCCCTGATGATAAGACAAAAAATTATTATAAACTTGACTATCCTACATATAAAATACTTTTGTATAAAGAACTTAATAAATCTTATAAAATAGTCCCTCCTAAGACTTTAGATTCCATTAATTCTGAAGCTAAACTTTTACTGACTTCTATGAATATTCATAACTTCACTGAAATAATTTCTCCGGGTACCCCTAGATTCACCTTCAGAGATCATAAACCTAATTTCTATGACAACCCCTGCATCAGATTGATCTTCCCACTTAACTCTGACTTAGGTGCTGTAAGCAAAAATATCTTAGATAGAATCATCCCTTCTATTAAAGAAAAAGTAAGTTTCCCTCTTTAGCTAAATTCAGATTCCGTAATTAATTGGTTTGTCTCCCTTAAAAATAAACACCTCCTTAACTTCATAACCTTTGACATCCAAAATTAGTATCAATCAATTTCTCCGATCCTTTTAAATAAGGCTCTATTCTTTGTTAAAAGTTCTCACTTAACTAATTTAGAAATTAAATTAATTCTCCTAGCGAGAAAGTCCCTTATAAAATTTAACAATAAGCTTTGGACTAGAAAGGATACTTTTGACACTTGATGGAACCTTCTGGCTCCGCAGAAGTTACCGATTTAGTGGGACTCTCCTTACTGAAAGAACTTAAATACTACTTTAAACATATACAAGGGGGGCTTTATAGAGATTGTGCCCTTTTTACTACAGCAGCCAGGCCAAGAGAGTACAACAAAACAATTTAAAAATTACATAACTTCTTTAATAACTTTGGCCTTTCTATAATTATCGAACCAAACAAAAAAACTTCAAATTTTCTAGATTTACATTTAATCTTAACACTGAAACTCATAGCCCCTTTCATAAACCCAACCTTACGCTTTTATACGTCTATAAATCTTCTAACCACCCCAACTCAATTATAAAATTTATAGTACCATCCGTATCTAGAAGAATTTCTGCTCTTTCTGCCGATAAAAACTTTTAATCAAAATGCCTCTTACTTGAATAATGCCTAAGGGAACTCAGGACACAAGGAAAAGATAAAATACAAATATTATGCTCCTCCTGCAGGCCGCCTTAAATCTGTAATCACACACAATATGACTCGTAAGAAACCAGTTCAAATAAAAAGACCTGGCGCTATCAATAACAATGAACCAGTCTACATATATAATCCAAACCAAAATACTAATCGTAATACCTCTATTCCACCCAATCGTATCAGGAGAAAGAAACATATTTGGTTTAATCCTCCATTTAGCGCAAATGTCAAAACTAATATACCTAAGAAATTCTTCAACATTGTACAAAACTCTTTCAAATACCCACACAGATATAGTTCTATTTTCAATAAAAACTCAATAAGAATTTCTTATTCAACAATGCCTAATTTAGTATACGAATCTTAACATCTAATAACAAAAAAATTAAATCAGCCTAAAAAGTCCCTTTCCCAATTAAACCCAAAACTAACTGTAATTGTAATAACAAACATCTTTGCCCAGTCAATAATGATTGCACCCATAAAGATGTTATACATTCATGCACAATTACGGAGCTCCCACGCAATCCTCCCATAACAGACACTAATATTTCGTCTTTAAGCCATCCATCTTCCCATCCTCCATCTGATATATTTACTAATCCAATATACCACTCGAGCAGCCCCTCCATCTACAGCCATACAACTAGCAATAATAATAATAATAATAATAATAATAATAATAATAATAATAATAATAATAATAATAATAATTCTCCTAACAGCCATCCTAACACTAACAACACTCATTATCCCCTCCAAAATAATCCTCGTACAATCATTGTCCCACCATTTGTTGAACACTATGAACAAAATTCAAATTATTTAACTAATACCAGACTTCGAGCTTTTAATAAAGTACATACATATATCGACGCTATTTCAACATTAATTAAGAAAAGAATATCAAACCACATTTCTTCTTTTAACAACCATAATTCTAATAATAACCAAGGAACTTCTCTAACCACTTTAATTAAAAAATTAACTCTAATAATACCCCCTTCTCAATCAAATGGACTATCATAAAAAAGTTAAGTCTTATACTCCAGGTTCTAAGTCATGTCGCCTCTGCACAATCTAAGCTATAACTATAATTACTTCTCCTCAAAGTAACAATATAATAAATTCTAAAAACGAACTGATTTCTTTCTGTAAACATAAGTCCAAATTTAATTATGGTAATTTTGAAATTACATAGTTATTACTTTAACCTTTCAAATAGATATATAATTTTTCTTTAACGTTATCGTTTTTTCTACATACTTTCTTAATACTTTATAACTTAATAATCCTTAAATTTTTATTCTTTATTTGATCTTTGCTTGGCCGGGTTTTTTTATCTGCAATTTCCGTTTTAGTCTTTAAATATTCCTATCTATCTAATATATCAATCTACCCACATATTCATATCCTGTATGTATATTTACTTATATTTAACTATATACATTTACTTACATACTTACTTGCTTTATCTGGAATTTGCAGATACTCTCCCCTTAAAAATAACTTTTTTTTATTTTATATTTTATATTTTATTTATTTATTTATTTAATATTTATTTATTTATTTATTTAATATTTATTTATATTTTTAACAACTCTTGCTGTACATTTAAGCTGGCCTATTTTTTGCCCTATATTTTTGCGCCTTTTAACATCATTTTGTCAGGATCATTTTTACATATGCTTTTCTATTTTATATTTAATTCTATCACCATTTAATTCATTTTTTCTCTTCTTCTTCACTGATTTTTTTTTCTCTTCTTCTTCTCTGATCTTTCTTAATTAATTTTATCGTCATTGGATACTTTACCTTTTACCAGACTATCCATTCAAATGTAATCATCTTTTTCTTCACCATATTCCCTCTGCTTCACTTTTTGTTATCAAGTAAGATCTTTGACTTACTTGCAGTTTTATCAGATACTTTTGTATGCAAAATCCGATCCCGCATTTTGCTAATTCCTACCCTCTTATGAGAAGGAAAGTATTTCTTCGGAACTCTGCGGATTAAGGACTATCCACTTATCAAGTGTTTCCTTTTCAGATAAAATATGTTTTTAACTCTTTTTCAAATTGTTTTAACATGTTTTATTAACTACTTGTCCTTATATATATATATATATATATATATATATATATATATAAATATATATATATACTTATATATATATTTATAATTATAGATATATAATTAATTGACATCAATTTAAACATTGTATTCTTTGATTCAAACAATAAATTTAAATTTTTATTTGGAAAATAAATTCTTTTAATTGAAATGTAAACATATAAACTATAATTTTATTTGCTTTGTTTAGTATATTCAGCAACTATATTTGGCTGGGATTGTCTTCTAATATGAATATTACCTTCTAGTATTCTACAAGATTTGAAATCACTAAATTCATAAACCTGTAATCTAATTCATTTCAATACCTCAAAGTATGAATAATTTATATATATATATATATATATATATATATATATATATATATATGTACATTAAATATTTTACACATCTGAACGTAACGACTTTTATTCTATAAATAGATAGGTACTCGTCCAAGTTATCCGGAAATAGAAATCCTCTTACGCTCTAGAAAGACACGACGACATGCCAGCTACCAGTTGGCAAAAAGCAGCGGACGGAACACTATGGCAAACACGTTAAGTATTTTTTTAAACTCATCGTAAATGTTTTTTTTATATTACCTTGTTTTTAAACTTGTTTTTCTTGTTTTATTTATGTATTTGTCTATTCTCCTGTCTTATTCGTCACCTCCCCATGCTACAAAGTAAACGATAAAAACAAGCAAAATGCCGGAAACTGACGATATAAAAAAATGCCGGGAATTATTCTCTATTAGAGTAGATAAACTTAGGACTTTATTTAAGTAGTATACTTAATATATACTATTACTGTAAGCTTGCCTATATTGAAAATGCTTGCTTCCTGGCTAGCCAATCAAACCATCTAATATAGTTAGCTTTATTTTCAAGTACATTCGAAATATAATACAGTGCCATTAGCAAAGAAAAAGTTACCTATGAAAACGAACCTTCTAAAGTAAAACCTTGAATAATTATCTAAACTCGAATGTAAGTTAATATTAAGCAAACTTTACAAATTAATAATAGTTAATTATTGGATTTTAATTAATTATAAGGTGAAACACCAATGATTCAAACTCGATAGATAACGACAAACTTCCCCCCATTAATATGGGAGGGGAGATTATCATCAAAAGTGTCCTGAATTGTTAACTTAGCACCGGACTTACTACTTAGATATAAATAAGTCACTTGTACCCATTCCCCTCCTCCTCCTCCCCTTTTTTTAAATGGAGAGTAGATAATACAGTGGATGTGTTATCGGCAGCTCCAGTAACTGTCGCTTCTCCTTTTTTGTCCCTCAGTTCTCATTCAATGAGTGATTTTTCTGACAAAGGGTGAAGAAAAAGCTGCTTAAAGGTCGGTAGTACTTGGTGACCAGTAGTCTGAGATGTCGGAAATTTTTCTGTCTCTGTCTGTCCTTGTGGCCATGTCACTGGAGGTAAGCGTTTTGTCTGGGCTGACGTTATCTGCCTGATAGTCAGGGACCCGAACCTTGAGTTAACCACTAAGGAGGCTGTCCTATCAGCAGGCGCAAAGTACTGGGACTGCTGTATTGCCATTTGGTGAGTGGATCTGAACCATGCAGTAGTCTCTGGTGGGGCCTCTCGATGCCATACTAGTGGGTAATTGTTACGGCTTTACCTTTTCGTGTGCTACAAAAAAAATTTTCCTGTCTTTTTCTCTCTTACTTTCCCTCTCTGTACTGCTCTAACTTAGTATGCCGACCTATTCCACAAATCCCAAAACCTCAACATGAAATATCTCCAGAATAAAAACTCGATTAAACCTAGAACCCCATCTTCCAACGTAGACCCCTACTACCAGGTCTCCTTCTCCAACATCAGGGGTCTATGTTCCAACCTTCCAGAGGTTGAAACCCAATTACAGGAGACGAAACCGAACATATTATTTCTAAGTGAAACTGGAATAGGGCCGACCACTTCCCTAGATGAGTTCATAATTAATGGATACTCAAATTTAACATCTAAATCTGACTCCCAAGATCGCCATGGCCATGGAATATGTGCCTGCATTAAGGATGGCTTCCCGTGTGGCAGGGATATCTCTAGAGAAGATCCTTATTTACCCTATACGTGCTTCAGGGTTGCACTCGCTAACACCACCTCATTTATATTTGCCCTCTATCGGCTCCACAACAGTGGAGTTACTATCTTTGAGAGCATATCTGAGAAAATAGACCACATACTGTCTACACATCCCTCGGCTAACATCCACATCTGTGGTGACTTAAACGTCCATAACCTGGAATGGCTGACCCATTCAAATAAGACAGACGTTGAGGGAAGGTTTTGTCATGATTTTGCCATTGCTTATGACCTCACTCAGATTGTTCACGAACCCACCCGTGTGCCCGATACACCCGGTCAATATGCAAGCCTCCTAGACCTTTTTCTCTCAACTTCCCCTGAGCTATGTTCATGTTCCGTTCATTCTCCTGTATGATCCTCCGACCACTCCATCGAATCAGTTAAGATAAAAATGAAATGTAATAAGTCCCCAGACCTACCCCTCCACCGTACTGTATACCGATACTCTATGGCTGACTGGGATAGCTTCCATACATTCATATCTGATTTACCTCTGCACTCCATGTTTAAAAAGGAAGTGTCCTCTATAGTATCAGATCTGACCGAATGGTTAATTGTAGGCATAGACCAATTCAGACTATCTAAAAAATTCCAACAAAACCTAATAGCCAGTCATGGTTCTCCCCAGAATGTGCTGCTGCTATCGCGCATAGAAATCACTTTTTCCATAGCTACCAACGTAATAGATGCACTGAGACTAAAGCTGCTTTCAGGACTGCCAGCAACCACTGTAAAAGAGTAATAAAAATGCAAGAGAGCTATATGCCCAGTCTGTTAAATCCAAGGTAGCTGATCAGCGGCTTGGTTCCCACCAGTTTTGGCAAATAACAAATAGGATCTTGAACAGAAGTGTGCGTTCTATCCCAACCATTATCAATGGACCAGAGGTCATCTCGTCAGCGTCAGACAAGGCCAAATTATTTGCAAAGAACTTTGCAGCTAATTCTACCCTATGCGACGAAGGTCATCAACTCCCCATATTTCCTCCTATAACACAGAACAAGCTAGGTAACATACAAATATCCGTGCATGAGGTCGCCAAGCTAATCAAGAACCTAGATTCCAGTAAAGTAACTGGCCCTGATGGCATCCCAATTATAGTGTTAAAAAAGCTTCAGCCAGAACTTGCTTCCATACTTACGAAACTATTTAAGCGCTGCCTTAAGGAGAAGTGCTTTCCGACTCCCTGGAAGACCTCATCAGTTTGCCCTGTATTTAAGAATTCAGGTGATAAGTCATCTCCCACTCAGTACAGACCAATAAGTCTCCTGTGTGTTATGAGTAAGTTGCTGGAATCCATATTAAATAGAGAAATAGTCAACCACCTCAGCAGGAATAACCTTCTTAGTGACACACAATATGGTTTCCGCTCTGCAAGATCTACCGCAGATGTGCTGACGGTTATATCCCACAGGATTAGTGAATCTCTTGACAAAGGCTTCCTTTCTAGGGAAATTGCTCTTGACATATAAAAGGTTTTTTGACAAGGTATGGCATAAGGGTCTACTTCACAAGATTTCCAGCTATGGTATAACTGGAAATGTTTTATCAATCATTAAATTATTTCTCTCCAATAGGCTCATAAGAGTAGTGGTAGATGGACAAAAATCGAAGGCCTGCAATATAAATGCTGGAGCCCCTCAGGGTCAATCCTGGGCCCAACTCTTTTCCTGATCTACATCAATGACCTCCCTAAAGACATACTTAAATCATTCTTTGACATCTATGCTGATGACACGACCATCTACGGCAACACATCAAAGGCTGGAAATGACAAAGTTCTCTCTGATTCTCTCTCCTCTGATCTCGAGCACGTGGGTCAGTGGGGGAAGATGCGGCTGGTTACCTTTAATGCATCCAAAACCAAACTCCTATCCTTACATCATCAACGCTCTGATCCCCATCTGGCATCAATTGTGATGGATGGCTCTCGTCTGGGTGAGGCCCCGTGTTTTGACAAGCTTCTGGGTTTGACCTTTACTCCTGATCTGAAATGGAACACGTACATCAAGTCTGTTGCCAAGGTCGCTGGAAAGATGGTAGGATCCTTCTACCGCTCCAGAAGATATCTCACTACTGATGCAATTTTCTATCTATATAAAAGCCAAGTACGTCCAAGGGTGGAATACTGTTGCCATATCTGGGCAGGAGCCGCTAAAAACAGCCTATCCTGCCTTGACAGAGTACAAAATAGACTTCGTGGCTTAGTGGGTGATGCCCTTTTCTCTACCCTGCAACCTCTCTCCCACAGAAGAGACGTTGCGAGCCTATCCTTGTTTTATCGTTATTTCCATGGCTCGTCTACAACTTGGATGTCTTCAAGTCCAACGTTAACAAATTCCTAATGAACCGCCCCCTTAAGTAAACACTTCATCAAATCTCCACACTAACGTAATGTACTTGCAATAACCCTTATCCCTGAGGGTCTTGATAATCCGGGCCTTGATAAGTGGTGATCACTGTGTAATATATATATATATATATATATATATATATATATATATATATATATATATATATATATACAGAAGGAGAGAGAGAATAAATGACAAAAACATATATTCTAAAATTCATATGTATTATAATTTATTTCTTTAATTCAGTTGACTTATACAATTCTTGACAGTATCTGTTTGGTAGCGAAAAATCAATCATTTAATTATTATATCAATCAGTGAATTTATTATGCCCTGAACTCATCAGAAGAAATAGCAACAATCAATCCGTCAAAAAGGAAATGAAGTGTGATTTGACATGATTAAAATCCGATAATTGGAAGATAATCTGTATATACATTTAATATGTTTCCATTTCGCCATTTTGAATTATGACCCCATAGCATTTATTGTTTTGGTTAGATCCATGTCCAAGGAACCTATATCTAAAATTTCAAGTGTTTAGACCCAAAATTTGCGGAGGAGTTTGGTAGAGTTACCAAAGGTTAAATGGTTAACAGCCAAATTTCTGACCGAAAAAGGATTAAAAAGATTTTCATAAATCCCAATGCTCCTTATGTCAAATCTCGAGTCTGTTGACTGAAAATTGACAAAGTTATTTTGTAGGGAAATATACACAGACAGACAGGCATACAGACACAGACATTTTCACTTTTATAGATATACTAGCATTTCAGCCCGGTGTTGCCCGGTGATTGGAGGTGTATGTTGAGCAAAAAAAAAAAAAAGTGGGAGTAGGAAGGCAGGCTCGAACCAGTACCGCGAAGGAGGAAAAGAATGGGAGAAACCCCTGACATGTTTGCTGTTATGACCACCACCCAACCGGAAGTGGCTTATGTTTAAATTAAGGCTAGACAATCGAAAGGAGAGGATGACTTTCGAAAATATCGGCGAAAAAAACGACCCCCCCCCTGTAGAAAAGTGCCCAGTTGAGGTGAAGTTATTAATGTTTTTAGCCAATTTTTCGATATTTATCGTCTGAAAGGTAGACCTTCAAAACCATACTGATCTTGTAAAAATCTGTCACCTCTGTTGAAAGTTTTAGGCAGACATGCAAACATACGTACATGATTTATATATTGGTAACTCAAAATTTTCGACCCAAGTCGATTAAAAAGTTTGCCCTATCTTTGACTATCCTTTATGTAAAATTTCAAATATTGAGACCAGAAATTGTCTGAGTAATTTTGTAGAG
>NC_136522.1:23734987-23844987 GCF_053919585.1 Euprymna scolopes | reverse complement strand
AAAATGAAAATAAGATCTCGTTCAAACTCTCGCACATGCGAGACGAATAGCGAGATTATTACGCCCGATTCAGATCCATCCATCATACATCACGTATCTTCGCTTCTTGTGTTTATTTTTAATGCGCGTCCTCTAATCTCCTGAAGAAGATCGGTCGGTTGGCCACACTTCAGTTTGAAATAACATTTTTATTTCACCTGACATCCAACTATAAAGTTCTGCTGGGAGGGGGGGGGCTACTATACATTGTGATACAATGGAGTGTGTAAATATCTCCGTTTCACCATCTGTAAAATGTTGAATCTCGAAAGCAGCACAAGTGGTGGGAACATGTTTACCAGAAAGAACGGTTGGAAATAAGTCATACACCATCTACAATGACTACGTACTTAGAAAATAGAGCTATTAAACCTGACATAGTAATATGGGACAAGAAGTAGAAAGAAGCAACCTTTGTAGAAGTCAGTGTCTCCAATAATGCTGGGATAAACAGAGCTGAGAGCGAAAAGATAACGAAATGCCAAGGTCTTATGCATGACATAAAAAGAAACTGGAATCTTTGGAAGATCTCCGTAATTTCAGTAATTATAGGAGAAAGAAGACTTATGAAAAATAATTTTTTTTAAATATCTGACAATATACCCGGTGAACCAAGTGCAAGAGATATTCAAACAATTGCACTTAAAGGAATAGTTAGAATCTTTTTTTAAAATCTCTCAGTTAGAATAACGGATGAATTTCTGGTATCCAGTAGGATGCCCCATATTCAAATTGAAAAAAATTATAAGAAAATCTGAAAAAAAAAATACAGAAGCGTCTTAGTCTTAATACACCAACGAATTTCTATGTTCATCCGTTAGTCTGTCAGTTTGAAGTTTGAAATAGTGTGTGTGTAAGACAAAACATAATGTAATCAGAGTTTTTTTTTCTGTCTGTTTCGATTTACTCAAAACCGCACACACCTCGTTTTCTCATGTATCGTTCTCTTCTTCCTCTTCTACTTCTTGCTCTTTTTCTTCTTTTTTCTTCTCAGTCGTCAGAAGCGTCGTCTTTGTCTTGACTACGTTTTTCCTTCCCCCTTCTTGCTCACAGTGACCCGTTTTTATGCTAAGCTGAACTCTCGTGTGTGCGAGAGAACACGAGATTTTGCGTGATTACTTGGCAATATTAACCGGCCGCCGCCATCTTGCCATTTTTCTTTGGACGTGCCCGCTTTGCAGAGTGCACACCTCGAGCGTTTGTCAGGTAAGCCCGTCTGTTCGCAATTTATTACACACTCCCCCCTGATCTCATTATCACAGAAAGAGCAGGGAGGCGGTCGCCTTTTTCTTCGAGTGCTTCTTCGGAGAGGGGGATTCGGGGTTTCATCATCGTCTGCGCTGTCTTCCGTGACACGAAGGTCGGCGAACCTAAAGCTGAGCATCGCAGTATCACTGTCCGGGTCTTCATCATCAGCAGGAGGGTCAGTACTTTGAAGGCTACCACTCTCAGTGTCGCTGTGCGTTGAAGCCGTCATGAACCAGAATGATGGGTCGCTGGTCACGGATTCAATTTCACTATCTTCGTCAAGCGGCAGCTCCGTTTGGAATACTGATCTTAAGTCTTTAATATGACGAGGTACTCCATCAACTCGCACCGCCTGCGGGCTGATCACTTCAGTGACATGACCGGTTCCGTAGCGAGTCGTGCACTGGCCTCGGGGATTTTTAACCCAGGCGACATCTCCCTCTTTTATGTTCTTTTGTGGTGGCTCCGGTTCGGGTAGTGAGCTGCTCTCCAAACCTCTCACCCTGACACGGTATGTATGTAGCGCGTTGGCTGGCGCGGTGGAGGGTGAAACATCGTCCTTAGGGGTGACGTTGTACCAATAGACTGCTTCAGGTACCGTACACCCCTTCCGCGCTGCGATTGTCTTAACAGTTCTGTGATTGCGCTCAATAATCCCGTTTCCACTGGGAACATGGGCACACCGAAAACGCAGATGGACACCCCAGCCATCGGCAAACTGTTTAAACGGCTCACTAACAAAAGCGGGGCCATTGTCGGTGAGTATCTCAGAAGGAGGGCCACGCTCGAGGAACACACCTTCCAACTCATGGATAATGGCAGCCGCGTCCTGCCGGCGAAGGGGCCGCCACAATGAAAACCTAGATGGTCCACAGTCGATATGCGTCAAAAAATGCCTCCCGTTGTAGTGCGTTATGTCCATCGCAATCCTATCCCAATTACACTTCACACTGAGTATTCCCTTCTTCCACCGGACAGGTGCTGGGTCGATCGATCGGCAGGTGTTGCAGCTTCCCACAACAGATTTCACAGCCCTCCGAGACACAGAGGGGTCAACCAATCTGGCGAAGTAAAGCGTTCGGTTTACACCGGGGTGCCCGCTTTGGCAATGGACATCATTAATATGCTCCGGGTTGAGTCTATGTCCCACTGCAGCGCAATTTACAGGTGCTGACTCGTTCACTTCTTTTGGCAGGTCTAGCCAACGGCGTGGCACTCTGGTCAGACGATCCGCCTGATTCAAGTAGGACTGCACCAGTGTCACATCTATGACCAAGTCGTATTCCTTAGTGGTTTCGGTTAGGGTAGCAAGCCGCCTCCGGATCAACATTTCGGCCGACGCCTTCGTTGTCAGACGTGCTTTTCTGTTCAAGGCATTGGTCATCCACCGATGCACACACGTGGAATCCGTGATGATGTGAAGGATTCTAGCCTGCCACTGAAGCGCTAGATTGACTCCTTTCAGTGTAGCATCGAGTTCAGCTAGGTTTATATGCTTGGCGTCATTCTCCGGCCGAAGCCAGCAGGCATCTTCTATTATCCTTCCGTCGACCGCCAGAGCAACGCCAAGGGCAAGTGAGCTGGCGTCTACCCAAACTGTAAATTCACTCCCATCGACGCACCAGCTCCCCCGTACAGGGTCATCATTGGTCACTCTGGCCACAACTTCCACCAGCATGCTTCGCAGGGCAGGATCATGCACCTCATCGTCCCATCCAGTTGACATAGAAGTTGCCCGTCGCTTTATGGCCGCTACAGCCACTCGGAGCCACCCACACACAGGGAAGTGACCCACCAATTTTCCGCAAATGGAAAACGTGCTCCGACGTGTGATGGTAGATGGGATTTCCGGGATTTCACCACTCCTTCCCCATTGAAGGCCATCTGCACTTCCGCTCACCTGCAGTCCGAGCACTTTCGCCCCGTCCTGTAGCCGCTCCGGCTCCTTGCACGACAATCCGAAGTGCTCGAAGTGTTCTTTGACCGCCTGGGCAGACAGAAGGCTCTCATTGACAAAAATGTCGTCTATATACGACGATGTCGCATGTTGCACCGCTTCATCTTGACGCAAGATCGCCTGCATGATTGCTGTCATGATGTTAGGGGCTACATTCAGGCCGAATCCTAGCCTGGTAAAGCAATAGCGAGTTCCTTTGATCACCACCGTCTGGAACGGCCACAGCGATTTCTCAATACGTATTTGCAAGTACGCTCTTCGCAAGTCCAGTATGGCTGCTTCCGCACCCTGCCGCCGCCACTCCCGTAGTTTATGAGCACAGACATCAGCCCCCGCAGTGTGTGGGTCAACGTATTCATTAAGTTCCCGGTAATCAAGAACAGGTCGAACTTTCTGCTTGTTCTCTTGTCTGACAGCCATCAGGGGAATTAGCCCCCGCGAGGGCCCGAGCTCATCCTCTGGGTATGGAACTAACCAGCCATTATCCAGCCACACTTGAAGTTCTGCCTCGTACTGCCCCCTAAGCCACGCAGGAGGGGGATACTCTGTAAGTCGATTCCGCAATGACACTGGTGGCTGGTCGCCTGCCCATTTCCAGGACGCTGTCCAAGTGTTTGTGCCCTTATCGTATTCTGCATGGAAGTCGGGCTCATCGAGAGTGATTGCTGCACACATTTGTTTGTTTGGTCGAGAGAAGCTCACATCACCGGCGCCGTTCGCAATAATTCCGCCTAGCTGTGTGATAGCGTCCATTCCAATGAGAAGGTCATATCCGAGCAGCTCCCCATCGACCACTAACACCGTCACAGCAACCGGAGAGCCATTGCCAATGCTGATATGAACAACGCTGACCCCACAACACACCAATGAGCCTTGGCCGACAGTAAGTACAGGAATCCTTCGTTTCTTCCATGTGGCGCAATATTCCTTTCGAAGAAGGGTTTGGGTACAGCCGGCGTCAACCAGCGCTGAACGTTCACATCCATCAACTTGAACTGTTACTGCAGGCAGAGCTTTGTTCAATGCCACGTTGGGGAGGGTGCTAGCGCTGCGGCGTCCTCCCCTTGCCCGTTTCCTGGACAATTCCGCGCTATGTGGCCTGGCTTATTGCATTGGTGACACCGTATTACTTGTCGTGCTCCATAATTAGGGGTGCGTCTTGTACCGCTTTTGCAGTCTCTGGAAAAGTGGTTGGGGCCACCATAGGTATAGCATCGTAGACCCTTCGTTGGCGAGTCCAGAGTATCAACAGCTGCGGAGACTAGTTCTCGATCGTCTTTCAAGATGTTTCGTGCTCTCCCCAATAACTCCTCCAATCCAATCTCAGTGAGTCTTGACGATGCTCGCAGCAGTCGACTTGCCTCATCCGGAAGTCCCGACAAAAAGGCGCATGCCAATATGCGATCACTTGCACCGCCGAAGGGAGTGGCAAGCTTTTTCAAGTCGGCCATGTAGACATCCACTGTCTCCCCCGGCCCAAGTCGGCGTTCGGAAAACTGCCTCCAGGCGACAAAAGGGTCTGTACCAAATGCCCCGTATAGCGCTTGTGTAATCTGCTCCATGGTCGGATCCTCCCCTAGCTGCTGGTACACGGCATAAGCCCCTTTAGTGAGTCTCAATGGGATAACCATAGCTGGGTCTTTAATCTTGCACAACCGGCAAACGCGCTCAGCCTTTTCCAGCCATTCGACCACCGAGGGACCAGTGGGGGAGCCATCGAATTCCGGAATTAATCTGATGTCAAATTTCTCCATACCAAAGCCGAAATAGCTTGTAATCAGAGTTTTTTCTGTCTATAGGAGAAAGAAGACTTATGAAAAATAATTTTTTTTAAATATCTGACAATATACCCGGTGAACCAAGTGCAAAAGATATTCAAACAATTGCACTTAAAGGAATAGTTAGAATCTTTTTTTAAAATCTCTCAGTTAGAATAACGGATGAATTTCTGGTATCCAGTAGGATGCCCCATATTCAAATTGAAAAAAATTATAAGAAAATCTTAAAAAAAAATACAGAAGCGTCTTAGTCTTAATACACCAACGAATTTCTATGTTCATCCGTTAGTCTGTCAGTTTGAAGTTTGAAATAGTGTGTGTGTAAGACAAAACATAATGTAATCAGAGTTTTTTTTTCTGTCTGTTTCGATTTACTCAAAACCGCACACACCTCGTCTTCTCATGTATCGTTCTCTTCTTCCTCTTCTACTTCTTGCTCTTTTTCTTCTTTTTTCTTCTCAGTCGTCAGAAGCGTCGTCTTTGTCTTGACTACGCTTTTCCTTCCCCCTTCTTGCTCACAGTGACCCGTTTTTATGCTAAGCTGAACTCTCGTGTGTGCGAGAGAACACGAGATTTTGCGTGATTACTTGGCAATATTAACCGGCCGCCGCCATCTTGCCATTTTTCTTTGGACGTGCCCGTTTTGCAGAGTGCACACCTCGAGCGTTTGTCAGGTAATCCCGTCTGTTCGCAATTTATTACACACATAAAAAAATTAAAATCAAACAGCATTTTCGTTGGTTTGTCAAGTTGAATCATGAAATAGTGCTTTCGTCGGTCTGTCGATTTCGAATTTTAAATAGCAGTATATGATATATAATGTCGTTCTGTCAAGAATTATTTTTAAATAAAATTCGCATTAGTTTATGAAGCTGAATGGTCATAAGTTTGAAATAGCATCGGATAATAAGCTAGGATTTTAAATAGTATATTTCGCAACCTTTTAAGCATGAGTTTTGTAATAGCATTAGTCAAAACCCTTATAATTTAAATACCATATTTTACAACTTGAGAACAAATTTGAAATAGCACCAGCTTATATTTTAAATAGTATATTTCACAAACTTTTAAACATATGTTTGAAATAGCATCTGTCCATAAAGCTTACATTTTATATAGTACATTTCTCATCTTGTTAAGCATAAACTAAACATAGAATCGGTCTATAAAATTGACATTTTAAACTGTATATTTCAAAACCTGTTAAGCATAAGTTTGAAATCACATCGATTTATAAAGCTGCCTTTTTAAATTATATATTTCCAAACTTGACAAGCTTTAGTTTTAAATAGCATCGGTCTATAAAACGGGTACATTTTAGATAGCATATTTTACAACCTTAAGCATAAGTTTTCAATAGCATCGGTGTTGGTCCGTCGCAGTTAATTTGAAATAGTTTTTGGATTAGTCTGTTAAGTTTAAGTTTGAAATATCATTTTCGTCGCTTATAATGTTTTGGGATTGTTTTTTCCAATAGCAGTTATATTATTTAACTCGTACATCGAAATGACATATTTTCGTTTAGATGCGTCAGAACAGCTCTTTAAAACACAATATCTGTTGATCGATATACAGGTTGAAGGGTTTAAAGTCTTTGTTATTTTTTTTATTATTCGTGAGTTTTTTTCTCTAAGGTAATATTTTAGGAATTAATTTGGAATAAGTATGACATTGCATAATCTACGCAAGTTGCGAAATTATTTTACCAAATAAGGCGTACATTGTTTTGACTCAAAGAGCTTATCGACGGCATTTTTATGTAAGAGATGGGCCAAGTCATAACACAATTCGAAATATTGTCCGCCGATTTTAAGACCAAGCAGTTGTACTTGACCTTCCACAAGCTGGCAGACCCGGAAACGTCATCACAAATGAAAATAGGGAAAAGGTGCGAGAGAGCGTGGAGCAGCATCCTGAAACATCAATTCGACAATTGGGATATGCCGAGCGCACTGCACAATACTCTGCACAGTTTAAAACTCTTTCCTTAAAAAGGTCAGCTTGTTCAACACTTGAAGCACGAAGATTTTCAAACAAAGGTTCAATATGCAATTCAAACGCAAGAACTTGTTCGAAATGACCACAATGTTCTGTAAAAGTTGATTATGTCAGCTGTAGCCCAATTTGATTTGAAGGGATTCGTTAACAAACAAAATTACAGATTTTGGGGCTCTGGAAATCCAAGCATAATTCATAAAAAGCAGTTGCATCCCATAAAATGCATTGTATGATGTGCAGTAACGGAGGAGAAGATTATTGGACTTTATTTATTTTTTTGAAAATCAAGACGAAAATGCTGTCACTGTTACTGGAGAGAGATACCGGACTATGATTACAGACTCCCTGCGCCCACAAATTCAAAATAGGCCCGGATTATGATTCCAACAAGATGGGGCAACGGCACATATGGCGAGAGACACAATGGAGCTACTTAGGCAATGGTTTGGCGACCATATTATCTCTCGCTATAGCAATGTCAAATGGCCACCATGTTCCCCAAACTTGACTAACCCCGACTTTTTCTTGTGGAAATATCTTAAGAAAAGTGTCTATGTTAACAACCCTCAAACTCTAAAAGAATTGAAGGAAAACATAAGGAACGAAATAAGGGAGTTAAATCGCAATCCAGAAATTCTACAATCTGTCATGGATAATGTTTTGGAAAGATCACAAATATGCGAAGCTGAAAATGGCAACATTTAAAGGACATTATTTTTTATAAATATTGTTTGAACTTTGTATATTTTAAAATTTCACAATGGCTTAGTCAGATTGTGTTAAAATTAGAGAAAGATATCATAAAGAATAAAGAATCTATTCAAGTTCAAAATTCTTCAGTGAATTTTTGGATACCCTGTATTAGGCATAATTTCAAATAGTTTTATCGGCGTTTAAAATTTATTTCAAATAGTAAATGGAGCGTTAAACGCGCAGATTGGATCGACGCAACCCAAGTATAAACCTTGTTTGTTCCTCGTTTAAGCCATGCATTTTATGGAGAGCGAAGGGTAGTGCGGATGCGAAGGTAAGGGTGGAATCATAAAATCTATTTTCAACCTTTAGAGAGAAATAAATATCTTTATTGGACAAAATCGGTTCACCCACAATAAAGTGGAAATACTAACAATGCGCGGGTGAGCCCATCCTTAGCTCTCACACACACACACACACACACACACACACACACACACACACACACATATATATATATATATATATATATATATATATATATATATATATATGTGTGTGTGTGTGTGTGTGTGTGTGTGTGTACATTGATATATTTGTATATATATATATGTACACATGTATATGGTATATGTACACATGTATATGGTATATGTATGTATATCTATATGTACGCGCTAGCAGGGAGACACGGCGTACCACGGGATTGAATGGAAGTCAATGAACGTTCCACGCTTCCAATACATGATTGCAAGCTCTAGTCGGAGACTCACCGCGGTGCACCGAGAGTGATTTAGTCTACAATACATTGCTACATTGCTCTGTAGAGAACCTAGGACTGATTTTATAAAATTATTTTATATAACGGCTTAAATTGAAGTTTAAAATGTAAAAGTCAAGCATCATGGTTCAATTGTGCGCTAAACAAACACATCCATTTCGTTGTATACGTATTTTATTTGATTATTACAGATAAAATAGTTATCCAAAGACACATGTTTCGCTACATATGTATATATATATATATGCGTGTGTGTGTGTTTGTGTGTGAGTACGTATATAAATGCATAAATATATATGTATGCATATATATGTATATATGTGTGTGTGTTTCTGTATATATATATATATGTGTGTGAATACATATATGCATATGTATGCATATATGTATATGTATATATATGTTACCCCTACATTACCGCCTCCTACAAAATATTTTTTAAAATTCTAATCTAATTTCTTTTTTTCTATTTCTAATCCGAATGTTTTCCAAGTCGGCGTTGTCTTTTATTTTTACTTTTATATAATGCCGGTTTTTCTCCTCTTCTGACGAGAAGCATTTAACTTCGAAATACCATTACATTTCACTAATATGGACAAAGTTGTTTTTTTCACTGATAAGGTTTCAGTTTCAATCAGATTCGATGTATACAACCTCCCATCATTCAGTCATTATTCGGTGAACAAATTCAAAGCTTTCATCTAGGAAAATTTGATATCCAAAAGAAAAGATGGCACTTTTTGGTACTACCATGTATATATATATATATATATATATATATATATATATAGTGTGTGTGTGTGTGTGTGTGTGTGTGTGTGTGTGTGTGTGTGTGTGTGTGGTTCCAAAAAGCACCATATTTTCTTTTTATATAGGCCTGAAATGATGGATGCATGTAATAATTGATCTGCCATCATTATATGTATCTATGTGTGTATGTATGCGTGTATGTATATATGTATATGTGTACGTATGTGTATATATACATATGTCTCTATATGTTTGCATGTATATGTGTCTATATGTGTATATATATACGTGTATGTATATGTATGTATTTCTATGTGTATATGTATGCATATATGTATGCGTATATATATGATGTGTCTTTGTATATATATATATATATATATATATATATGCTAGCGGGGGGTACCCGGCGTTGCCCGGGTGTTTTTGTGTGTGTGTGGTCGGGTGGGGCGGGGTGTTAATGAAAACCTAAGAATAAGCGAAGTAAAAAAAACTAACGTAAGACGAACGCGAAACAGAAATACGAACGTTACGTGAAAAATGGCTTAAATAACCCTGCTTAAATATTAAAATTTAAAAAATCAAAAAAAAAAGAAAGACATCTCACACCATGATTCGAACCCAAAACCTTTAGATAATGAGGCCGCGCTCTAAGCAACTGAGCTACGACAACGTCCACGAAATTACATCGTTTTTTTTATCTTTAAACTAAATCAGGTTCCGACGTCATTTGCGCATGCGTATAACCGAACTTGTAATGAGAGGACGGTTTTTACTGACCTCCACCCCCTGTAGAAAACTGCTGATTTCAAGGTGAAGAAATTAACGTTTTGGGCCAATTTTTCGATATTTGTTGGGCGAAGGTTGAAATTTTAAAATGATACCGATCTGGCAAAAATCCGTGACCCGTGTCGAAAGTTTTTGTGAGACATACAAACACACATAAATACATACAAACAAACACACATACATACACACATTTTCGCTTTTATATATATAGATGTATATATGCTTGTGTGTGCATGTATGTGTATGTGTATATATGTATATGTATATGTATGTGTATATAAGCATATATATGTCTGTGTATAAATGCATATATATGTATGTGTGTATATGTAGGTAAATGCATGTGTATGCATATATATGTGCATATATGTGTACGTATTTGTATGTATATGTATGTATATGTGTATTTGTATTTGTATATGTGTGTATATATGTGTATGTATGCATGTGTGTATGTATATGTATATGTATGTATGTCTATGTATAAGTATTATGTATTGTGTATGTATGTATATATGTGGGTATATTTATAGATAACAATGTGTATGCATGTGTATATATGTATGTATGCGTGTATGTATATATACATGTATGTATACCAATGACCGTCTTCAGTGTCATGTCTGCTTAAGCGGTTGAATTCGCTGGCAGGACTAAAAACAGTCATTTTCGGGCTCATGGACTTTCAGTGTCTGATAAGACGTTGCAATCATCATACACACACACACACACACACACACACACACACACACACACACACACACACACACACATATATATATATATATATATATATATATATACATATATATAGTAACTTATGAAAATTCATATGGCAATTAAGCTACACAGAATATTCCACGTTTCGTTTTCGTGAGAATTCGTCTGGATTATGAACGAGAATGAAACGCGGTGTAGCTTAATTGCCATATATATTTTATAACTTACTACCTATTTCTACCTATGTATTGAGCACTGTTGAAGGAAATGCTGAAAATTTACGCATAAAATTATATCTTCGTACATTTAGGTGATTAAATGAAGTAGCCATACATATATAACAATTGAAGATCCCTTAAATTAACATCAGGACTATAATGAATTCGAGAGAGCAAGTTGATGCATTGGTTGCAGGTGATTAAATGACTTACTGACTAAATAGCTGTTCAACAAATGATAAAAAATATTAAAAAATAAGTGTTTTTTATATAGTTTAAAGGTTAAAGAACTTCCAAGATTATATAACATTGTTAAATCACAGCCCGCATAGCGCAACGGTCAGATGCTCCTACTATCGTTTGGCGATCGGGTTTCGGTCCTGGCTTGAGGTAGTTGTTTGTTTAGATGAGCTGTTAAACAGCGAAACACTACTGTATGTCTATGACATATATATATATATATATATATATATATATATATATATATATATATATATATATTATGAAAATATATATGGCATTAATTGCTACACATTTAATCTACTGCTACACAATTAAGCTACTTCTCGTGAAAATTCGTCGGGCTTAAGCCTGACGAATTCTGACGAGAATGAAATGCGGAATATTTTGTGTAGCTTAATTGCCATATATATTTTCATAACTTACTATGTAAAATTCACGCATACAATTATATCTTCGTATATTAATGTATGTGATTAAATGAAGTAGTCATATATATATATATATATATATATATATATATATATATATATATATATATATATATATATATATATTAGCATGTATGACAAGTTTGTTGAAAAAAATATAAAGTGCTCGATTGTGGGTCCTACAAGAGCAGACATAAATTCATTTATTTAAAATCTATTTATTACAGTGTCAGGCTTTCATAGATAAGGTCCAGCATGACCAGATCGATGAAAGCCGGAGACACTCAATATACACTGGAGTACATATTTTATAAATAAAATATATATACATATCTATGTGCGTGTGTATGTGTATGCGTATGTGCAGCTGTATAATGCAACTTGGTTCGCCAACTAATTACTCGATTTCGTGATACTTCGAAGATATTGGCGACTTATATGTCAACTGAGTGCAATGCTTACCGATTATTAATTCATAATTACCACTTTATTCGATTTAATCTCGTTATCCAGCCACGAAAAGTTAAAAGATTATGGCAAAGAAGGATTAACAGAGAATATATAAAAAAAAAAAGTTTCTAAAAATGTGTCAATTGAAAAAATGGAGAAAAAGAATGAAACAGAAATTTTTCGGTTCAACTTTGGCGTAATCCCAATCAAATTGTAATTAGGAATCTTTAAAGAACCTAAATTGCTAAAAAATAGTCCATACTGCCAATTCGCTTCTAGGCTGATATCCTCTAAGAGAAAATATTGCATCTAAACCACCTACTTTTGTTTGGTATGGTTTGATTTTATCTGTATATTAATACGAGAGCGCGCGTATGTTATTTTCTGTGTCACGCTTACATCCGAATCCTTTAATTGTTATTGCCTTCCGCCTCTTGTAATAAATAATTTTACTAAGAATTCTTCATAAGTTTTGGTTTCGGTTTCGATTATTACTGATGGCACTCCAGTAATCTATACTTTTTAAATATAATTCTATCAAGAAGAATTCTTTATAAATTTTGGTTTCGGTTTCGATTATAGTTGATGGTAATCAAGCTATATATATATATATATATATATATATATATATAATGCATTTTTGTTTCGCTTTCAATTAAAACTGATGCACCCAAGTCATATCGATATATATTTTTTTTTGGAAATCGCAACTTTATACTTTATAAAAATCGATAGAACATTAACTCTATAATAATATATACGAAATCTGAATAAATTAAAATATCATATTTAATAAGCGTACTTTACGACCCGGGCGTCCTTGCTAGCTTAGATAAATACTTTTGCAGTTTTAACAAAAGAGCTACAATAATATCAGGGCGTCTCTATTTACGCTGAACATCTACAGAATGCCAACATCAATATATCACATATCAATGAGCTCGCTGTGTAATTTCCACAGGTCCCGCTAGTCTTAATAATTATTAAACTCTGTGGACCATCTGTTGTTTACTTGAATATTGTATTATTATATACTCGCATCTCTGTTTGTTTGTTTATAATTTAATTAATATCCATATTGTTTTGATTCATCGGACTACTGTTCTCATTTGGGGTGTGATTTTCACGATGTTTCGGTCAATGTAATTCGAAATTCGAAATTTCGAGCGGAACCTTTTTGTTTACTTCAAGTGGCTAGCATGTTCTTGTTCCGTCAGCCATGACTGGATAGAGGTCCTAAGTAATTCACAATTGTATTTTTTTTTCGACCACCCACACTGAGGATTGAACCTTTAACTTTCAGGAGTATATCACTTTTTACAGTTGATTTTTCTAAGTACTCTAATCTCTGCGACACGTGACCTTTAATTAATATGGATAAAAAGTACTCTATTTCACAAATTAATTTCCATACTGAAAACGAACTTAGATACACTTTTATTGCAGCATGATTTCTGTATATAGCATTTATTCAACAGAAATCTACATTCAATGAATACCCTCATTTGTATATTACATTAAAGAAAATCTATTTTAATAATTAGTTTCCTGTTATTAATTATATGATTGCATGCGAAGATGGGGAAGGTTTGGCCTCAGAACACACTTAGTCATTTTTTATGCCTCCTTCACTGTGCACTCACGGGGGACCATGCATGCATCACTTGTTTCTTTAACAACGACATTTATTTCTTCATTCTCCTGCCACGCGTTACTTTTCGTTATGGCTGTGACGTCCCTCGCGTAACCATCCTCTCTAACGTATTTCCTCTCTCTCTCTCTCTTTTATAGCCCTTTTCCTTACAGTAGTGTAATTTCGCGTCCATACTCTGTTAGATTCTTCCTTTGATAACTTTATGTTCCAAATTGTTTTGACACACTTCATCTTTCTATACCCTTCCTGGTTTTTATCTGTTTCCATTATTTATACTCACTGGGAGTTCCTCTCGCAGCTTATGTAGGATCACGTATAAGTTGGTGATACGCCTTTAACAATCAGTGCGACATTGACTTTGTTGCTGTGATCTATGGTTCTATTCATTTCATTATTATTATTATTATTATTATTATTACTATTATTACTATTATTATTATTATTATTATTATTATTATTATGTCCGTTAACTTCACAGTGTTCTGATGTTTTACACTGTTTTTTTTTTATCACTCAAGAGCGGGCTTTTACACCAACGTTAGCGAGGCTAGTCAAAAAGTCAATTAGACGAAAAACACATAGCGTATGATGTTTATTGTGCCAAGCTGAACTGACTTCTTGAGTACGGTGATATTTTACTTTCTCCCTAAGGAGTTTGACTGTTGTTCAAGATCATCTGAAATTGAGTCAAGCCACCTGTGATGATTGGCACGATGGAACTTTTCTTGTTCTACAATCAAGCAGTCTCCAACATTTTCTTTCTGATAATACCGTATCTCATTCTTTTGCCTGGTAAGCTGATGTTGTTTGGACAAGCCAGGTCATTAATTTGGTATTAATTAGTGTGTTTGTTCACAACTACAATATCTAGTTTCCTAGTCAACTTTTCTGCTTCGATTCTTTCCTTATACTTTTGCTTATCTTCTAATGAATCTTTATCTAGTTCTTCCTCTTTCGTCACTGTTGCAAATAATACTTCATGAATGTTAGCCAAGTATTATAAGCTGTTCCCCAACACATTCCCCAATTCCAATCAGTCCCCTTCCACTTTTCTTTTGTGTGATGTACAGTCTAAGCACATTATCGCAACAGCTGCTTACTTTCTACTGACAACGACCGGTTGTCTTCCTTGCGATTTGGGTGGCAATAATGCGTGCGGTAAAAACTTTGCTTAATTGCTGCCAAAACGTCAATATGGCCAGAAATATAACGTGTTCTATTTACGTTTGAAAATATTTTGTGCAGAATTTGAACCGAACTTTCACAATTATTTCATGGAATTCCTTTACTTGATATCCCCCTTCCGGGTATCGCCCGAACACGGATAGACTGATAATTAAATATAATAAATGTGAACAGACATCTCGCTAATCAACTTTCCACAATCTCCTGTTAAACATGATCCCAGATAGTAGTCCCTCACCTTCAAGTGTCAATACGGGTTGTTTAAGTTGAAAAAGAGAAATAAAATAAAACAAATAAAAAGTGAATTTTTATCAACCGATTTAATTCTCTTGTTGAAATTGGCTTTATAATCAGGTATTCGCAGAAGGGACTATGTGAAGGTTGCTAACATCAGTAGGTGACTGGGCTCTAATTTGACACAGCTGTCAGTCAGTATTTCTATTTACTTGCCTCCCAACAGAGGTAGACACAAGGTCGATTTTTAATGAGGGGGAAATTAAGCTACTAATCCGGACTGTCTATTTATGTGGATAAATGGACAGTCCGGATTAGTAAAAACATAAAAAAAATCTTCAGTCTAGAAAGATTTCTCTTTCACTAAGCGAAGACATAACAATGAAATACAGTATCAAAACTTATTACATTTTGTTCCTAGCCAAAACGCCAAATTGCCACCATAGAAGCAACATTCAAAATCCCATTTAAAAAAAGATATATATTTTTTTAATAGTCGACCATAATCGACGGAGACCCATAGGCTCCGTTTTCATTTGTTGCTATACCAAAGTGTAAAGAATGGTGACATTCTTTTCACAGAGTTGCTCCACTTACCTTTGATCCCCCCTTATGATACTGAGCGTTTCAACAAAGGGAAGTCTAGTACCAGTTTTTTTTTCTTTCTGATATTTCTAGACTCAACTTTCAGAAGATATAGACTTCTTGGACTAAAATGCATTGAACATTTTTTTTCCTTTTCATGTTCTGTAATGTATAAAAAAATTCAACCAAACCAAACACCATGAATAAAAATTTGTAGATATAATGAACTTGAAACATAAACACTTTTACCAAAATGATAAAATTCGGCAATAAATAACCCGTCAAAAATAAACAACCTAAACAACATGAATTTGAACAAAAAAAAAAAAACAACAACCCAACTACAAAAATAAACAACCCAACAACAAAAATAAACAACAACCAAAGAACAAAAATTAACAACAACTAAACAACAAAAATGAACAACAACTAAACAACAAAAATTAACAACAACCAAACAACAAAAATAAACAAAAACCAAACAACAAAAATAAACAACAACCCAAAAACAAAAATAAACAACAACCAAACAATAAAAATGAACAACAACCCAACAACAAAAATAAACAGCAACCAACCAACAAAAATAAACAACAACCAAACAACAAAAACAAAACAACAACCAAACAAAAAAAATACAAAACAACCAACCAACAAAAATAAACAACAACCAACCAACAAAAATGAACAACCCAAACAACAAAAATAAAAAAACAACCAAACAACAAAAATGAAAAAAAAATAAACAACAAAAATAAAAAAAACAACCAAACAACAAAAATAAAAAAAACAATCAAACAAGAAAAATAAAATAACAACCAAACAACAAAAATAAAAAAAACAACCAAACAACAAAAATAAAAAACAACCAAACAAGAAAAATAAAAAACAACCAAACAACAAAAATAAAAAAACAACCAAACAACAAAAATAAAAAACAACCAACCAACAAAAATAAACAACAACCAAACAACAAAAATGAACAACCCAAACACACAAAAATAAAAAAACAACCAAACAACAAAAATAAAAAACAACCAAACAACAAAAATAAAAAACAACCAAACAACAAAAATAAAAAAACAACCAAACAACAAAAATAAAAAAACAAGCAAACAACAAAAATAAAAAAACAACCAAACAACAAAAATAAAAAAACAACAAAACAACAAAAATCAAAAAAACAACAAAAATAAAAAAACAACCAAATTACAAAAATAAAAAACAACCAAACAATAAAAATAAAAAAACAACCAAACAACAAAAATAAAAAAAACAACCAAACAACAACAATAAAAAACAACCAAACAACAAAAATAAACAACAACCAACCAACAAAAATTAACAACCCAAGCAACAAAAATAAAAAAAACAACCAAACAACAAAAATAAAAAACAACCAAACAACAAAAATAAAAAAACACCCAAACAAGAAAAATAAAAAACAACCAACCAACAAAAATAAACAACAACCAACCAACAAAAATGAACAACCCAAACAACAAAAATAAAAAAACAACCAAACAACAAAAATAAAAAAGCAACCAAACAACAAAAATAAAAAACAACCAAACAACAAAAATAAAAAAACAACCTAACAACAAAAATAAAAAAACAACCAAACAACAAAAATAAAAAACAACCAAACAACAAAAATAAAAAAACAAGAAAAATAAAAAACAACCAAACAACAAAAATAAAAAAAACAACCAAACAACAAAAATACAAAACAACCAACCAACAAAAATAAACAACAACCAACCAACAAAAATGAACAACCCAAACAACAAAAATAAAAAAACAACCAAACAACAAAAATAAAAAAACAACCAAACAACAAAAATAAAAAAACAACCAAACAACAAAAATAAAAGAAACAACCAAACAACAAAAATAAAAAAACAACCAAACAACAAAAATAAAAAACAACAAAAATAAAAAAACAACCAAATTACAAAAATAAAAAAACAACCAAACAAGAAAAATAAAAAAACAACCAAACAACAAAAATAAAAAAACAACCAAACAACAAAAATAAAAAACAACCAACCAACAGAAATAAACAACAACGCACCAACAAAAATAAACAACAACCAAACAACAAAAATAAAAAACAACCTAACAAAAAAAATAAAAAAACAACCAAACAACAAAAATAAAAAAACAACCAAACAAGAAAAATAAAAAAACAACCAACCAACAAAAATAAACAACAACCAAACAACAAAAATTAACAACCTAAACAACAAAAATAAAAAAAACAACCAAACAACAAAAATAAAAAAACAACCAAACAACAAAAATAAAAAAAACAACCAAACAATAAAAATACAAAACAACCAACCAACAAAAATAAACAACAACCAACACACAAAAATGAACAACCCAAACAACAAAAATAAAAAACAACAACACAAGAAAAATAAAAAACAACCAAACAACAAAAATAAAAAACAACCAAACAACAAAAATAAAAAACAACCAAACAACAAAAATAAAAAAACAATCAAACAACAAAAATAAAAAAACAACCAAACCACAAAAATAAAAAAACAACCAAACAACAAAAATAAAAAAAACAATCAAACAAGAAAAATAAAATAACAACCAAACAACAAAAATAAAAAAAACAACCAAACAACAAAAATAAAAAACAACCAAATAAGAAAAATAAAAAACAACCAAACAACAAAAATAAAAAAACAACCAAACAACAAAAATAAAAAACAACCAACCAACAAAAATAAACAACAACCAAACAACAAAAATGAACAACCCAAACACACAAAAATAAAAAAACAACCATACAACAAAAATAAAAAACAACCAAACAACAAAAATAAAAAACAACCAAACAACAAAAATAAAAAAACAACCAAACAACAAAAATAAAAAAACAACCAAACAACAAAAATAAAAAAACAACCAAACAACAAAAATAAAAAAACAACCAAACAACAAAAATAAAAAAACAACAAAACAACAAATATCAAAAAAACAACAAAAATAAAAAAACAACCAAATTACAAAAATAAAAAACAACCAAACAATAAAAATAAAAAAACAACCGAACAACAAAAATAAAAAAACCACCAAACAACAAAAATAAAAAACAACCAAACAACAAAAATAAACAACAACCAACCAACAAAAATGAACAACCCAAGCAACAAAAATAAAAAAAACAACCAAACAACAAAAATAAAAAACAACCAAACAACAAAAATAAAAAAACACCCAAACAAGAAAAATAAAAAACAACCAACCAACAAAAATAAACAACAACCAACCAACAAAAATGAACAACCCAAACAACAAAAATAAAAAAACAACCAAACAACAAAAATAAAAAAGCAACCAAACAACAAAAATAAAAAACAACCAAACAACAAAAATAAAAAAACAACCTAACAACAAAAATAAAAAAACAACCAAACAACAAAAATAAAAAACAACCAAACAACAAAAATAAAAAAACAAGAAAAATAAAAAACAACCAAACAACAAAAATAAAAAAAACAACCAAACAACAAAAATACAAAACAACCAACCAACAAAAATAAACAACAACCAACCAACAAAAATGAACAACCCAAACAACAAAAATAAAAAAACAACCAAACAACAAAAATAAAAAAACAACAAAACAACAAAAATAAAAAAACAACCAAACAACAAAAATAAAAGAAACAACCAAACAACAAAAATAAAAAAACAACCAAACAACAAAAATAAAAAACAACAAAAATAAAAAAACAACCAAATTACAAAAATAAAAAAACAACCAAACAAGAAAAATAAAAAAACAACCAAACAACAAAAATAAAAAAACAACCAAACAACAAAAATAAAAAACAACCAACCAACAGAAATAAAAAACAACGAACCAACAAAAATAAACAACAACCAAACAACAAAAATAAAAAACAACCAAACAACAAAAATAAAAAAACAACCAAACAACAAAAATAAAAAACAACCAAACAACAAAAATAAAAAAACAACCAACCAACAAAAATAAACAACAACCAACCAACAAAAATTAACAACCTAAACAACAAAAATAAAAAAAACAACCAAACAACAAAAATAAAAAAACAACCAAACAACAAAAATAAAAAAACAACCAAACAACAAAAATAAAAAACAACCAACCAACAAAAATAAACAACAACCAACACACAAAAATGTACAACCCAAACAACAAAAATAAAAAACAACAACACAAGAAAAATAAAAAACAACCAAACAACAAAAATAAAAAACAACCAAACAACAAAAATAAAAAACAACCAAACAACAAAAATAAAAAAACAATCAAACAACAAAAATAAAAAAACAACCAAACCACAAAAATAAAAAAACAACCAAACAACAAAAATAAAAAACAACCAAACAACAAAAATAAAAAACAACCAAACAACAAAAATAAAAACAGCCAAACAACAAAAATAAAAAACAACCAAACAACAAAAATAAACAACAACCAAACAACAAAAATAAAAAACCCAAACAACAAAAAAAAACAACCAAACAACAAAAATAAAAAAACAACCAAACAACAAAAATAAAAAAAACAACAAAACAACGAAGAAAAAAAACAACCAAACAACAAAACTAAAAAGCAATCCAAACTACAACCAAACAACAAAACTAAAAAACAACCAAACAAAAAAATAAAAAACAACCAACAAACAAAAATAAACAACAACCAAACAACAAAAATGAACAACCCAAACAATAAAAATAAAAAACAACCAAACAACAAAAATAAAAAACAACCAAACAACAAAAATAAAAAAACAAACAAACAACAAAAATAAAAAACAACCAAACAACAAAAATAAAAAAACAACCAAACAACAAAAATAAAAAAAACAACCAAACAACAAAAATAAAAAAACAACAAAAATAAAAAAACAACCAAATTACAAAAATAAAAAAACAACCAAACAAGAAAAATAAAAAAAACAACCAAACAAGAAAAATAAAAGAACAACCAAACAACAAAAATAAAAAACAACCAAACAACAAAAATAAAAACACAATCAAACAACAAAAATAAAAAAAACAACCAAACCACAAAAATAAAAAAACAACCAAACAACAAAAATAAAAAAAACAACCAAACAACAAAAATAAAAAACAAGCAAACAACAAAAATAAAAAAACACCCAAACAAGAAAAATAAAAAACAACCAACCAACAAAAATAAACAACAACCAACCAACAAAAATGACCAACCCAAACAACAAAAATAAAAAAACAACCAAACAACAAAAATAAAAAACAACCAAACAACAAAAATAAAAAAACAACCAAACAACAAAAATAAAAAAACAACCTAACAACAAAAATAAAAAAACAACCAAACAACAAAAATAAAAAACAACCAAAGAACAAAAATAAAAAAACAACAAAAATAAAAAAACAACCAAACAACAAAAATAAAAAAAACAACTAAACAACAAAAATACAAAACAACCAACCAACAAAATGAAATAACAACCAACCAACAAAAATGAACAACCCAAACAACAAAAATAAAAAAACAACCAAACAACAAAAATAAAAAAAACAACCAAACAACAAAAATAAAAAAACAACCAAACAACAAAAATAAAAAAAACAACCAAACAACAAAAATAAAAAAACAACCAAACAACAAAAATAAAAAAACAACAAAAATAAAAAAACAACCAAATTACAAAAATAAAAAACAACCAAACAAGAAAAATAAAAAACAACCAAACAACAAAAATAAAAAAAACAACCAAACAACAAAAATAAAAATCAACCAACCAACGAAAATAAACAACAACGAACCAACAAAAATAAACAACAACCAAACAACAAAAATAAAAAACAACCAAACAACAAAAATAAAAAAACAACCAAACAACAAAAATAAACAACAACCAAACAAGAAAAATAAAAAAACAACCAACAAAAATAAACAACAACCAACCAACAAAAATTAACAACCTAAACAACAAAAATAAAAAATACAACCAAACAACAAAAATAAAAAAACAACCAAACAACAAATATAAAAAAACAACCAAACAACAAAAATACAAAACAACCAACCAACAAAAATAAACAACAACCAACCAACAAAAATGAACAACCCAAACAACAAAAATAAACAACAACCAAACAAGAAAAATAAAAAAACAACCAAACAACAAAAATAAAAAACAACCAAACAGCAAAAATAAAAAACAACCAAACAACAAAAATAAAAAAACAATCAAACAACAAAAATAAAAAAACAACCAAACCACAAAAATAAAAAAACAACCAAACAACAAAAATAAAAAAACAACCAAACAACAAAAATAAAAAACAACCAAACAACAAAAATAAAAACAGCCAAACAACAAAAATAAAAAACAACCAAACAACAAAAATAAACAACAACCAAACAACAAAAATAAACAACCCAAACAACAAAAAAAAAACAACCAAACAACAAAAACAAAACAACAACCAAACAACAAAAATAAAAAAACAACAAAATAACGAAGATAAAAAACAACCAAACAACAAAACTAAAAAGCAATCCAAACTACAACCAAACAACAAAAATAAAAAAACAACCAAACAACAAAAATAAAAAACAACCAACCAACAAAAATAAACAACAACCAAACAACAAAAATGAACAACCCAAACAATAAAAATAAAAAACAACCAAACAACAAAAATAAAAAACAACCAAAAAACAAAAATAAAAAAACAAACAAACAACAAAAATAAAAAACAACCAAACAACAAAAATAAAAAACAACCAAACAACAAAAATAAAAAACAACCAAACAACAAAAATAAAAAAACTACAAAAATAAAGAAACAACCAAATTACAAAAATAAAAAACAACCAAACAAGAAAAATAAAAAAAACAACCAAACAACAAAAATAAAAGAACAACCAAACAACAAAAATAAAAAAACAACCTAACAACAAAAATAAAAAAACAACCTAACAACAAAAATAAAAAAACAACCAAACAACAAAAATAAAAAACAACCAAACAACAAAAATAAAAAAACAAGAAAAATAAAAAACAACCAAACAACAAAAATAAAAAAAACAACCAAACAACAAAAATACAAAACAACCAACCAACAAAAATAAACAACAACCAACCAACAAAAATGAACAACCCAAACAACAAAAATAAAAAAACAACCAAACAACAAAAATAAAAAAACAACCAAACAACAAAAATAAAAAAACAACCAAACAACAAAAATAAAAAAACAACCAAACAACAAAAATAAAAGAAACAACCAAACAACAAAAATAAAAAAACAACCAAACAACAAAAATAAAAAACAACAAAAATAAAAAAACAACCAAATTACAAAAATAAAAAAACAACCAAACAAGAAAAATAAAAAAACAACCAAACAACAAAAATAAAAAAACAACCAAACAACAAAAATAAAAAACAACCAACCAACAGAAATAAAAAACAACGAACCAACAAAAATAAACAACAACCAAACAACAAAAATAAAAAACAACCAAACAACAAAAATAAAAAAACAACCAAACAACAAAAATAAAAAAACAACCAAACAAGAAAAATAAAAAAACAACCAACCAACAAAAATAAACAACAACCAACCAACAAAAATTAACAACCTAAACAACAAAAATAAAAAAAACAACCAAACAACAAAAATAAAAAAACAACCAAACAACAAAAATAAAAAAACAACCAAACAACAAAAATAAAAAACAACCAACCAACAAAAATAAACAACAACCAACACACAAAAATGAACAACCCAAACAACAAAAATAAAAAACAACAACACAAGAAAAATAAAAAACAACCAAACAACAAAAATAAAAAACAACCAAACAACAAAAATAAAAAACAACCAAACAACAAAAATAAAAAAACAATCAAACAACAAAAATAAAAAAACAACCAAACCACAAAAATAAAAAAACAACCAAACAACAAAAATAAAAAACAACCAAACAACAAAAATAAAAAACAACCAAACAACAAAAATAAAAACAGCCAAACAACAAAAATAAAAAACAACCAAACAACAAAAATAAACAACAACCAAACAACAAAAATAAAAAACCCAAACAACAAAAAAAAAACAACCAAACAACAAAAATAAAAAAACAACCAAACAACAAAAATAAAAAAAACAACAAAACAACGAAGAAAAAAAACAACCAAACAACAAAACTAAAAAGCAATCCAAACTACAACCAAACAACAAAACTAAAAAACAACCAAACAAAAAAATAAAAAACAACCAACCAACAAAAATAAACAACAACCAAACAACAAAAATGAACAACCCAAACAATAAAAATAAAAAACAACCAAACAACAAAAATAAAAAAACAACAAAAATAAAAAAACAACCAAATTACAAAAATAAAAAAACAACCAAACAAGAAAAATAAAAAAAACAACCAAACAAGAAAAATAAAAGAACAACCAAACAACAAAAATAAAAAACAACCAAACAACAAAAATAAAAACACAATCAAACAACAAAAATAAAAAAAACAACCAAACCACAAAAATAAAAAAACAACCAAACAACAAAAATAAAAAACAACCAAACAACAAAAATAAAAAACAAGCAAACAACAAAAATAAAAAAACACCCAAACAAGAAAAATAAAAAACAACCAACCAACAAAAATAAACAACAACCAACCAACAAAAATGAACAACCCAAACAACAAAAATAAAAAAACAACCAAACAACAAAAATAAAAAACAACCAAACAACAAAAATAAAAAAACAACCAAACAACAAAAATAAAAAAACAACCTAACAACAAAAATAAAAAAACAACCAAACAACAAAAATAAAAAACAACCAAAGAACAAAAATAAAAAAACAACAAAAATAAAAAAACAACCAAACAACAAAAATAAAAAAAACAACTAAACAACAAAAATACAAAACAACCAACCAACAAAATGAAATAACAACCAACCAACAAAAATGAACAACCCAAACAACAAAAATAAAAAAACAACCAAACAACAAAAATAAAAAAAACAACCAAACAACAAAAATAAAAAAACAACCAAACAACAAAAATAAAAAAAACAACAAAACAACAAAAATAAAAAAACAACCAAACAACAAAAATAAAAAAACAACAAAAATAAAAAAACAACCAAATTACAAAAATAAAAAACAACCAAACAAGAAAAATAAAAAACAACCAAACAACAAAAATAAAAAAAACAACCAAACAACAAAAATAAAAATCAACCAACCAACGAAAATAAACAACAACGAACCAACAAAAATAAACAACAACCAAACAACAAAAATAAAAAACAACCAAACAACAAAAATAAAAAAACAACCAAACAACAAAAATAAACAACAACCAAACAAGAAAAATAAAAAAACAACCAACAAAAATAAACAACAACCAACCAACAAAAATTAACAACCTAAACAACAAAAATAAAAAATACAACCAAACAACAAAAATAAAAAAACAACCAAACAACAAATATAAAAAAACAACCAAACAACAAAAATACAAAACAACCAACCAACAAAAATAAACAACAACCAACCAACAAAAATGAACAACCCAAACAACAAAAATAAACAACAACCAAACAAGAAAAATAAAAAAACAACCAAACAACAAAAATAAAAAACAACCAAACAGCAAAAATAAAAAACAACCAAACAACAAAAATAAAAAAACAATCAAACAACAAAAATAAAAAAACAACCAAACCACAAAAATAAAAAAACAACCAAACAACAAAAATAAAAAAACAACCAAACAACAAAAATAAAAAACAACCAAACAACAAAAATAAAAACAGCCAAACAACAAAAATAAAAAACAACCAAACAACAAAAATAAACAACAACCAAACAACAAAAATAAACAACCCAAACAACAAAAAAAAAACAACCAAACAACAAAAATAAAAAAACAACCAAACAACAAAAATAAAAACCAACAAAACAACGAAGATAAAAAACAACCAAACAACAAAACTAAAAAGCAATCCAAACTACAACCAAACAACAAAAATAAAAAAACAACCAAACAACAAAAATAAAAAACAACCAACCAACAAAAATAAACAACAACCAAACAACAAAAATGAACAACCCAAACAATAAAAATAAAAAACAACCAAACAACAAAAATAAAAAACAACCAAAAAACAAAAATAAAAAAACAAACAAACAACAAAAATAAAAAACAACCAAACAACAAAAATAAAAAACAACCAAACAACAAAAATAAAAAAACAACCAAACAACAAAAATAAAAAAACTACAAAAATAAAGAAACAACCAAATTACAAAAATAAAAAACAACCAAACAAGAAAAATAAAAAAACAACCAAACAACAAAAATAAAAGAACAACCAAACAACAAAAATAAAAAACAACAACACAACAAAAATAAAAAAAAAATCAAACAACAAAAATAAAAAAACAACCAAACCACAAAAATAGAAAAACAACCAAATAACAAAAATAAAAAACATCCAAACAACAAAAATAAAAAAACAACCAAACAACAAAAATAAAAACAGCCAAACAACAAAAATAAAAAACAACCAAACAACAAAAATAAACAACAACCAAACAACAAAAATAAACAACCCAAACAACAAAAAAAACAACCAAACAACAAAAATAAAAAAACAACCAAACAACAAAAATAAAACAAACAACAAAACAACGAAGATAAAAAAGAACCAAACAACAAAACTAAAAAGCAATCCAAACTACAACCAAACAACAAAAATAAAAAAACAACCAAACAACAAAAATAAAAAAACAACCAACCAACAAAAATAAACAACAACCAAACAACAAAAATGAACAACCCAAACAATAAAAATAAAAAAACAACCAAAAAACAAAAATAAAAACAACCAAACAACAAAAATAAAAAACAAACAAACAACAAAAATAAAAAAACAACCAAACAACAAAAATAAAAAAACATCAAAAATAAAAAAACAACCAAATTACAAAAATAAAAAAACAACCAAACAAGAAAAATAAAAAAAACAACCAAACAAGAAAAATAAAAGAACAACCAAACAACAAAAATAAACAACAACCAACCAACAAAAATGAACAACCCAAACAACAAAAATAAAGAAAACAACCAAACAACAAAAATAAAAAACAACCAAACAACAAAAATAAAAAACAACCAAACAAGAAAAATAAAAAACAACCAACCAACAAAAATAAACAACAACCAACCAACAAAAATGAACAACCAAACAACACAAATAAAAAACAACCAAACAACAAAAATAAAAAACAACAAAAATAAAAAACAACCAAACAACAAAAATAGAAAAAAAAACAAACAACAAAAATAAAAAACAACCAAACAACAAAAATAAAAAACAACCAAACAACAAAAATAAAAAACAACAAAAATAAAAAAAACAACCAAATTACAAAAATAAAAAACAACCAAACAAGAAAAATAAAAAAAACAACCAAACAACAAAAATAAAAAACAACCAACCAGCAAAGATAAACAACAACCAACCAACAAAAATAAACAACAACCAACCAACAAAAATGAACAACCCAAGCAACAAAAATAAAACAACAACAAAACAACAAAAATAAAAAAACAACCAAACAACAAAAATAAAAAAACAACCAAACAACAAAAATAAAAAACAACCAACTAACAAAAATAAACAACAACCAACCAACAAAAATTAACAACCCAAACAACAAAAATAAAAAACAACCAAACAACAAAAATAAAACACAACTAAACAACAAAAATAAAAAACAATCAAACAACAAAAATAAAAAAACAACCAAACCACATAAATAAAAAAAACAACCAAACAACAAAAATAAAAAAACAACACAACAACAAAAATAAAACAACAACCAAACAACAAAAATAAAAAACAACCAAACAACAAAAATAAAAACAGCCAAACAACAAAAATAAAAAACAACCAAACAACAAAAATAAACAACAACCAAACAACAAAAATAAACAACCCAAACAACAAAAAAAAACAACCAAACAACAAAAATAAAAAAACAACCAAACAACAAAAATAAAAAAACAACAAAACAACGAAAATAAAAAACAGCCAAACAACAAAACTAAAAAGCAATCCAAACTACAACCAAACAACAAAAATAAAAAAACAACCAAACAACAAAAATAAAAAACAACCAACCAACAAAAAAAAACAACAACCAAAAAACAAAAATGAACAACCCAAACAACAAAAATAAAAAAACAACCAAACAACAAAAATAAAAAACAACCAAACAACAAAAATAAAAAAACAAACAAACAACAAAAATAAAAAACAACCAAACAACAAAAATAAAAAAACAACCAAACAACAAAAATAAAAAAACAACCAAACAACAAAAATAAAAAAACAACAAAAATAAAAAAAACAACCAAATTACAAAAATAAAAAACAACCAAACAAGAGAAATAAAAAAACAACCAAACAAGAAAAATAAAAGAACAACCAAACAACAAAAATAAAAAACAACCAACCAACAAAAATAAACAACAACCAACCAACAAAAATGAACAACCCAAACACCAAAAATAAAGAAAACAACCAAACAACAAAAATAAAAAACAACCAAACAAGAAAAATAAAAAACAACCAAACAACAAAAATAAAAAACAACCAAACAACAAAAATAAAAAAACAATCAAACAACAAAAATAAAAAAACAACCAAACCACAAAAATAAAAAAACAACCAAACAACAAAAATAAAAAACAACCAAACAACAAAAATAAAAAAACAACCAAACAACAAAAATAAAAAACAACCAACCAACAAAAATAAACAACAACCAACCAACAAAAATGAACAACCCAAACAACAAAAATAAAAAAACAACCAAACAACAAAAATAAAAAACAACAAAAATAAAAAAACAACCAAACAACAAAAATAAAAAAAACAACCAAACAACAAAAATACAAAACAACCAACCAACAAAAATAAACAACAACCTACCAACAAAAATGAACAACCCAAACAACAAAAATAAAAAAACAACCAAACAACAAAAATAAAAAAACAACCAAACAACAAAAATAGAAAAACAACCAAACAACAAAAATAAAAAAACAACCAAACAACAAAAATAAAAAACAACCAAACAACAAAAATAAAAAAACAACAAAAATAAAAAAACAACCAAATTACAAAAATAAAAAAACAACCAAACAAGAAAAATAAAAAAAAACAACCAAACAACAAAAATAAACAACAACCAACCAGCAAAAATAAACAACAACCAACCAACAAAAATAAACAACAACCAACCAACAAAAATGAACAACCCAAACAACAAAAATAAAAAAACAACAAAACAACAAAAATAAAAAAACAACCAAACAACAAAAATAAACAACAACCAAACAACAAAAATAAAAAACAACCAACTAACAAAAATAAACAACAACCAACCAACAAAAATTAACAACCCAAACAACAAAAATAAAAAACAACCAAACAACAAAAATAAAAAACAACCAAACAACAAAAATAAAAAAACAACCAAACAACAAAAATAAAAAAACAACCAAACAACAAAAATAAACAACAACCAACCAACAAAAATAAACAACAACCAACCAACAAAAATGAACAACCCAAACAACAAAAATAAAAAAAAACAACCAAACAACAAAAATAAAAAAACAACCAAACAACAAAAATAAAAAACAACCAAACAACAAAAATAAAAAAACAACCAAACAACAAAAATAAAAAAACAATCAAACAACAAAAATAAAAAAACAACCAAACCACAAAAATAAAAAAACAACCAAACAACAAAAATAAAAAAAACAACCAAACAACAAAAATAAAAAACAACCAAACAAGAAAAATAAAAAACAACCAAACAACAAAAATAAAAACAGCCAAACAACAAAAATAAAAAAAACAAACAAACAACAAAAATAAACAACAACCAAACAACAAAAATAAACAACCCAAACAACAAAAATAAAAAACAACCAAACAACAAAAATAAAAAAACAACCAAACAACAAAAATAAAAAATAACCAAACAACGAAAATAAAAAACAACCAAACAACCAAACAACAAAAATAAAAAGCAATCCAAACAACAACCCAAACAACAATAATAAACAACAACCCACACAATATGAATAAATATTTAAAGATATAAAGAAGTTGAAGAATAAGAACTTTCACCAAAACACGAAGAGGTTTTACATGGCATAAAGCAAAACATGCAAACCCAGTTATTTTTAGTTTTTGGTAAGAAACGGCCAAAGATTGAACATTAGTTTGCCAACCAATTACCGAAAATTCTAACCACTATTGTTAGATTGTGTCGGAAAGACATTGGGTTGCCTTGGTGTTAGTCAGTTTAGGAAATCGACTATTATTATTAAAAAGTAAAATGTTAGATAGGGAACTTTATTCTTGTTTTCGTAATTGTTATGTAGAAAAATTATGCAGAGAGAATGTTTGAAAGAAGGAATGTTTAGTAAAATATTTCGGTTAACGCAGAAACAGTCAAGGAAAGAATCCGGTAGATAAAGACATTAGGTTTCTAACAGATAGAAAAACATGATTAAAAAGTCACATGTTAAAATATGTGTTTAATTACGTCATAGCAAGGATTAGTTCGAATATGTACAAACATAGAGGTAGAGCTAGCGGGGGACGGGACAGGCCAGTTCTCGGATGATTGGGACTCGTTCAGCCGTGGAAGTTATCGGATGCAGAAAAATATAACAATATAACACTATGACAAATCGGAGTCGTAGCAAATACAATGCCAATTCTATTATTATTTGTTTGTTTTTTAATAACATTATTCACTGAAATAAAGATGAAAGCAAAAGATATTCCTGGGCAACACCGCGTCGACACAGCTAGTTTATATACATTTATTTGGATACATCCATGTCCATATAATTATATATGAAGACTAATATAGAAGGACACGAACTGAGGTGATCGAATTAGGCTTTGAGTAGCATATAATTCGCTAATTGATGGAAGCGTTCGTCTAATTCATAGTATTAAGTGATTTTAGCAAGATTTTACTGTCAGAATTTCATCAACTTTTCCGCCCCCAAAACGTTTCAGCAGATGAAGGGAGGGAACCTAGACAATTTCGGTCATTCACTTCCAAATCATCCCTAATTACAGGGGTTAAAATGGCGCCCACTCCCCCATGTCCACAAAGGTCAACGAGTGGGAATCATCCTTCAGCATGAAACATTAAACAATATACAATTGCAAACATGTTATATTGCACTGTAGGTTTTTGTTTGTTGTTGATTTTTTTTTTTTTTTTTTGCATACCGTTAATGTGAATGATTTTGCGTTTCTCATTTTTTGAGATGACGAATAGTTATCTGCTTTATTTGGTTTCTTCCGATTACTGTTCTCATCTTGGGTATCAATTTCACAATGTTTCGGTTTATGTAACCTTCGACCTTCTTCAGATATATCTTATTAAACTCGGGAATGTTTCTTTCGAACACGGTAATATGATGTCTCACGATCAATTCCTAAGCAGACCTAGTAATGAATTTAACACGATATGGGAACCGTTGTTTATGAATAATAAATAACATATACAGTAATAAGTAAAGTAATGATATATACTACCAAGACCTGTGAAAATTCCACAAGGGACTCATTCATATGTAATATATTGATGTTGTCATTCTGTAGATGTTCAGTGTAAATGGATACGCTCTGATATTATTGGAGCTTCTTTGTTAAAACTGCAAAAGTAGCAAAAAGCTAGCACGAACGCCCGGCAAAGCCCGGTCGTAAAGTACGCTTAAATATGATATTTTAATTCTTGCCGATTTTGTATATATAATTATAGAGTTAATGTTCTATCGATTTTTATATATTATAAAGTTGTGATTTAAAAAATAAAAAAATATATATCCGTATGACTTGCGTGCAGTAGCTTGAATCGAAACCGAATTAAAAACTTATGAATATATATATATATTTTTGCAAAAACACTACACAATTGCAAAGTAGAAAATATAAATATTTTTGCTCCACCATGTTAAAATTCTTCCTATATGAACATTTTAAACCCATAAAATGGCCTCATTTCACAGCAACTTTGCAAGACTGATTGGCAGGCTTCAGATGTAAATTTTACAGCCCTTTCCTCACTTTGTGAACGTGCGGGCAAATCTGGTAACTCTCGCTTTCTGACACTCGTCAATAATTTCCGAAGTTCATCATCAGATAATCTTTAAGTAAACGCTGGCTCCGAAACTCCACTTTGGAAAAGGTCTATCAAATGTCTTCACAATTTATTCTGGAAAATTATTTAAACGCTTTTTCACTGATTTTCCGCTCCTGAAAAATAAAAGGAAAATCCATTTATTTGATTTCAACAAATGAACACAAGTTTTATTTTTCTTATAATGAAATTAAAATATTAATTGATAATGAACATATAAATCAATGTATACAATTTGATCAGTTTTGGATGAATGTTGGCTTACCTAATGGTTAAAATTTTATTCGCAGCTTCTGCTCTCACTTCCAGTTCATCTGATTTTAACATTGAGTACAAAATATCCTCTGGCAAAAAGGCAAAAGCATTAAATTGAATGTTATAATGCAATTCCTTTAATTTCTGGAGGCTGCTTTCTGCTGAATCATTTTAAAAATATATAATTGCTGGTAATGGAATTTATTATCTATCTTAATTTGAAACCAGCTAACTGCATATACCTCTACAATTAATCTAACCAGGTTTTGCATTTTATTGGTTAGTTCTGAGGGATACTTTTTTTCTGGTCCATAAATGTATTAACCTGATGGCCAAAGTAAGCCATCTTGCCTGACTTAAAGGTCCGATCTTCCATGCTGCATATTTAGGGTTTATTTTACCCTTTGAAAATCACAACAGCAAACTCTAAAAATAGTCTTTGGTTCCGAGTAAGATCACTGTTTTCTGTTGGACTAAAGTATATACTATCTAGAGGACTACTTATTGAACAAAAGTCAACTTGGAGCAAATTATGTTAATTGTTGCCAATGTTTCCGAGAGGACCAGTAAATGACGTTGATCTTCGTGCCGTTCCATCAATGAGTTTTAATAATGCCTTAAAGGAAGCTCATTATTGTTTAAGGAACAACCAATGGTATATATTTTCCTATTTAGTTTACTCTCTAAAGATGTAACCAGTCCTGATTTACATCCAGTGTTTGTGCTCGTGTTATCTAACAGAACAGCTTTTAGCGTATCTATATTGTCTAAAAAGTGTATTTATTATATTTTCCATCAACACCATTACAGACAATATTTTTAATTTTTTGATTATGCTTTTGATAGGAATTATTTTTTGTTCTTTCTTTTACCCTGTTGATTTTGGATTTATCCAAGATGATATTCTTTAAATCAACATGTGGTTTTAGAAGGCCCACAGCCTTCAGATTAAGTAGAAAAGTATTTGCAAGACTTGCAGCTAAATTTGACGAAACATCACCTGTGATTAGTCCAATTGTAAAGCGAGGAATTTCTATCAAGCTGTAAATACTCATAGAATCTTGTTCTAGCTCAAATTTTTCTTCAGTTTCATTGCCATTTTCTGATTGTGGGAGAAGGATATTTAAGTCATGGGATCTTGAAGCAATAGAGGATGAATCATTTTGCCTTTTTTCTAATACAATTAACCAGTTAGATTTTGCCACGGAGTCAGCAGTTACCGAAAGACTACCAAGACCCGTGGAAATTTCACAAGGGACTCATTCATATGTAATATATTGATGTTGACATTCTGTAGATGTTCAGTGTAAATGGAGACGCTCTGATATTATTGTAGTTTTTTTTTTTTTTTTGTATTGTTAAAACTGCAAAAGTAGTTATTTAAGCTAGCTTTAAAAATAGCGAGGTTCAATGAGTGCACAAGCACCTATTTTTGGTAGTATTTTTAAGATATCTTTTTTTATTAAATTGTTAGTTGAAAGTACGGAATAGTTACACTCCATGTTTCCCCTCTCCATGTTAAGAATGTGTTGTTTTTTGCTTCTTTTTTTTTTTTTTTTTTTTTTTAATGATAACGTTGTGATTTCCGGACGATATCATAAGTGCATAAGTACCGAAAAAATCCTAATTTTACTTACTTTACAGAATAAGAACACAAATCAAATAATTCGCACACAAATAATGTCTTTAAATGTAAAAAATATTGAATTTCACAAGGTAAATGTTGCCTTACTCTATAACAGAACATCGATCACTCTAATTTGTTGTTTTCGAGATCGCTGTTAACGAATCTGATAACCAACCCCGTCGCAAATTTACCGTTTGCATGGTATTAACCCCTGAGCCCTGAAACTATTTCGCATTATTCCAATGCTTTCTTTAATGCTACGCGGTATCGGATCTAATTGAAATGTACGTTTGCGCGCGTACGTGCGTAGTCACGTGAAGTTTCACAAGGCGCATGACTACATGGCGGATACTTGAAATTACAAAAAATATATCTAAAAAAATAAGTTTTCACGAGCGGTTTGCAAAAACATTTTTTATGTTTTTCGTTCTTTTTTTTTGGGGGGGGGATATTCAATTATAGAACTTGTATAGTTTTTAACAGGTGCTTCTGCAATTTAATAAACCATTTTTCTGTAAGTAACTAACGGAAAAGCGGTTAATTAAACTGCAGAAGGACATGTTAAAAATTATAAAATTTCTGTAATTAAATACACCCCCCTGAGAAAAAATAGAACAAAAAACATAAAAAAAATATGCTTTTGTAAACCGCTTGTGAAAACTGTAAATTTTAGATCAATTAAAAAGCATTAAAAACTATGTAGAAACAAAAAAAAAATGAACCATTTATATATATATATTGAAAACTTGTTATTACATATGTCCGCTAAAGATTCCTCCGCGATGTGACAAGTCACTTTACTTCGCGCGTTCTGTTGTAGCGTAAGATAAAATTTACCTATCACAAATATTTGAAGGTATTCCTTTCTTTTCCTTAATATAAGTTTGCTAAGGCAGAAAATGCAAAAGATTTAATTATTTTCATATTTGCAATAAGCTCCGGTTAAAACACGTATACAGAATGTAAACAAAACCAATAGTGTCGGTGTAGATGGAAAAATTACCGTGTAAAAAGAAGTCCCGATTTCGTAGTTGTTCAATTTATTTTAAATGAAATATTTTGCAGTACTTCCTTTTTTATCGATGCTCATTTAGTTTTCTGAAAACAATTTAGATGTAACAAACAAACGAAAAATTAGATTTTCTTCATATTTTTTTCTTCAAAAAGCAACGTTAATATGACAGCGTTATTTTCATGGAAAGTGTTCAACTGAGCTTCAATCTATGGTCCCCCCTCGCCAAACTTTCACAAGAAACACTCGTCTAGCTGTAAACACTATCAATAATTTCCCTCACTCTTTATCTGTGCCTAAACCTAAACATAGATTCCATGAACAAAGCTTCTTTCTTAGAACTGCACGCCTGTGGAATTGTCTTCCGTTTTCCTGCTTTCCGGCTGACTACAATATGGTTGTGTTCAAGTCTAAGGTAAATAAGTTCTTGATGAGCCGTTCCATATAAGTTATTAAATTTACCAAATTTTCATTACTAATGATTACTATATTGACCAACTTCTACTGTACACTCTTTAACCCTTATCCTTGAGTGGCCTCTGGGCCTTGATAATGTGGTGATGCCTTTGTAAAAAAAAAAAAAAAAAAAAAAAAAAAGGGTTCTTTTTGTTTTGTTTTTTTTATTTAACACCGGTATAAAGTTAAAATATTGAATTTTTCAATGTTTAGATTCATTTACTCCAAAAACGATAGCGTTTTGGAACAAATATTTTGGGTTATTATTATTTAGGTAATCGACCTATCCTAATATATATATATATATATATATATATATATATATATATATATATATATATATATATATATATAGTCATCCACATACAGTACTGTTTCGCTGTTTCACAGCTCATCAGTGCGGCTAGACAGGCAACTACCTCATGCTCAATACATAGGGGTAAAGATAGGTAGTAAGTTATGAAGATTTATATGGCAATTAAGCTACACAGAATATTCCGCATTTTATTCTCGTTCATAATCCTGAAGAATTCTCACGAGAATGAAACGCTTAATATTCTGTGTAGCTTAATTGCCATATATATTTCATAACTTACTATATATATATATATATATATAATCTATTTATCTATCTATCTATACTCCTATAAATTTAGTTTTTTGTGTGTATTGGTATTCATATTAAAAACCCTTTTTTCTATTCATTTAAAAATAAAATACAATTTTCTTATATATGGGTTGTGGAAATGCATTCACTAGCAAACGATCTAGCTAATTTGCATATTCTTGTAAACATTCATTTTAATTAATTCCCTATTAGTTTTTTTTTTTTTTTTCGGTTTTCTTATGGGATAATCATCGCCAAACTTTCACGAAAAACACTCGTCTAGCCAAAACCTGTACCAATAATTTCTCACATTCTTTATCTGTGCCTAAACCTAAATGCAGATTCCATGAACAAAGCTTCTTTCTAAGAACAGAACGCCTGTGCAACACTCTTCCGATTGCCTGCTTTCCAACTGACTACACGTAAACAAGTTCTTGATGAACCGTCCCCCTAATTAATCCAATTTACAAAATTCCAACTACTTATGCTTACTGCGCTATAATCACATTGACTAATGCATACCCATTCACTCTTATCCTCGAGTGACCTCTGTGCCTTGATAAGTGGTGATTCCTGGACTCAAACACTGCCGATTCAGGAGAGGTGTGGTTGGAGATAGTGCAACCCTTGCCACACAATTACACGTGCAGCTGCCTCTACAGGGGGTATCCTTTGTCTTTCGAGACTGAACGGAGGCATCGACATACACACACACACACACACACACACACACACACACACACATATATATATATAGTCTTGGAAGTTTATTTTCCTTTAAAACTATACAAAAGAATTATTTTTATTTCTTATCATTCGTTAGAAAATTATTTAGTCAATAAGTCATTTAATAACCTGCACTCACTGCATCAACTTGCTCTCTCGAATTCACTATAGTACTAACGTAATTTTAGGGATCATCAGTTGTTTACCATGAAACACTATTTCGGGGATTTAAAAACAAAGCAGAATATTACATTATGGCTCCCCAGCAGTGTTGATCAAACACCACCTCCCTTAATCTTGATACGAAGACATGTTACAAATATTAGATCTAGTTTCACATTCTTAATTACTTTATCAAACCTATTTATGTTATAAAAATGAATTTCGTACCTGTGATATACATCTGTTTCCAAATTCAAAATGGATATGTTTTTAATTTGCCAGTTTGTATTTATAAGATTAGGCTTAATCCATTTGACTAATTATCACCCCCATTATGATTAGTACTTTGTATATTTACATTCTTATTTATTGAAAATTAAATATATATAAAGATTATAAATATTTATAAATATATACATTTTGTTTAATACTTTTTATACATTACTAATATAGTTTTGAATTTCCTTTACTAATATATTCTGGTTAATTTTAAAGGATTCAAAAGCATCAGGATAATGAATAAATGCTTTATTTAACTGTTTAAATATTTTAGTTTTATCCTCACCTTGTTTTATCATCCTTGTTACTAAGCTACAAACTGCGGGTATAAAATCTATTAATTTTAAAGTAACGCGAGCTATTCTCAAAAACTCTGACATAATGGTTCCATAAAACATAAAAAAAGCGCAGGTACTATCTTTATGCGACATACGCACTATTTGAAAGGGGAAAGAATTTCTTTCATCAAATATTTTAAAAAGAAAAATCCCATACTCAATTTTTATATCTAAATCCAGAAATGTAGCCTGTTGTCCTCTATGTTCACAAATCAATTCTAACTCCTTTGGATATATAAGATGTTTATTTTTTTTTCGAATTCATCGTTATCGTTTATACATATAAGGTCATCTATAAATCTTCTACACCCATGCAAATTATATGTTTTTGATGTATCATTTTTTATTTGTGATGACATATATATATATATATATATATATATATATATATATATATATATATATATATATATATACTCGAGTTCATGTAAATACAGATTTGCCCAAAATGGTGCAGAATCCAATTCCATTGGATACCTATCGTTTGGAGTAATATATATATATATAGTTAGTTAGTTATAAAATATATATCGCGATTAATGTCCGCTTTCCTTGAGTTCCCAGTATTTATTTAAGGAAAGCAGACATTCGCTGGTAGTCGAATGGAAAATAATAAGACAAACTACCACGTGTAGGGACCTAGACGACCCATGTAGATTATGCCTTCATGAAAAAATTTGCTATCCTGTACTTTAAAGAAACCCACATCTATTAAACTGTAGAAGAGAAATAGCGAACAAATGGAACTCGACCTGCTTTCCATATCTTTACAAAGAGAGCATGGAGCTTTTTTACCAGCACATGTCCACCATGCTTGTACACTTCAGGCGGAATTGGATCCTTTGGTGATGGGGACTTGCCAGAAGCAATTTGTTTGATGGATTCCCATACCTCCTGATAAGCAGGTTCCAATGACAATTCTGGAATATCTGGATTCTGAGGAATAGAGGACACGACATACCCGTCAATGACAGATGAGGTGTTTAAGACAGTTTCAAAGTGCTCCTTCCAACGATTGAGAATATCTGATTTATCAGTCAGCAATGCCTCTCCATCGGCTGTGCTTAATGGGGAAGCACCACTTTTCTGAGGACCAAATACCTCTTTCAGACCATCATAGAAGGCTTTCATGTTCTTGCTGTCAGCAGCTCCCTGCAGTGAAATTGCCTTATTGTACCACCATTGTTCTTTCATAGCTCGGAGAGCTCGTTGTACCTCACCTTTACACGTTTTGTAGGCCGTGTGCTTCACTGTTGAGTTTTTGTCCTCAATCCAACATTTGTGAGATGAGTGCATTTGGTTAATCAGTGCTTTAACTTCGTCACTTTCCTCAAACCAATCCTGGTGTTTTCTTTTCGGTATTCCAAGGACTTCTACTGCTACAGCTGCTTCTCGTAATGCTTTCCAAGAAGATTCAACATCATCAGTTATATCAACACCCTCAAGGTTTTCATCAAGCTTATTGGAGAGCTCAGTTCTCTTTTACCTGGATTTAAGAGGCCGCACATCAATGCGTTTGGGGACTGTTGATCTTGTAACTCTGTGCCTTCGCACATGCAACGACAGTTTACTTCTGAGAAGGGCGTGATCCGAAAGATAGCAAGAAGTGTGGAAAGAGAGAGTGATTTTGAAGTCACTCATGTGCTTCCGCTTTGTTATGACGAAGTCAATAAGATGCCAGTCCTTTGAGCGATGATGCATCCATGTCGTCTTCCGATGCACATGTTGTTGGAATATGGTATTGGTAATAGAGAGGTCAAACTCCCTACAGATTGTAAGAAGTCGTAAACCATTTGCATTTGCCTTGCCTATGCCATGCTTACCAAGTACACCGGTCAACGACAGATGGTCACTACCAACACGAGCATTGAAATCGTCAGCAAGAACGAGTTTATCATGGTGTCGAACTCTGGAGAGGACATCACGAAGGGTATCGTAGAAGTCATCCTTCTCTTGATCTGAACTGGCTAACGTTGAGGCGTAACAACTAACTAGCGTCACCCTGGTGTTTCCTTCTAACTCTAGGGAAAGAGTTGCCACACGATCAGATATGCCTTTGGGCAAAGACGATAAGGACTTTGCCATCTTGGACTTAATGGCAAAACCAACGCCTGATTGGCGAGGTTCATTTTCTGCCTTTCCTGGCCAAAAGAAGTCATATCCACCCTTTTCCTCTCGAAGTTGGCAAGCGAGTTTCACATAAGACAGCAATGTCAACATCATACCTCTGTAACTCAAGAGAAACAAAGGCTGTCTTGCGCTCGGGTGCAGCATCATTATCCTGGAGAGTACGGACATTCCAACACCCTATTGAGAGATTCTTTGTTGGGGTTTTTTGTCGTATTCTATTGTTCTGACTGCGCAACTGGATAACCAGACAGCTGCAGCGGGCTGCCAAGTTAAGTGGTGAGCAAGCAATTTTTTAGGGCTCCTTTTATCGCCCCCTCCCCGCCAAAGAGAAAGCAGTGCTATCCCTAAATAGGGCTGCTTTTTCCCTGATGGAGGACACGAACAGCACAATTACTCACAGGTTTGTGCTAGAACGGCCATCTATCATCAGCCGCCACTGTGCAGAGATCCGGCTGAAGACTTCCAGTAATATCCTTTACCTGTCCCCGTCGGTTTCACTCCATCGCCAGTGGACTTCTTGCAGGACAGTGTGAGGTTTTCATAATGAAATTATGATAAGCTGTCAGAAACCCACACAAATGACTTGATTTAAGTGGTGAAGGCTCGTGTAGGACCATCCACACTTTTTGGAACTGTTGATTAACTCACTCGGTGCAAACCAATTGCCACAGAACAAGCAGACAACAGCCCTCAGGTTTGATGTAAGAGTTTCCTTCTCTTAGTGGTATAACCGCGCCCCCAGACACCAACCTGGTAATTTCCTTGTACCGGCGCAAATATATATATATATATATATATATATATATATATATATATATATATATATATATATATATACATACACACAAACACACATGATGCTAGTTGGCCGTTGACCCCGAAAAGGGGTTCATTCGCCCTTTGAAAGGTCTTGTTTTTAATCCTTCAGGGAGACTAGCCGCCCTCCTCACCAGACTTGTTTGGTGAGGGAACCAGTTTAGTCGCCGGTGACCCGACCATGAGGCAGGTAGTACTGGGTTACATGGTACCAATAGCATATGACATGACCTGACATGTATATATATATATGTATATATATATGGTACCAGTACATGGTACCAGTAGCATATGACATGACGTGACATGACATATATATATATATATATATATATGGTACCAGTAGCATATGGTACCAGTAGCATATGACATGACCTGACATGGTACATGGTACGAGTAGCATATGACATGACCTGACATGGTACATGGTACCAGTAGCATATGACATGACCTGACATGGTACATGGTACGAGTAGCATATGACATGACCTGACATGGTACATGGTACGAGTAGCATATGACATGACCTGACATGGTACATGGTACCAGTAGCATATGACATGACCTGACATGGTACATGGTACGAGTAGCATATGACATGACCTGACATGGTACATGGTACCTGTAGCATATGACATGACCTGACATGGTACATGGTACCAGTAGCATATGACATGACATGACATGGTACATGGTACCAATAGCATATGACATGACCTGACATGGTACATGGTACCAGTAGCATATGACATGACCTGACATGGTACATGGTACCAGTAGCATATGACATGACCTGACATGGTACATGGTACCTGTAGCATATAACATGACCTGACATGGTACATGGTACCAGTAGCATATGACATGACCTGACATGGTACATGGTACGAGTAGCATATGACATGACCTGACATGGTACATGGTACCTGTAGCATATGACATGACCTGACATGGTACATGGTACGAGTAGCATATGACATGACCTGACATGGTACATGGTACCAGTAGTATATGACATGACCTGACATGACATATATATATATATATATATATAAATAATTATAATGATATATATATGTATATATATGGTACCAGTACATGGTACCAGTAGCATATGACATGGTATATGGTACCAGTAGCATATGACATGAGCTGACATGACATATATATATATATATATATATATATACATATATAAATAATTATGATGATATATCTTTGTCACATTATACAACAATCAAGCATCTTTATTGTACAGTTAGTGTAACAAGCTCGACTTTTCCATTTACTGTATAAATGTTTAATATATTCAACATAGTCATAATGCTATGTTTAAACTTGCAACGAAATCAGCTACGACTGCTGCCACTGATTTCGATCAATCTAAACAGTGAGAATCCCTAACTTCTAAAAGTTTTTTTTTTTTAATTCTAATGGACCATTTTTTGGAATTTTATTGATTAATACTTATTTATGCATTCCCTCAATTGCATTTTTTTTTTTAGAATCAAACAGTACCTGCAGGTTATCGCCCCAAATCAGCACTAGTCGCTAGTGGAAGCCAGATTATTTTATTTCGGCCACGGCCGCAAGTGTCCGCAATTGTTCAGGGACGGTAGTGGCCACCAACAACAACCATAGTTTGATCTTTTACAAGAGGCGAGTGTTATGCTTCCACCGGGCAACGCCGGTAAACGGGTTCTGCTAGTATATATATATATATATATATATATATATATATATATATATATATATATATATATATATATGTATATATATATAGTTTTAAAAAAATAATAGGCGGAAGTTTCTCAAGAGCTCTCTCGGCTATCATCTCGTCAGGAGAAAATCGATAGCAACCTAAATAATATTGTGTCGAAAAATAAAGAGTTCTAATGGGGAACTTATTAAATGTGCCAAAAGTTCGGGGACACTAAATAAATTTACTTACGTTTAAAAACGATTAAAATATTGGCACAACGAGGGAGAAAAAAAAATATGGTTGGATTAAAAACAGAATTGTGGATTTTATTAACGATTTTATGAATGACATTTTTGAGTGGGCATCATCGTACATTATTGTGACCAGGTGGTCGTGATCCCCAAGGTCCGAAAATAATTCTAGAATAAAATTTAGTTAAGGAAAATACTTAGTTAAGGAAAAATACTTAGTTAAAGAAAAATACTTAGTTAAGAAAAAAATAATTAGTTAAGGAAAAATACTTACTTAAAGAAAAATACTTAGTTAAGAAAAAATACTTAGTTAAAGAAAAAATAAACGAAATATAAGATATTTATTACAGAGTGGAACGATATAAGTGTCGCCCTAAAGAAAACAACAAACTTTTATTGAATAAATCAATGCAGGTAATTTTGATTTTGTAGTAGAGCTGACATCTATTCAATGTAGCCGCCTTCAGCCTCAATCACCGCCTCGATAGAGGTTCGAAACTGAGAGCATGGCTTTTCCACAAACGCCGGCGGGAGTTTGGTGGATGGAGGCGTCAGGATGTCTTTGGTGTTGTGGGAGGTCATGTTGGTGATATGCTCGATGTATGACCAAACGAAATAGTCCAGCAGGTTCAGGTTGGGGGAGGAGGGGGCAGTGAGAAAAGAGTTCAAAGTTGTAGCACTCCTTTTGAAGCCAAACCTGGGTCTCTTTGGACTTGTGGGCCGGCGCCGAGTTCTTTCTGCCACATCCAGGGTCTGCCAGCGGCCACGTGATTGCACCGGGGATCACCTTACTCTTCAGCACATCAATGTACACTTTGGTGTTGACTTTGATTCGACTTCGAAGATGCGAAGTGGCATGATGTGGCATGATGTGGCCCTCACTTGAAACCATATCAAAGACCATAACCATTGTCGAATACTTTGTTTTCATCACCTTGGCTCATCCCTGTTATGAGTGGCAATCCAGCGATGTATTTTGAGAGTGTTGGCAATGGTCCTGTTCCTCTTGGGATTTGTACACAACTCGCCAACTCGTAGATGGTCTGCATCAAAACAAAATGGGCGGGCGGGGGGTGGGAGAAAACTGGTTTTCATCGAACGGAAATAGAATTTTGTCGTTTTTTTAGGGCGACACTTTTATCGTTTCACCCTGTAAAATCTGTTCTCATAGCCGAAGCAAACGTGCACTTGTTGGTACGAGGTCATGGGATAGCTTGAGGTCAGCGTGTCGGTAAAATAATGTTAATGCGTGGGCATCGGCCAACTGCAGTCAAAGAGGTTAAAGAGATGAATCCACAATGATGACAGTGAAAATTGAATGTTTGCTGTTTGGGGAGTTTAAGAAAGAAAGCAAATCGATAAAGATATCGTCAAACAATGTCACTAGAGAGATATGGTCAGCTAAGGGATGGCGGCTGGTTGTGACTAACGGTTGAATGAAAGAATAGAAATGGTAGATACTTGAGTGTCTGGGCGCGTCTATATAACGCCACTTACTAGAAGAAACGGACAGACCGACGAATAATCGGATATCGGACAATGCAGAATTGCCCTGCTAGATTTTAATCTCGGTATAAAGAACTGCGTCTTGTGGCTCAGGGACTTCCTTCCGATTACCCGGAGTATCTATGCCAGTTGAAACACGAGATACAGAGGGTGTGAATTGAATTGTTTATTAACTAGGACTAGGACAACAGCATATTCTTTTCATTATTTGACTCTCGAGCGTGTATCTGTTGATATCTTATACGCTTTTATATAGGGCGATGTGATTCCCAGTTGATTAACTGTGTCGGATATATACTCGAGAGTCAAAACAATGAAAAGAATATGCTGTTGTCATATCCCTATTAATAAGCCCTCTACCACATAACAATTCGACCGACGTTTCAATTAGTTTATTTTCTTTTACAGGAGAATCACCATTATCGAGGCCCGAGACCACTCGAGGATAAGGTGTATGAATGTACAGAGTTCACCGGGATAACAGTGTAGTAAACGTTATCAGTAGAAATTGGGTATAATTTTATTATTTAAGTGGACGGTTCAACAATAGCTTGTTTACATTGGACTTGAAGGCGACCATATTGTAGTCAGCTGGAAAGCAGGACAGTGGAACAGAGTTCCGCAGCGGGATGTTCTAGATAAAAAGCTTTGTTCATGGAATTCGCGTTTTAATGTAGGCACAGATGGGGAGTGGGATGAATTGTTGAGTTACCGAATATTCCCAGATAAACTCGAGGTGCCCGTCAAAATCTATTTATCTTCCTTCCACGGCGGGATGACGTGACACAAGGGATGGAAAGTGGGATTTGAAGAGCCAGTGCTCGAGAGGAAAAGTATTAAATTGCCTAATTAGCCCGCCTCGGCATTTTCCAGTAAGGGCACTTCAGATTATTAGCAGTAAACCCATTCTCAAAGGGTGAGATGGCAAAGCCTGGTAGGAAAAAGAAAAAAAATCATCTCAACAATTTTCGAGAATCTGTTGGTTTGATGCCGAGGGAAGAATTGATTCTGAAATATGAAGATGATGTTCCTTTTGCCGTTAATTCATCTATAATATAAATCTCACCTGTTTAATGTATGTATGTATGTATGTATGTACGTCTGCCTAAAACTTTCGACAGAGGCGACGAATTTTCAGGAGATCGGTATTGTTTTGAAGCTCGACCCTTCGGATGACAAATATCGAAAAATTGGCTAAAAACATTAATTCTCTTATCCGCAACTGGGCACTTTTCTACATGGAGGGATCGCTTTTTTCGCTAATATTTTCGAAAGCCATCCCCTCTTTTCGGTTGACTAACCTTAATTTAAACCTTCGCCACTTCCAGTTTGGCAATGGGCGCAACACAAAGACGACACTTTTTTCGCGTTCTTTTTCCTCCTTCGCGGTACGGGTTCGAGCCTGCCTGCCTACTACCACTTTTTTTTTTATTCAACACACACCTCCAAACACCCTTTGTTTTGAATTTTTTACCCGTGTGAAATGTGCTTTCATCGTTTAGATTGATGCGAAACTCTGCTGATCAAATCAGACTCCGGGTTTCCGATCTTGATCACGACTTGCAAAAAGTTCGAGATCGACCAGAGAAAATGATTCAGCATCATTCGTCTTAATTTTCATCCTCATGAAAGTGACGTTGGCTAAGTATTAAACGACATGGACAGACAACGTAAGTGTGCCAAGTTCGAATCCTGCTCGTTGCACAGGAACACTTTCAGCTAGAGATATCGGCAACATTCCTGTAAATGTTCGATATATTTTTAGAAAGAATTCTAACTAGAATGATATCAGGGAAACGAGTGCCAACAATCGAATAATTTGATTCATATGAAATGAATAAATGGTGGTCAACAACAACAATCTTCACCATTGTTACGCATATGCAAATTAATGCTTCCGTTTTTTTTTACAATTTAATTTTCTTTGCTTAAAAGTTCAATTTCTAGTTAAAATAATAACATATGTCAGACACGATGTCAGACACGATGTCAGAAAAGGTTTAATGACATCACACGAACGCTAGAGTGTGTGGAGCAATGTTTTACTGACAAATTCTTATGTCAGACATTCAGAGCAAGAACTCGTCTTACTACTACAGCTGGAAAGAATTTTCATTTCTTCCGACGTGTACAGAGTTTTTTCACCAAATAGAAAACAGCACCACAAGATTGCTTCCCTGTAGGATACAACATGATAGTCTTCAAATCCCGTGTCAGCAAATATTTGTAATTCCGTCTTCTAAAGGAATCAAATTTTGCCGATTCCATCCATCTTTTCAATCCTCTTATAATATTCATCATTCTACTGACAATACATCCATCTCTTTAACTCCTATACTTGAGGGGATTTGGCCTTGATAAATAATATATATAATTTATTTATCTATCTATCTATCTATCTATCTCTTCCCCTCTTTTTAATCCAGAGGATTATCTTTATAATAAGGCTATATAAAAAGACCACTTTTAAATTTGGTGATATAGTAAGTTCTGTTCGCGGCCACTACTGGCTTACTCGGCAGTGATTTTGACAGTAGGCAATTATAAGTGACAAGAAGAAAACAGAGGTTACCTCCCTTGCTCATTGTGAGTGGGGGATGTATTTGCTGTCTTTTAACTGTCAACACGGACAACGTATTTTTAGGGAGGTGAATACAGGTTGCATGCTTCCAGTTGCTAACAAATAAAACATGGCGTGTGTGTCATCCGAAAGAAGCTGACATGTTCCTCAAATATCTATTGATGTAGTTACTATCTATCGAACAAGCTTTCAACCTCTACCTTCACCTACCTATCATATGTGCATATATATCTATTTAGATATATATAGACTGGACATTTTTCTACACACACACACACACACACACACACACACATATATATATTTCTATATATATTTGGAAAATGTCAAAACATTGTTAATTCACTACCCGCATAGCAGCAGTCGTATAGCGCAACGGCTCGACTGTCGTTTGGGCGATCGGGTTTCGATCCTGGCCTGAGATAGTTGCTTGTCTAGCCGCACTAATGTACTGTATGATGATGACTATATATATATATATATATATATATATATATATATATATATATATATATATATATATATATATATATATACTAGCATTTCAGCCCGGCCTTGCGCGGGTGTTTGGAGGTGTATATTGAGCAAAAAAAAAAAAAAAAAAAGCGGTAAATTTTTTAAACTTTGACCCCTACTATGACCCCTTAAAAATTTGATATACAGGGTACTGAGATTTGAAAAAAATTTTGTAACTCGTTTTCGGTCAGAAATTTGGCAGTTAAGGGGTCAAAGTTCAACGATTTGACCTTTGAGAACTCTACCAAACTCCTCCGCCAATTTTGAGTCTAAACACTTGAAATTTTAGATATAGGTGCTTTGGACATGAATCTAAGTTAATAACTTGATTTGAGCCCAAAACAATAAATGTTAAGGGATCATAATAGGGGTCAGTTTTAAAATATTGACTTTTGCGGTGTCTACCAAATTACTCAGACAATTTCTGGCCGAAACATTACAAATTTTACATAAAGGGTTTTCAGAGATAGGGCAAGCTTTTTAATCCGTTTGAGTCGAAAATTTCAGCTACCAATATATAAATGCATGTATGTATGTTTGCATGTCTGCCTAAAACCTTCGACATAGGTGACGGATTTTCACAAGATTAGTATCGTTTTAAAGCCCGACCCTTCAGACAACAAATACCGAAAAATTGGCTGAAAATATTAATTCCTTCACCCTCAACTGGGCACTTTTCTACAGGGAAGGGTCGCTTTTTTAGCCGATATTTTCGAAAGTCATCCCCTCTTTTCGATTGTCTAGCCTTAATCACTTCAGTTTGACGGTGGTCGTAACAGCAAAGACGTCACATTTTTCCCGTTCTTTTCCTCCTTGACGGTACGGGTTCGAGCCTGCCTTCCTACTACCACTTTTTTTTTTTTTGCTCAACATACACCTCCAAACACCCGGGCAACGCCGGGCTAAAATGCTAGTATATATATATATATATATATATATATATATATATATATATATATATATATATATGATATTAGTATACATATATATTCATATGATATTATAAGTGTATTCATTTTATAAATTATATATATTAGGAGGCTGTCCGGCGTTGCCAAGTCGCAAAATACGAATAAACATATTTTAATTCACACAGAAAGTAAAACCTAAAGACAGTACGATAACCATTAGAGAAACTTTACACGCTCTTTAAAAATTGTTTTCAAACCTCGTGAAACAGTTGACAAACATATGGATATTTGACGACCTCCCCGCCCAGTTTTCCAATTATATATATATATATATATATATATATATATATATATATATACATATATATATATATATATATACATATATATATATATATATATATACATATATATATATATATATATATATATATATAATAGAGAATAATAGATGAAAGTTCTAAAAGAGCAAAGTTTCTGTTAATGTATGAATACTTTAAAAGTAAATTCGATAGGTGTATTTACTTAGAACTATATTAATACAGACGATAAAAGATCAATAATTGTAAAATTATGAATCAGCTTCAAAAGAAGAAACAAAACAAAATCAAATTATGTGTACGATCGTTTCGGAAACGATATCCATTTGTTTATCCATTTGTTATTGACAAATAAAATATTTTTGTATCTAGCGTATTGGAGTGAGTATGGCGGGTGAACCTATATAGAAAAGCGGACCCAAAGTGTTTTCATAGTCCTTAAGTAGATTTATGAATGTATAATATTCCATGTTAATCTTATCTTTGAGCATAAAATGTCAAAGTCCTATCGATAACAAGGAATATTACTTACGGACTATAATGAAATCACTCTGGGACCGCTTTTCTATAAAGGCTCACCCGCCACACCGCCATACTCACTCCAATACGCTAGTTTAATTTTGGTGTCTCCCTGTTACAAGAACAAGACCCCTGTTCTTGTGGGTGAGTAGATATGAGATGGGATAGCCGAGGATTCGAACTTGCGAAGCTAGATTTGGAATTGAGAATTCCGATCATTAGTTAAAATAAATAATACAGAATGTTATTGAAAATGGAATGTAGAATTACCATTGTTTAGTTCACATAAAAGTTAGATATCTGTTTATTGAAAAAGGAATGTAATGATGTAATTTTGTTTTTGTTAAAGAAATGAAATTAAAATAAGGAATTTAAAAACGAACAATGGAAAATGTTTGTAAAGTGGGTCAATTAAAAATTAGGTTAGAGAGTCGGATTTGTAGAAACGTAAGGAACAATGCATGTCAGGCCACGAGTATGATATGCACGTGTTGGTGATGCAATGACGTCATGAGTTTTCAATATAGTTAGAGCTTGGCAGAGAGTCAGTCGGTCAGTCAGTCAGGGGAGAAGAGAGGAGTCAGAGACAGAGCTGACATTGAACCTTCGAAGCGAGAGGGAGAAGAAAGCAATCATGTAAAGACTTTGAATTCCTTGATGCAAAGCGATTGACCGGTCGAAATGGAATAAACGAACAACTTCATCTTTTTTTTTATCTGCGTCTTCGTGTTATGTTATTCAGCAGAAAGGTATTGTGAATTTATATTATAAGAACTTTGTGAAAATCATCATATAAAAATAGGTAAATAAATATATGTGTCAATGTTATAGAAACACTCCCATTAACAGAACTGTCAACAGTATAAATGTCAATATCACTATCAATCTCTCGGTCTGTCTATCTATCTATATATCAAATCTCCTCTCATTGTGTATTACATGCCGTCGGCTCTCCTGTATTAACACGTACCCTGTCTCCCTTTATATATACAGAACAGTCTCCCTCTATTATATATACGCGATATATCTGCACATCAACATGAACACTCTAACACGAACATCAAATACATACGTCATCCCTTCTAAAAAATAACACTCAGTACGTAACATTCCTACCTTTTCCTTTTTGTGCTGATGAGGAGACAGTATCCAAAAATATTTTATTTGTCAATATGAAATTAATAAATGGATATCATTTCTGAAACGATCGTACACTTACTCTGATTTTGTTTTATTTCTTCTTTTGAAGCTGATTTATAATTTCACAATTATCGATCCTCTCTCTCTCTCTCTCTCTCTCTCTCTCTCTCTCTCTCTCTCTCTCTCTCTCTCTCTCTCTCTGTCTTTATATATATATGCATACTATCGATCTTTTCTCCTCTGTTTCTCTCTCTCTTACTCTCTCTCTCTCTCTCTCTCTCTCTCTCTCTCTCTCTATATATATATATATATATATATATATATATATATATATATATATATATATATATATATACGTAGTTTCTGGATAATTAATCGCGATCGGAATTGAGGATTCGGAAAATTCTAAATGTTTGGCGGTATCCGAATAGTGTCGGAAACGTGAAAATTTGTGGCTATTTACCGATGCTAAAAACGATTCCTTTGATCATCTTTTTTTATTTGATTTTTTTTTTAAACAAAATCTTCCACTGCTGGTAGTAGTAATAATAAAATAATCAATTTTACATGCATTTTTTCAGGCGGTTAAGTATATTAAAACAAAAAACAATTTCCATATTTCGATTTTCTTATCAGCGGTTTAAATCAACTTAAGGTTAAATTTTTATTTAAAAGAAACAAACATTCAAATCCAGTTACGATTCTTTAACCCTAACCCACACAAAAAATTATTTTATTTTCATTTTTTAACAGTTGAAATCTTCTTTAATTCATTATTGCATACGACAATTTCGAACGCTAAAACCAAAATAGCAATTGTCTGTATTTTTGAGATGAGGTGTTTTTATTTATTGAGATTGTCGGACTGATAGTCATAACGTTTCGGCCGTTTTGACCTCCGGTCTTCATCAGGTGTTTTGTATCGAACTGGAGAACCGTTTGTTAGGAGTCTCGTGTCCTAGTGACATATGGCCGAGTAGTCCTTGACGTTGTATCAAAGTTTGCAGTTACCAACAGGTGCTGAGTTCAATCCTAAACGAAGGCAGTGAAAAGTAACATTCAAAACAGAGAATCAGCACCTATGTCCCAGAGCCTAGCTGGAGTCCGAACACGGTACCCCCGTAATAATAATAAAGGGCTGGGTTCGAGACTCCTAACAAATCATTCCCCAGTTCGATACAAAACACCTGATGAAGACCGGAGGGCAAAACGGCCGAAACGTTGTGACTATAACAACCAAGATGAGGAAGTCAGTCCGACAATCTCAATAAAAGCTAAAACCAAAAGCTGACAAATTGCAGAGTGAAAATTTTCGCCGACTTTTTAATGCAACTAAATACTTGCCTTAGGTATTCGGGTCTGTTTTGAACGAATATCACATTTAAGTAGTTTTTTTTTTTCCTTTTATAAAATTTTATAACATTTTTCCATTTAGTTATATTTAGAACTTTTTCTTATGCAAACATTTTAATTCATCTGTTTTTTATTTTTACTTTATTTTACAAATTTTGCATTCAGTTTCAGTCGCATTCTTTTATATATACATTAAAACATCATCCTTCAGCAGATTTTACGACTGCCCCCTGTCCCGCTGTCACATTTTTTTTTCTGGAAAAGTTCAAATGTCATATTTAAGCATGTTATCGACCGGACAACGCCACCCTCCCCGCTGTCACAATGTATTATATTTAAGCGGTTTTTACGATCAGACAACGTTCCTCTCCACTGTTATAATTTTTTGTTTTTACGACCGGGCAACGCCACTCCATCGTTGTCACAATTTTTGTCCTCCCCCTCGCTGTCACAAATTTTTTTACGACCGGGTAACGCCGGAAGCCCCCCCCCCCTCGCTAGTCTTTTATATATGTATGTTAGTATGCTTGTCTGTATATCTGTTAAAAACTTTTGTCATCGGACCAGCACGAAACTGGTACCATCTTAAATTGCAATACTCCGGATTCATAATATGTGTAAATTAGAAAAACATTAATTATGTGACGGTCAACTCGACTACTTTTTTGGTGGAAGGAGGAGTCCTTATTTTTCGTCTCTTTTGTTTTTTTTTTAAATTTTTTTTTTCGCAAATTAAACTAAAACTATGTTCAAAACGCTTATTTTGCAACATTATGACGTCATAAGCACTCATTATCGTAAGTTTTTGCCTTCTTCCCTCCCTTCTTTCACGTTTCACATTTGAGCCCGGTCATAGCGGCCTATTTTGATTGAAAGAAAAGTTGTTTTGAATTATTTATTGGGGGATTTTTTTCTCAGCGCACGGGCAACGCCGGGAACCCAGCCGCTAGTATTATTTAAAGGACAGTAGTCTGTTAGGATGTATGTGTATTTGTATAACCAGCTAAAACTGAAAAAATACAAAACGGACTGCCATTAAGTTTGTATTGTCTGAAAGAGCGATGTCTCAGAAGTATATCTAAAATTCAGACAACATTACTCATTCTTTGTACTAGAAATGTCACAGAATGTGGAGGTGAAGGGTAGGTAAAATAGTATCCTCATTGCTGTTATCTGTTGTAAGATGTTTTAACGCTTCTCTTACGTTAAAAGATCTTAATTGGCAACGTCTTTACATCGCTGTGAGATTTGGCGTAATGAATTCGATCACAGACTGCCGATCCCAGCTGATGATCCTTTTTTATCGCTTTTAAACCATAAATAATCAACAACATTTTTTTTTCTTCTTTTATTATTGTTCTTCTGTGGTTTATGGACTGTGCTGAAATAAACACCCACAAACCACAAAAGTATTAAAATCCGTTCTAATGGACCGTGGAGGCGACATTTTAATCGGTGTTACTCCAGATACAATTTCTTCTTGGGTCGTTTACTGTTCCCAAGAAGTAAACACGTGTGTTCAAACACAGTGTCGCCCGGGATTATTTTATTTGTTTTTTTTTTCCTTACATAACATTTTATTTGGAGTTTAGACAAAACTTACACAGATTTACGCAACAATTACGTAATTAAAAATGCTGCTTAAAATTTCGTAACCGTTAAAACATGTTGATAAGAATTAATTAGCTTTCGTGCTTCTACATGATTTCAACTTCAACTGATTTGTTTGGTTCTCTATGTGTAACAAAACTTTGCACTATTTACTTGCCATCCCATGAGAACAGTTAGATAGCTTGCCTGTTTGGAAACGGGAAAATTTTTGCAAAATTAAACAGGGTTAAAAGATTTTCTTCAACTATTTTGTAATTTAGAATTTTTAAAGTTTTTTTTTTTTTTTTTTTTGCTCTGTGTTTGATTGTTCACTTATTACAAACTCTTGTGTTATTTAATTGGTTCCGTACGAGAGCAGTTTTAAAAATTAAGAATAAAAACAAATAATTAGAAGCCATTTTTTTTATCGGTGATTGATTAAACCTAGGGCTTATTAAAAGACCTAAATACTATTTAATATATGAATATTAGTTACCCAAATCACATATAATTTTTTTATCGTAACCGCTTAAAACTGTTTTTTAATAAGCGTATCCATATATATACATATATATATATATATATATATATATATATATATATATATATATATATATATATATATATAATAAAAGAGGCGCAGTTTTCTCCTCTGGAGCAAAATACCGTAGGTTAAAAACAACAGATGGCACATGCATACAAATTTATTATGTTTACACTATTAACCATTACCTTATTTTACGAGAGAACGACGTTTTAGACATTATTTCGTAGCATTAAAAGATTGCATTTTTTCCTACAAGAGACATCATCACCAACAGCATAACATAGAGGAAGTTGTTTCAATTTCACTCCATTATCCATAAGTCCTCTTACGACCTCATTATTCACCGCGTGAATTTATACTTTCTCCTGCTTTTCTGTGTCTGTGCCGTCATTAACTGGCTACTGAATTCATACACATCGTATACTCTTACCACTTTCCTCTACGCAAATAATAATTTCTCCCTAGACGAAACCTGACCACACTGATTGGTTAGTTGGGAAGTAGACATTATCGAATTCCATTATTTGCTTCTTCAACTATTAAACGAACGGTTCGACACTTTAAAACACGCCTGCATTTTTTCTACAATAACTTTGCTTTTATGGACTTTTCCGCTGTTACATTAGCCCATTCATGGTGTTATTATATTCCTACATCATTAACGGACACCCGACATATTACAAAAACAACTTTTGCACAAATAAACAAAAAACAGGACATTTATAGATCACCATAATTAAGCAGACATTTTTACCTCACATTATTTTTTGTCATTGTAACGTTTGCAAAACATTTGCTTTTTACATAAAACAAATTAAAAGTTTTATTCCTATAATGATTTAAATTTTTTATTTATTTATTTATTTATTTTATGTTATGTTATGTTTTTATTTTATGGTAAAGTTTGCAGAACATGAAAAACTAAAACGATCATCGTCCAAGTTTTACTCCTTTAATGATTTGATTTATTAACAAAATTAAGGGATCAGTTCTCAATTATAGCATTCTACTAAATCGATCACGTATTTTGTGACCATTATGTTTTTTACAGTATGTGTTATGGTAACGTTTACAAAACATTTGCCTTCTACATTAATAAAAAAAGAAACATCATTCAAGTTTACGTTTGCAAAACATTTGCCTTCTACCTAAAAAAAAACACCGCCCAAGTTTTATTCCTATAATGCTTTGATTTTATTTTTACATATTTATTTCTTTATTTATTCATATTTATTTTCTTTATTTATTCATTTTTTTTTTTTGTTATGGTAACATTTGCAAAACATTTAAAAGAAAACATTGCCCAAGTTTTATTCCTTTAATGATTTGATTTAATAAAGAATTAGGGGACCAGTTTTCAATTGTAATGTTCTACTACATTGACCACGTATTTTGTGACTATTATGTTAAAAAAAAAACGTTTGGTTTGATTTTTACTTATGTTATGGTAATGTTTGCAAAACATTTGCCTTCTACATTAAAAAAAAACATCGTCCAAGTTTTATTCCTTTAATGATTTGATTTAATAACAAAATTCAGTGATCAATTTTCAATTATAAATAAATCGACCATCTATTTTGTGACCAAAAAATATTGTCGCAATTTTTTCTCGGTGATGGTCACAAAGTACGTGTTCAATTTAGTAGAACGTTATAATTGATCCCCTACGGTAAAATTCATTTTTTTGTTTTTCAATTTTCACTTTTTTTATCTGAAAGTTAAGTTTCTAATCGATGAGATTAACGTGAAAAAAGAAAAAAAAAAATAGGAAAATGTGGAAATTTTCAGAAACGTCCGCCGAATCTCTTAATAAAATAGAGTTGTAGTACCTATGTACAATGCCTCTCCACGGGACAGATTTAGACACCAAGATCGTTTTTTAATGTGGAGAAAAGGAACAAAAATAAAAAATTGTCTCAGTCGTGAAGTATTTCTCCACTGAGAGAGAACAAGTTAGTATTTTGTATATTTACATTCATATTTATTTAAAATTAAATATATAAAGGTTAAAAATATTTATACATATATACATTTTTATGTAATTATAAATACATTTTATACATTACTGATATAGTTTTGGATTTCTTTTTTAATATATTCTGGTTAATCTTAATCGATTCAAACGTAATCCTAACGTAATGTACTTGCAATAACCCTTATCCCTGAGTGGCTTCCGGGCCTTGATAAGTGATGATCACTGTGTAAAAAAAAGCATCAGGATAACGAACAAATGCTTTATTTAACTGTTTAAATATTTTAGTTTTATCCCCACCTTGTTTTCTCATCCTTATTACTAAGCTACAAATTGCGGGTATAAAATCTAATAATTTTAAAGTAACGCGAGCTATTCTCAAAAACTCTGATATAATGGTTCCATAAAGCATAAAAACAGGGCAGGTACTATCTTTATGCGACATACGCACTATTTGAAAGGGGAAAACGTTTCTTTTATCAAATATTTTATAAAGAAAAATTCCATCCTCAATTTTTATATCTACATCCAAAAATGTAGCCTGTTGTCCTCTATGTTCACAATTCAATTCTAATTCCTTTTGGATATATGAGATGCTTATTTTTTTTTCGAATTCATCATTATCGTTTATACATATAAGGTCATCTATAAATCTCCTACACCTATGAAAGTTATATGTTTTAGATATATCTGTTTTTAATAGTGATGACATATATATATATATATATATATATATATATATATATATATATATATATATATATATATATATATACTCGAGTCTATGTAAATACAGATTTGTCCAAAATGTGCAGAACCCAATCCCATTGGTATACCTATTGTTTCGAGTAATATTTTATTTCCTATTTGAAAATAACATTCTTTAATAAGATGACTTACAAGTATTTTTAAATACCTTTAGAAACACTAGTTTTGCTATTTTTATTTTTACACCAGAAAGCTTTAGAGTTTGAAAAATCTATATATTTACCTTTTCCACCTTCAAAAGCCAAATCTACAGTATCATTTAATTCTTTTATAAGTTTTTCGTGCGGAATTTTAGTATATAGCGTACTAAAATCATAAGTAGCTATATATTTTGCTTTTATTCTGGAATTTATTTTATCTAATTTTTCTTTCACTGGTTAGGAATTATTTACTACTCAAAATGGATTTATATTACTATAGAATTTTCTTTTCAGGTGAAAAATATTTATTTGATTTATAATTAATTTAAATATTTTTGATATAGCTTTACTTAAATGTTTAGTAATGCATGTCTTTGAACCTACTATAAATCTAGCACTAACTGGATTTTCATGCATTTTAGGTATCTAATACATACATGGAAGTTTTTTTGTTTTTTTCTTCTAAATTTAATCGTACTTTTTCACTAATAATACTATTATTCAGAATAATGCTATCTAGATTAATATTACTAACTTTATAGGTATTTGAAACGTTACCTATAATTCCTACTTCTATCAATAAACGTTGTATATAATATTTTTTACATATAAAAGCTATATTGTTTGCCGCTTTATCAATCAACATTTCTCTTTCTACATCTTGCTATTCAAGCTTCCGGACGCAAGAGATAAAATCTCTTCCGAGCTAATATCTTCAGTGGCTCGAACTGAACTCCGCCCGCTTACTGACTTTCAACGTTTGCGCTTTCGGATGTATATATATATATAATTATTATTTTCTTTTTTTCTTTTTTTTACTATAATAATTAAATACCTACAGACACTAGTGTTTCATCCTTTCGGGATTCTTCAGTGCAGGGTGTCACGATTACTACCAGTCGAACGATTCGAACCCCGCGACACGAGACATCTCTGGCTCGATTAGCGGAGGCCGTATCCATTCGGCTACCATTAACCGTGTGAAATAGCGTTGAATTTTAAACATTTTAATTTAAATGTTCATTACGTCAGACAGACAGTGATCAAATTGTTATACGATGATCTACGCATAAGAGCTATATATATATATATATATATATATATATATATATATATATATATATATATATATATATATATATATATATATATATATATATATATATTCTAGACTTTTCTCGACTTACTGTTTATGATATGGAAGCTGATATTTCGAGAATATAACTTTATCTATCTATCTATCTATCTATCTATCTATCTATCTATATATATATATATATATATATATATATATATATATATAATCTATATATATATATAATCTAATTTGAGTAAACAGGTCAATCTTATTGTTTTGGGTTAAATTTAAATGTTATTGTTTTGCCGAATCAAATTCCAAATCTTGTTATTAATATAAATATTTTAACGTGCCTAAAATATTTTATTTGGCAAATACTTTATTGCGATTTTAAAATATGCTATTTTTTCAAAGATTTTATATTTCTATATCATCGAAACAGTTCCGGTTTAACGATACTTTTCATTTCCTTTTTTAACATTTATTTTTTGTCTCTTTTTTTTAAAGTTATATTCTCGAAATATCAGCTTCCATATCATAAACAGTAAGTCGAGAAAAGTCTAGAAAATAAATAGATATATAAAGATATTTAAAAAAAAAACAAGCGTTATAAGACCCTTTTTTTGTTTGTCTATTTTTGTCCATACATTCCTGCATTGCTATAGCCTTCTTATACTCTTTCACATTTACTATTATTATTATTATTATTATTATTATTTCTGTTTTCATATTTTGTGTTTAGCTTTTGTTATGTTTTTATGTTTCTAGGTGTGGCGGAACAGAACAACACTGACGTTACAAAATGATATGCACAAGAACCACCGTCATTCGAACCCCGAATCCGTCCAGTACAAGAGGAGAAGAGTGAACGAAATGCAAATCCTGGTACTAAAGCAATTAAAAGTTTGTATATAAAGATGTGTTTTGTTTTTTGTTTTTGTGAGAGGATCGGAATTGTAATCATGATTTTGTGACGACGACGAAGAAAAAGAAGAAAAATTGTAGCGTCTGCACAGACGGACGCTACGCCAATTATCATTATTATTATTATTATTATTATTATTATTATTATTATTATTATTATCGTTATCATTATTGTTGTTGTTGTTATTGCTATTATTGTTGTTGTTATTGTTATTATTATTAATACATGTATTCACAAAAAATAAAAATAGATATATTTTCTGTATCGTTTTTCAGTATTTACTTCAACAGTGCTCAATACGGGAGTAGAGCTAGTTAGTAAGTTATGAAAAAATACATATCAATATATATGTATGTGTGATCGTGTGTACACGTGTTTCAAATGTGTGTGTAAATTCTATTCTCACTCATGAAATACATGAATAATACCACACACATACACAATCCACGCACATACACACCCACATATATATATACAATAACACTCACACACATATATATGTATTTGTGTGTGTTAGTATGTATGTATATATATATATATATATATATATATATATATATATATACTTTGCAAGAATGCGATAAAGGTAAAATAATTTCGCTTGTTTTCTTTTCCTTATAAAGGAAATGTTTTTTCCATAATGTTTTATTGTTAAAGTGTTTTTTATTCAATAAGTCTGAAGAAAGGCTGTTCTTGTGAAAATTTTCAAGCGACATAATGTTTGAATTTGTCCGAATGGTCTTTAAACAATTGTAAGTAACAATGAAATACACTTTTTGTTGCTATCAACCAGTTCTTTGAAGTCTTGGTTTTATGTTAAAACAGTATATATATATATATATATATATATATATATATATATATATATATATATATATATATATATACCTACGGTTCAGCCCGGCTTTGCGCGGGCCCTATATACTGTTCATAACTTTATGTGCATATGTATATATATATATTAAAAAGTTTGACTCATGTACATGTAATCTACATCTAAAATTTCAAGTGTTTAGACCCAAAATTGGCGGAGGAGTTTGGTAGCGTCTGCAAAGATCAACTCTTTTAAATTGGCTGATTAGTTTGCTAAAGACTGCAAATGCCAAATCTTTTGATCTTTGAACCATTTAGCAGCCACATTTTCGGCCAAAATAGATTAAAAAGCTTGTCCTCAATACACGTTATGGAAAATTTCAAATATTTAGACCCAAAATTGGCTGGGTAATTTGGTAGAGACAGCAGAGGCTAATTTTTTTTAAACTTTGACCCCAATTTTGACCTCTACACGTTTATTGTTTTGGGCTCAAACCAAATTAAAAAGTTTGATCCATGTCCAAGTAACCTACATCTAAAGTTTCAAGTGTTTAGACTGAAAATTGGCGGATGAGTTTCGAAAAGTTTTCAAAAGTCAAAGCGTTGAACTTTGACCCCTTGACAGCCAAATTTCTGGCCAAAAACCGATTAAAAAGATCTTCCCCGATCTAAATACCCCTTTATGTCAAATCTTGAGTCTGTAGACTTAAAATTGACAGAGTCGTTTGATAGGGAAATGTACACACTTGGACACACACAGAGACAATTTCATATATATATATATATATATATATATATATATATATATATATATATATATATAACTCTGTGTGTGTGTGTGTGTGTGTCTGTGTGTGTGTGTGTGCACGATAATTTGATCTTAATGTTATTGTTGTGTTTTCTAGGATCGGCTCCAGCAGTGACTTTTTAAGATTTCTGATAAATCTCATATGAAATAAATTATGGGGAAAAAACAAATCTAATTTTTTAAGGATTGTTGACAATATCAGGTTGGATAGGGGTACATATTTCATTACGGTATAACTTGTATGGGTGGGTAGAATTGTGTGTTTGGGGACACGGGAAGAGACATTAGCTAGCATTCTTGAAACGGATTCTTAATATCGGTGTGTCCGTGGTCACCTTTTATTACGTAATCTGTTCTTCAATCCACCTAGGCTAAAAGAAATTACCATATATATATATATATATATATATATATATATATATATATATATATATATATCTTTATTTTTATAAAGTAATAGGGTTCGTGTGTTTCTGTCTGTGTGTACAGCTCTCCATCATCAACGAAATATAAAGGAGGTAAGAGGGTAGATCTCTCCTGGTAGAGAAACATTAGAACCCATTTTAGAATGTTTCTGTTATAGGAGACATAAGAATCTATGCCTAATTTCTTTATATACTAGTCTACAAACCACCCCCATATCGAATGACTTATGCTCATTTGCATATCACATTATATTAAATCTCTTTAACTAATTACCTCGACCTTATTACATATTGGAAATATTCTAATCATTTCAACTGTACTATTTACAAAATCTATTTAACATTTAATTATTTAATATATTTTCATTTAATTTTATATTCGATTTATTTCACTTTACGTATATTATCAAAACAATTCATTGGCGAGGAAAGCTTTATGTTTTGCGATTGTATTGAAAATGTAATGGAAATTTCAATTTCGTTCCGTTTTAATCGTTTATATTTTACTTGCCAATATAATTGAAAGAATACAATTCAACTATCGTAATTTTAAAAAAGAAATAATTTTATTTTTAAATGAAAAAAATCAATTTAGTAAAATAATTGTATTAAACACCCCCAGCCTTGTCAGCAAACCTGTAAACCTATAAAAGTTAACATTTCGAATGTAAACAGTGATTTTTCGATTTTGTTAGCGCTTGCCGCAATTAAAGACAATTAAAACGGAACTAACTTTATTTCCATTCTATTTTTTAAACAACCCCCAAAACATAACGCTCTCTTCCAGTTATAGCCAATTTTTTTTTTAATTAAATAAAACAGGTCAAAATAAACAGATAAGCGCATTTTCTTTTACATTTTTCTTACAACCATTGTCATTTAACCAACTGCAGGATACCGTTACTTTTGTGGGGTTGTTTTGAAAATGGCACGGAGATTATAATTTCGTTCCAATTTAATCTTTCTGGTCGAGCCTATTTCGAAAGCCTGTCTTATCATAGATTTGAACTACAAATAATTTATTACATTTTGATTATTACTATCTTAAGACTTAAAGCTTATATTTATTTCATTTTTCTATTTATATATTGAATTAGTTATTTCCAGTCTTATTTAAACTTAGTGCTTTCTTTAAACCGGATGAACCTTTTATAAAAATATGAGTTTAACGTAAAGAACACGAACAAGGTTTTATTCAACTGAATTTCTTCCAGTTTACTAACAAAATATATAAATTTAAAAGAGATATAAATAATAAAATAAAAAGGTTATGTAATTTAAAAGAAATACACGTACTCACAAAAGCAGAACTTTTTTTACACATTTTTTTCTTTAAAACCATAACAATGAGACTAACAATTACCTAGATCTTAGTAATTATTTGTTTTAATAGAACTGTTTTAATTGTACTGTTTACTTAGTTAACCTAAGTTGGTATCACATTTATTTTACATTTACTTTTTTTTTTAATTATTACTTTTAGACTGTGACGTTTACACCCGGAAGTAATGAGTCACACGTAGGTCGCTTTTATTCATTCCTTTTGGTCAAGATCAAAGTGTAGTATCTGTTCCTCAGATGCTGCACTTCATTTTCTTGTTCTCTTTCGGTGGAGGAGAAATCCTTCACGACTGAGGCAATTTTTATTTTTGTACCTTTTCTCCACGTTAAAAAACGACCCTGGTGTCTAACTCTGTCCCGTGGGGAGGCATAGTAAATAGGTACAATATAATTGTTTATAATTGTACCATTCAGAAATATTATTTATAGTTCGTCCATTTCAGTTAGTATACATTTCCTTTACGCTTAATTAATTTACAATCATTAATATCGTTAAACAATTCCGTTTAAAACCGAAATTATGCCACCCAAACGAAGTAGAAACGAAAGTGAGGAAGAAAGAATGGAAAGATTGGAAGCTAATAGGCTAAGAGTTGCTGCAATTCGCTCCAATGAAAACAATTCAGATAGAGAAATACGTCTAGAACTTAACAGGATACGTCAAAGAGAAAGGAGAGCAAGACTGTCAGATTTGGAAAGAGAAACCCAACGTGAAGCTAACAGAACTAGACATGCTGTAAGGCGGTTAAATTCATCACAAGATGAAATTCAAGAAAGGCAAAGATATGCACTGGAAAGAGAAGCAATATTACGATCGAATGAATTATATGAGGTAAGTAGACGTACACAAGGTCAGTTGAGAGTGGCTCAACGACATCAGAATGAATCGGAAACCCAACGAAGCTTTCGCCTATACCAAGGGCAACAACGAGAGGCTGCATGGAGAGAGAGTATGACTTTGCCCCAGCAATTGACAGAAAACGAGGCAGCTAGACAACGAATGACTGCTTTGAGACACCATGAAATAGAACACTGCAATAGAAAAGGATTGCTCTACAACAAAAATGACTCTCTCACTACAGCTGATATAGGGAAAATGGACAAAGTATGTCAACATTGCTCAGCTGTAAAATTTAAAGGAGAAACCCCTGGTTGTTGTTGTTCTTCTGGCAAAGTTGTGCTTGATAGCTTTCCACCACTGCCTCAGTTGCTTCAAGATTTGCTCTCCGGCAATGGTCCCATCTCTAAAGATTTTCTGCAAAATCTATGCAGTTATAACAATTGTTTTGCAATGACATCATTTGGTCACAAAATTGCGGCAGTACATGGGTGGAATCCTTCTTTTAGAATTCGAGGCCAGGTTTGCCACCAGATTGGGAGTCTTTTACCACCTGAAGATGAAACAGCAAAGTTTATTCAAGTCTACTTCTTGGATAGTCTGGAAGAGGAACTACATAATCGGGGACGTGACAGTAGACTCAATAGAGACATTCTCCAAAGTCTGACTGAATTTTTACATGAGAACAACAGCTTTATTTGTCAGCTGAAAACAACAAAGGAGAGGATTGAAGAAGAACACTTGGTAGAACATAAAGTTGTCATAAGGAAGACCGAAGGCCGCAAGAAGAGCATCCACGGCGATTCAATGCTCCAACAACAACGTATGAGATTGGAATATTAATGGAGAATGAACCAACAGCTAACCGGGATATTGTCTTGCGTTTTAGAAATGATACATTAAAATGGATCTCCGAACTACATCCCCTCTACGATACTTTAATGTACCCGTTAATGTACCCCTATGGTTCTCCATCTTACAACATCTACATGAAGGCATCCATTGGGCGAAAAGTTACCCAACAGCAATTTTATTCGTACCATTTAATGACTCGGCCTGGAAACTATTTTCTCTGGTACCGAAGGCTATTTCAACAATGGCTGGTGGATGTGTACTGCAAGATTGAAACAGAACGTTTACAGTTCCTGAGGCGTGAGCAACAGACCCTGAGAGCTGACAATTATAGCAACTTGAGAGATTCAATTCTTAGGGAGGATGGAAATCCAGAACAGTTTGGTCAACGAGTTGTACTTCCGGCAACTTATACAGGAGGCCCTCGATACATGTTTGAGCGTCAAAGTGATGCCATGGCATATGTTCGGCGAATGGGCCGAGCCGACCTCTTCATCACGTTCACAACAAATCCAAAGTGGACAGAAATTACAGAAAATTGTCTTCAAGGGCAAGACCCTCAGGATCGTCCAGATATCGTTGCCAGGGTTTTCAGGCAGAAGCTAAAAAAGTTACTTGAATTTATTAAAAAGGGAGGATTTGGCAGGTCGAGGGCTTTCCTGTACAGTATTGAATATCAAAAAAGAGGACTGCCGCATGCACACATCCTCACCTGGCAGGCCCCAGAGGACAAACTTCTACCAGAAAAAAATGGATCTCTGCATATCTGATCTTCATGCTAAAGTGATGGCACATATGGTGCATGGACCTTGTGGACCATTTAATCCAAATTGTCCATGTATGATTGACAACAAATGTTCCAAAAAATACCCAAAAGAATTTCTTCAGTGTACCGAGCAAGGCCAAGACTCTTACCCCAAGTACAGGCGAAGAAAACCAGAAGATGGAGGCCAGACTGGTACAATAAGGATGAAGAGAAATGGTCGGTATGTTAATCAAGAAATAACAAACCAGTGGATTGTTCCGTACAACAAGGTCCTCCTTCAGCAGTTCAACGCTCACATTAACGTAGAAATTTGCAGCTCGATCCAAAGCATCAAATATGTCCTCAAATACGTGAATAAAGGATGTGATCAAGCAGTGTTTGAACTACAAAGAACTGATGGAGCAGCTAACCAACAAGGCCAAGTACAAAGTCACATTGTGGATGAGATCCAGCAGTTCCAGAATGCAAGGTATGTCGGCAGTTCAGAGGCGGCCTGGAGGATATTGGAACATCCCATCCATGAACATTTCCCCCCAATTGTACAACTTTCTGTTCATCTTGAAAATGGGCAGCGTGTCATGTTCTCAGCTGATACTGCTCTGGAACGAGCCCAAGGTCCACCGCCTGCCACAACTTTGACAGCATTTTTTCAACTCTGCCATGAGGATGACTTTGCAAGGGGTCTCAAATACGTAGAAGTCCCTGAGTTTTACACTTGGAACAAATCGACAAAGAAATGGATGAGAAGAATGCGTGGGGTACAAGTTGAAGGTACTGAAAATGATGATGTATGGAAGGCACCATGCATTGGGAGAATCTACACGATTAGTCCAAAAGCAGGGGAGTGTTATTTCTTACGCCTGTTGCTCAATGAGGTTGCTGGTCCAACTTCATTTCAAAATTTGCGAGCATACAATGGTCAGGTGTTTGAAACATACAGAGCAGCGTGCCTTGCTCGATGCCTTCTAGAAAATGACCATCACTTGCATCAAGCAGTAGGAGAGGCAAGTGCCACTCAATCACCTTCAAATTTGCGAAGCCTATTTGTGATAATTTTAACAGCCTGTGAGCCAAGAAATCCTCTTGAGATCTGGATGGCTTTTCGTGATGTAATATCTGAAGACATTCTTCACAGATACAGGCAAGAAGTTAACAATCCAGAAGCAGATTTTAATGAGGACATCTACAATAAAACTCTTTGTCTAATTGAAGAAAAAGTTCTCCTTATGTGCGGTCAACCATTGGCAAGCTATGGATTACCTGCACCAACGCAAGGGAGAGATGAAAGACTCGCGAGAGAGTATCAACGTGAAGTTACTTATAATCTTGAAGAACTTTCCCTACAAGCAGAAAATATGCAAGAAAAACTGACCGATTCTCAAAGAGAAGTTTACAATTCATTCATGGCAATGTTGGAAGCACAAGGTGAAATGAACAAAAACATGATGTTTCTTGATGCTCCAGGTGGTACGGGCAAGACTTTTGTAATCAATTTGATCCTTGCAAAGATTAGATCCATGAGAAAGATTGTGCTTGCAACAGCATTTAGTGGCATTGCTGCTACTCTACTACAAGGTGGCCGCACTCTTCACAGCACTTTTAAAGTACCCTTGGATACTCATCGAATGGATCAGCCAGTTTGCAAAATTACTGGTAACTCAGCCTTGGCAAATGTAATTAGAGACACCTCTGCAATCATTGTAGACGAAGCCCCAATGACGCACAAGAGTGCTTATGAAGCAATTGACCGAACACTGCAAGACATCACAGGAAACAAGAATCCCATGGGTGGCATTCCAACCTTATTTTGCGGTGATTTCCGTCAAATCCTCCCAGTGGTTAAAAATGGCACAAGGGCTAACATTGTCAATGCAAGTTTGAAACAATCCTATCTCTGGAGGCACGTTATAGTGAAGAGACTGACTACTAATATGAGAGCCTATATCTCTGATAACACAGCTGCAGCAGACTTCTCAAAATTGCTTCTCCAAATCGGTAATGGTCAGTTTCCTATCACTTCTTCACCTGACACAATTAAGATTCCAACTGCGCTTGGTAAATGTGTCGGTAATCAGAAGCAACTGAAAGACAAAGTGTACCCAGACCTGCAAAACAATGGAAAATCACCGGATTGGCTTGCTGAGAAGGCTATTATTTCGCCATTAAACAGCAATGTGAATCATTTGAACAATTCAATAATGGATGAATTTCCAGGAGACACAAAGCAATACAAGTCAGTTGATTCGGCTACTAATGAATATGAAGCTGTTCACTACCCTGTGGAGTTTTTAAACTCTTTGGAGATATCTGGAATGCCTCCACACATTTTAAATCTCAAAATTGGATCGCCAATCATGATTCTTCGATCCTTGGAACCGCCAAAAACAACAAACGGAACCAGATGTGTTATCACCAGATTGCACACCAATGTACTTGAGGCCACTATTTCTTGTGGTCCCTACAAAGGCGAAACCGTTCTACTGCCAAGGATCCCCTTAGTTCCATCGGACTCAGAACTCCCATTTAAATTCCGGAGACTCCAATTTCCTGTGAAGGTGTGTTTTGCAATGAGCATAAACAAAAGTCAAGGTCAGACATTTAACACCATTGGCGTAGACTTGACATCAGACTGCTTCAGTCACGGTATGTTCTACGTCTCCATCAGCCGGACAGGAAGTTCAGAAAAACTCTACATTCTGGCTCCAAATCAAAGCAGCAGAAATGTAGTTTACCCTGAGGCTCTTCAGTGAAAAGTTCGAGAAATGGATATGAGGAAAAACTGACATGATCTGATTGTGGTAAGTTTTAGTATTGAATGTGCAAGATAAAATTTAAGCAAGAGTTGAAAATTACTTCAATGAAAAATTTACTATGTAACATCAAGTAACCTTCCTTTTGATGAAAATGTTTTGTGAAGTTCCTGATTGAATTTCAGTCACTACAAGAGGTAGTTAAAATGTTAATCACCTTATGCAATCGTTGCTCTTACAACATCAACTTACTGGAAAGGTGCCCACAGATTTTGGTACCCGAGTGCGCAACAAAGCTCCGTGCGAAGCACGGGTATCTTTGCTAGTATATATATATATATATATATATATATATATATATATATATATATATATATATATATATATATATGGATTTTTTTATATTTTGGATGTGCTCATGTGCTTCGTTCTGATTACGTGTTTCCCTATTGGATTTTATTTAACAATATTGTGACCTTGCTAGCTTTTGGAATTATTTTACTGGCCTCCATTTATTGGAGTTGATCTGATATATTACCCTTTCGCCGATAAACTAGATTTTATATTTCAATATAAATCTGTACATTGACTGGATAAAAATTCACAAATTCTTGGATTTTTTTTTTTTAATTCTCACCCGGATTCTTCTATTTTCACGTCAAGTCACATGATTCTACATGATTCTAAATGATTCTACATGATTCTACATGATTCTACCGGTATTCTAAGCATTTTACTGTACAAATACCTTCTGAATTTAAGAGGATTGTACCAGGACTTGATGCTGCACAGTGTCTGTAAGTATAAAAAGAATTACTATTTATCTTTAAAAAATGGTATAGTTATATATGAGTCATTCATAGAAATACTATTTTGCTGAATCACAGCTCTTCAGTGTGGTTAGATAAGCTGGGATAGAAACTATGCCGTCTAGATTACAAACAGTGCTTATATCTACTAAAATATTTGGTTGCTGCTAAAGTATTTAAATGAAATTACAATACTAAACATTGTCAAACGCCGGAAGCTCTATTTTTTTTTTTATTTATTACATTTTCACCCCAAACAAGGCACATTGTCACTTTGGTGTAGGGGGCTACTATCAGGGGAAACATCTACTGGGGTACTATGTAGGGATTTGTGCAGCGAGATGTTGGTTCACGTTGCACTTGAACTTATGCAAGTCAGTACAGTTGGGGAAGCAGTGACCTGGAATGGAATTCCAAAGTCTAGCAGTTCTGGGGAAGAAACTACTGGAGTAGAAAGATCTTTTACATCTAGGGATCTCTACAGTGTGGGGGTGGGATTTTGCAGCTTGTCGGGTCTGTCGAGGGTGTTTACGTCGTGGGGGCACAAGTGCTTGCAGTTCATCAGAGCATTCACCATTATAATACTTGTAGAACAGGCAGAGGGATGCAACGTTTCGACGATGGGACAGAGGCTGAAGCTTAAATGCCAGTTTAGGGCCTATCAGATTTGCGACTCTCGTTTACACAAAGACTATTTTCTTTATATGCTAGTGACAGTTTGTTATTTCATTCTTTAGTTTGTTCGACCCCAAAATGGGAGTATTTTTCAGTCATCCCCAAGTAATTGTTTTGCTGTATCACTTCTTTCACAAGACCTATATACATGCATATCTATTAATCTCCCTCTCCTTCTTTCTCTTTATCTATATATCTACTATTATAGAAAAGCAACTTTGTGTATGTGTGAGAGAGTTTGTTCCTATGAACTCGGAAACGGCTGGATCCATTTTTTTTTTAATTTTACAGGAAGGTACGTGATGCATATGGGAGTGTTCTTACATAGTTTTTCTACCAGAATGTACCTGATAAATATCGAAAATCAATAATCGAAAAAATTCGATTAAAGAAGGCATTCCGATTTTGACCAAAGTTTTATATATTATTTACAAATAATTTTATACAGTCATATGTTTACAAATAATTTCATAGCGCCATATATTATTTACAAATAATTTTATACAGTCATATGTTTACAAATAATTTCATACCGCCATATATTATTTACAAATAATTTTATACAATCAAGAGTAGATTTTCTACAATGCGATATAAACTACGATGTATTTTAGACTAGGTCATTAGGTACACGGTGAGTGGGGTCCGTAACTAAAGTAGGCAATCTATCAATTTGATTTAAAAAAGGTCGATTTCATCAAGTTCGATGGCAATAGAAGTATGGAAGATTGGAATTATTTTTTATTCTTAGTCAATCCTGAACAACATCAGGTTTCCTTGCTAGTATATATTTATATACACGACTGTTTTTCAATCAATGTGAAACACGTTATAAAATCTAGTATTTCCACCCTCAATTCAAATTTCTAATTTAAAAGTTGTCCCCTAAGGAGACCTAATCGATAACAGATCAGAAACGTTTCGATGGGCCACGATCATGATAACTGATCAATATCCAGGACCCTTTTTCCGAGGACAGGTCGTCGTATGGATCTTTAGCAATTATCACAGCACTAAAAACTAAAAAGGGTCCAATCATCTCACAACTGTGAAAAAAAAAAGGGCACGGCATTTGAGGTCTTCTTTAATGAGAAAGTCTGATATCGTATTGTTGATGCCAATATGTTTTATAACTTTAATGGATTATCGGGGACGATATCGTATCAGTTACTCTTCATAACATCTTTCTGGTTCAAGAGTTTTCACCTTTACAAACATGCTTCTCTTTCCATCTATTTTCTCCATACGGTGGTTGGTACTTCTGCAGCATAAGGACTGTGCTATAGTCGGAATCGCCTGGGCATTTTATGGAAAAACGCTGTAAAGTACTGAACCTCTGACCGCTTTAATTCTAACGCAAAAAAAATTCTTAAAGAAAACATCTTTTTTCACAAAGGAGTCACCACTTATCAAGGTTCAAAAGCCACTCGAGGATAAGGGTTAATGAATGTAAGGTGATAGTGTGGTAATCGTTAATGGTGTATATTGTGTATAATTGGGCAGAATTTGGATTATTTAAGGAGACGACTCAACAAGAACTTATTTACATTGGACTTGACAGCTACTATATTGTAATCGACTGGGAAGCAGGCCAATGGAACAGTGTTCACTAGGCGACCAGTTCTAGGGAAAAAAAAGACTTGTACGTGGAATCTGAATTCAGATTTAGACACAAATAGACTGGTGGAACTTGTTGATAGTGTTTGTAGATAGTCGAGTGTTTCGTGAAAGCTCGGCAATGGGGGCGGGGCATAGATTGGAGCTTTGTCATGAAAATAACGATAGAGTTGAGACAGGCTCGCGATGTCTCTTCTGTGGAGAAGAGACATCGCAGGGAAGACAAAAATCGGCGGTATTTTTATTTTTGCGAAGGGTTTCTTTCTACCCCCCCCCCTAAAAATAAAACTGAATTGTACTAAATATGGCCCACATTTAGACATCTTACACCTCTCACCGGTGTTTTAAAATTCATAATAATATCGTAGTTAGTTTTTGAGTGAATACATATACATATAGACATACCCAACAATTAACTAATAATCTTTCTATATATCTCTTTGTCTATCTATCTATCTATCTATCTATCTACCTCTTTATATATATATATATATATATATATATATATATATATATATATATATATATATATATATATAATCAAAAGGAACAAACCGTATTATGTGTTCATCAACGTTTCGTCTTTATTTCTAGACTTCCTCTGGATGAATATAAAAACGAAATAAAGACGAAACGTTGATGAACACATGATACGGTTTGTTCCTTTTTATTTTCTCTATTTTTTCGGAATACTATTTCCATCATTTCCCTCATTTTCATCATATACATATATATATATATATATATATATATATATATATATATATATATATATATATATACATATATATACATTGCTAAACTTTCACAAAAACACTCGTCTATCTACATCCACTACCAACAGTTCTCTCACTCTCTACCTGTACCTAAATCCAAACACAAATTCTATAAACAAAGCTTCTTTCCTAGAATTGCTCGGCTGTGGTCCACTATAAATAAGTTCTCGCTGACCCCCCCCCATGCCTAAATAATCCATGTCTACCCCATTTCCACCGCTAACTATTAATACGCTGCTATCCCGATGATCTCCGTACACTCATTAACTCTATCCTCGAGTGGCCTTCGGGCATTTATAAGTGGCGATCCCCATGTAACAAAACATATATTTTTCTTCATGGAACAAGATGGATGCTCGCTGGAAATGAACCGATGTGAGCTGTTTTGGTTGTTTCTGTCACAAATTATATCGTCATATCCTTATGATGTTTAAAAGAAAATATCATTCTCTTCAGATGGTAGTAATCTGATTTGGGAAATTAGTTTCGTATATATTTTTTCTTGAAAAACAATACTAAAAATAGTTAATAATAGTTAAATAATCCAAATTTTCAATCTTTTGAATGTAAAGTATAGAACTATTTGAGGAATTTCAAAATTATAAACATAGTTCCAAACAATAATGGAAGAAATAACAAATGGATAACATTTTTCTATTGGCATTATTGACATCAAATTTTATAGTAATACAAAAATCAGTAGATGGGCCTATTCCAATATTTTTCACGATTATAATACAATTACAGATTTTGCTCTAAATTTCCAATTCCGATACAATTGCCGATTCAGATTCTAATTCCTGTTAATATACGAACGTTATGTTAAGAAAATCAACTAAATTAGTTTTCGTCAGTTATTTAGCATAATATTACGCTGAAACAAAATATATTAAAACTGATATGTTCACTTTTTGTATCTCATTGATAAGTGATGAAAAAAAAAACAATAAACATTTATGGACTTTTTTATTTCGAGAATGAATTATTAGTTTGTTTCCATTAAAAAAATAATTTCTTTGTAAATAAATTTACGTAAAGATTTTCAAAGAGAGGAGAAACAAGATGATAATGTCTACATTAAAAAAAATAATTTCTTTGTAAATAAATTTACGTAAAGATTTTCAAAGAGAGGAGAAACACGATGATGATGTTTACATTAAAATAAAATGTTGGAAAAGCAATACAAAGTCTTTCAGAAAAATTTATTTACTTTTAATTTATTTATTGCGAACTTTTATTCTCATCTTTTTTAGATCTTGTTGTTGTATAACGTTTCGGCCAACTATTCCTCTGGCCTTCGTCAGGTGGTAACCGCGATGGGATAGGAACTCCGAATCTCCTAACTGCATTCTCAGCAATTACTGCCTTCCATAGTTGTTCTCGTCTCACCACGTTTTGGCCAAGTAAGCCTCTGGTCGGCTTTGGGTAGGATTGAAACCGTTATCTTCAGAAAATTTTCACCTGGAACCGTAGAGATTCAACGTCTATATCCACTATGCCGCGGGTCCTGGGGGCCAGAAAAATAGTTGGCCGAAACGTCGTGAAACAACAAGAGCTAAAAAAAAAAAAAAAAAAGATGTGGATAATAGTCCCCAATAAATAATTAATGATACTCATCTCAATAATGAATTCCAATTAAAAATAGTATTTACTTTTGTTTACGGCCCTGTCGGTGGGGCATTAGAATACACCGACTGCCCCCCTGCAGAGGGTAAAAGTCCCTCAATGGGGGTCCTGGATATGACTTTAAACTATATCCAGTGGTGAGGCCCCAGCTTGTGAGCTTTGGGGAGTGTGGAGCCACCCTTTAATTACCATTGCTCCCAGGTCCACTCTGACCCAGAGTGGTAGTACCTGTTAGGGTTCCAACTATGGATTAAATAGAAACCGACTTGAAAACAACAAATATATTCTATTAAAAAAATTTTCTTCAAAATCTTTGGATTCGGCATTAAATAACCCGAAAACGGTTGATATGCCGTAAAACAAAAACAACCAACCAACCAACTTTTGTTTACGATGTTGTTATACTAACTTAACAATTAACTTATTATTTTACAATGAATGACAATATGGATATCTTAATTATAGAGAAAATATTACAGAGATGTCTAGAAAAAAATAAAGCCAACAAAATACAAATTTTACACATCGGACATATTCTAGGTTTAATTATAATTGCTTACTAACATAACATTTTCTTTTATTTTTGCCATTGAAAAAAATTTACTCCGTACAATTTTCTTCTTAACAAAGTAACATCCGTAACATAACGCAGACGGCTAGATGCCAATTCATGCGAAATTACGTCACTAGTCAAGAAAAAAAAGACTATAAAAAGGAGAAAGAGGACAATCACGAGAGACGTGGAGCACGGAACGAGATAACGTCCGAAATCTCGTGAGAGGCGTAAATAACGTTCGAGATCACGCGAAAGAAGACGATTATGTAAGTAACGTCACAACGACATAAATTAGTTAATTTATGCTGTTGTTACAAAGGAAAACCGAGTTTAAGCTCTTTTCTATCCTTGATCTTCTTTGCGACGTAGACTGTATGCAACGTGTTGAGTAGGGCTGTGACAACAGAATATTCTTTTCATTCTTTTGACACAGTTAAACACACTTAATCAACCGAGAACCGCATCAGTCTATATAAAAACATATAAGATATTAACGGATATATATTCAAGAGTAACGGATATATATTCAAGAGTAACGGATATATATTCAAGAATTGAACATTCAAGCGATTGTCACTATTATTTTTTATTACTTTTTACTGCTTCTCATATTGTAATCTTTAGAACAAGAAATGAGAAAATTGCAACATGAGCGACACTAAAATGTAATCGTAATTCTTTAACAGGTGAACGTGGAGTTTAGGCAACAGATATTTTTTTAGGAAAGGCGCTACGCAATTCGATTAGGTAATTGTATTGAAATCGTGAATTTAGTAAAGACTCGGTAATTGTCTCGGGAAAAATATTGGAATAATCGAAAAAAAAAAAAAACTGGGATTCGATTCTCGGCGACACTCTCCGCTCTAGCAGGAGTGTAGAGAGCGCTAGCTGTGTCTAGCAGGAGTGTAGAGAGCGCTAGCTGTGTCTAGCAGGAGTGTAGAGAGCGCTAGCTGTGTCTAGCAGGAGTGTAGAGAGCTCTAGCTGTGTCTAGCAGGAGTGTAGAGAGCGCTAGTTGTGTCTAAAAAAAAGAGTGTAGAGAGCGCTAGCTGTGTCTAGAAGGAGTATAGAGAGCGCTAGCTGTGTCTACAAAGAGTGTAGAGAGCTCTAGCTGTGTCTAGCAGGAGTAGAGAGCTATAGCTGTGTCTAGCAGGAGTGTAGAGAGCTCTAGCTGTGTCTAGCAGGAGTGTAGAGAGCTCTAGCTGTGTCTAGCAGGAGTGTAGAGAGCTCTAGCTGTGTCTAGCAGGAGTGTAGAGAGCTCTAGCTGTGTCTAGCAGGAGTGTAGAGAGCTCTAGCTGTGTCTAGCAGGAGTGTAGAGAGCTCTAGCTGTGTCTAGCAGAAGTGTAGAGAGCTCTAGCTGTGTCTAGAAGGAGTGTAGAGAGCTCTAGCTGTGTCTAGCAGAAGTGTAGAGAGCGCTAGCTGTGTCTGGCAAAAGCGGATACTACTTCACTACCCAGTTTATGATCATGAGATCAGGGAGGGGGGCGTGTAGTGAAAATTGAATGTGACTGCAGTCACGGAGGTGGGCTGCATGTGCGAACTCGAAACCCGAGCGATGGAAGACAAAAAGGCGACGAATCAGCAGGTTCCAATGCGCATTAATTTGCATAAATGAGATAATATAAGGCCGGGAGTTAAGATGTTTGTGAGAGTTGAGACGTTGAGTTATCGAGAACCGGATGGAACCTGATTAGAGCAGAGAGTGTCGCCGAGAATCGAGTCCCAGGTTTTTTTTTTTCGATTAGGAAGTATCTATTTTAAAGATTATGACATGCTGAATGTATTTGAGTTAAAATCAAATTAGTATTACCTGTGAAATAAAATAAAATAATGGTTAATAAAATAGAATAAATAAATTAAATAATAATAATAATAATAATAATAATAATGATGATGTAAACAAATAACATTACAAATAATAATATTTTGCCAAAATTAATAATATAATAAATTAAAAAATTATTTCCAGTTTCCTACACAATAAGCTAAAATATTTATATCTGCGGTATTAGTCTTTTTTTTTTTTTTGCTGCGATGCGTTTTCTACCGTTTTGGTCAATACACTTGGTTTCTTTTTTGTAAAAGCGGAACCTGTCTCCCGAAAGTAATCAAAAGTTCTATAACACCAACGGACTTCACATACCCCGGACATGCTAGCATTTTTTTCTTTGCTGGCGTTTATTAAGAGTAGAGCGTGAAATGAATGAATAGATATTTCTGTACCAGTTTTTCTACTCAACTATTTGTTTGTTTTCCGTTCTTTCCTTTTGCTGTTCGGGTCTTTCCGCATTGATTTTGGCTTTTATAATCTTTCACATATTTCTTTACCAGCAATGCTTCAAGCAAACTACCATTTACTCTTATAAAAACATGTTTTTAAATTAGTAAATATACTAAGAATTGTTTCCAAGATGCTGACATGTTTTATTTTGAGTAACCAGTGAAGTCGCTACAACCAGGAATCGAAATTAGGTTCAATTTAAATAAGCTAAGTATTGTAGTAGCTTATGTGAATGTATTTTAAAATAAATTTGACTCATATAAAAGTATTTTTGAAGGAAAATTTACGTACAAAATGTATTTTAAAAGAAAATACGCTAATGTAATTGTATTTATAAAAGAAAATTGACTTATATAAATTATTTTTAAATACATTTGACTTATATAAAAGTATTTTTAGAAAAAAAATCGCAAATATAAATGTATTTTAAAAGAAAATTAAGCTATATAAATTATTTTATTTTAAATATTTGACTTATTTTAAAAGTATTTTCAAAGAAAATTAAGCCATATAAATTATTTTATTTTAAATATTTGACTTATTTTAAAAGTATTTTAAAAGAAAATTAAGCAATATAAATTATTTTATTTTAAATATTTGACTTATTTTAAAAGTATTTTAAAAGAAAATTAAGCTATATAAATTATTTTATTTTAAATATTTGACTTATTTTAAAAGTATTTTAAAAGAAAATTAAGCTATATGAATTATTTTATTTTAAATATTTGACTTATTTTAAAAGTATTTTAAAAGAAAATTAAGCTATATAAATTATTTTATTTTAAATATTTGACTTATTTTAAAAGTATTTTAAAAGAAAATTAAGTTATATAAATTATTTTATTTTAAATATTTGACTTATTTTAAAAGTATTTTAAAAGAAATTTAAGCTATATAAATTATTTTATTTTAAATATTTGACTTATTTTAAAAGTATTTTAAAAGAAAATTAAGCTATATAAATTATTTTATTTTAAATATTTGACTTATTTTAAAAGTATTTTAAAAGAAAATTAAGCTATATAAATTATTTTATTTTAAATATTTGACTTATTTTAAAAGTATTTTAAAAGAAAATTAAGCTATATAAATGATTTTATTTTAAATATTTGACTTATTTTAAAAGTATTTTAAAAGAAAATTAAGCTATATAAATTATTTTATTTTAAATATTTGACTTATTTTAAAAGAATTTTCAAAGAAAATTAAGCTATATAAATTATTTTATTTTAAATATTTGACTTATTTTAAAAGTATTTTAAAAGAAAATTAAGCTATATAAATTATTTTATTTTAAATATTTGACTTATTTTAAAAGTATTTTAAAAGAAAATTTAGCTATATAAATTATTTTATTTTAAATATTTGACTTATTTTAAAAGAATTTTCAAAGAAAATTAAGCTATATAAATTATTTTATTTTAAATATTTGACTTATTTTAAAAGTATTTTAAAAGAAAATTAAGCTATATAAATTATTTTATTTTAAATATTTGACTTATTTTAAAAGTATTTTAAAAGAAAATTAAGCTATACAAATTATTTTATTTTAAATATTTGACTTATTTTAAAAGTATTTTAAAAGAAAATTAAGCTATATAAATTATTTTATTTTAAATATTTGACTTATTTTAAAAGTATTTTAAAAGAAAATTAAGCTATATAAATTATTTTATTTTAAATATTTGACTTATTTTAAAAGTATTTTAAAAGAAAATTAAGCTATATAAATTATTTTATTTTAAATATGTGACTTATTTTAAAAGTATTTTAAAAGAAAATTAAGCTATATAAATTATTTTATTTTGAATATTTGACTTATTTTAAAAGTATTTTAAAAGAAAATTAAGCTATATAAATGATTTTATTTTAAATATTTGACTTATTTTAAAAGTATTTTAAAAGAAAATTAAGCTATATAAATTATTTTATTTTAAATATTTGCTTTATTTTAAAAGTATTTTAAAAGAAAATTAAGCTATATAAATTATTTTATTTAAAATATTTGACTTATTTTAAAAGTATTTTAAAAGAAAATTAAGCTATATAAATTATTTTATTTTAAATATTTGACTTATTTTAAAAGTATTTTAAAAGAATATTAAGCTATATAAATTATTTTATTTTAAATATTTGACTTATTTAAAAAGTATTTTCAAAGAAAATTAAGCCATATAAATTATTTTATTTTAAATATTTGACTTATTTTAAAAGTATTTTAAAAGAAAATTAAGCAATATAAATTATTTTATTTTAAATATTTGACTTATTTTAAAAGTATTTTAAAAGAAAATTAAGCTATATAAATTATTTTATTTTAAATATTTGACTTATTTTAAAAGTATTTTAAAAGAAAATTAAGCTATATGAATTATTTTATTTTAAATATTTGACTTATTTTAAAAGTATTTTAAAAGAAAATTAAGCTATATAAATTATTTTATTTTAAATATTTGACTTATTTTAAAAGTATTTTAAAAGAAAATTAAGTTATATAAATTATTTTATTTTAAATATTTGACTTATTTTAAAAGTATTTTAAAAGAAATTTAAGCTATATAAATTATTTTATTTTAAATATTTGACTTATTTTAAAAGTATTTTAAAAGAAAATTAAGCTATATAAATTATTTTATTTTAAATATTTGACTTATTTTAAAAGTATTTTAAAAGAAAATTAAGCTATATAAATTATTTTATTTTAAATATTTGACTTATTTTAAAAGTATTTTAAAAGAAAATTAAGCTATATAAATGATTTTATTTTAAATATTTGACTTATTTTAAAAGTATTTTAAAAGAAAATTAAGCTATATAAATTATTTTATTTTAAATATTTGACTTATTTTAAAAGAATTTTCAAAGAAAATTAAGCTATATAAATTATTTTATTTTAAATATTTGACTTATTTTAAAAGTATTTTAAAAGAAAATTAAGCTATATAAATTATTTTATTTTAAATATTTGACTTATTTTAAAAGTATTTTAAAAGAAAATTTAGCTATATAAATTATTTTATTTTAAATATTTGACTTATTTTAAAAGAATTTTCAAAGAAAATTAAGCTATATAAATTATTTTATTTTAAATATTTGACTTATTTTAAAAGTATTTTAAAAGAAAATTAAGCTATATAAATTATTTTATTTTAAATATTTGACTTATTTTAAAAGTATTTTAAAAGAAAATTAAGCTATACAAATTATTTTATTTTAAATATTTGACTTATTTTAAAAGTATTTTAAAAGAAAATTAAGCTATATAAATTATTTTATTTTAAATATTTGACTTATTTTAAAAGTATTTTAAAAGAAAATTAAGCTATATAAATTATTTTATTTTAAATATTTGACTTATTTTAAAAGTATTTTAAAAGAAAATTAAGCTATATAAATTATTTTATTTTAAATATGTGACTTATTTTAAAAGTATTTTAAAAGAAAATTAAGCTATATAAATTATTTTATTTTGAATATTTGACTTATTTTAAAAGTATTTTAAAAGAAAATTAAGCTATATAAATGATTTTATTTTAAATATTTGACTTATTTTAAAAGTATTTTAAAAGAAAATTAAGCTATATAAATTATTTTATTTTAAATATTTGCTTTATTTTAAAAGTATTTTAAAAGAAAATTAAGCTATATAAATTATTTTATTTAAAATATTTGACTTATTTTAAAAGTATTTTAAAAGAAAATTAAGCTATATAAATTATTTTATTTTAAATATTTGACTTATTTTAAAAGTATTTTAAAAGAATATTAAGCTATATAAATTATTTTATTTTAAATATTTGACTTATTTTAAAAGTATTTTCAAAGAAAATTAAGCTATATAAATTATTTTATTTTAAATATTTGACTTATTTTAAAAGTATTTTAAAAGAAAATTAAGCTATATAAATTATTTTATTTTAAATATTTGACTTATTTTAAAAGTATTTTAAAAGAATATTAAGCTATATAAATTATTTTATTTTAAATATTTGACTTATTTTAAAAGTATTTTAAAAGAAAATTAAGCTATATAAATTATTTTATTTTAAATATTTGACTTATTTTAAAAGTATTTTAAAAGAAAATTAAGCAATATAAATTATTTTATTTTAAATATTTGACTTATTTTAAAAGTATTTTAAAAGAAAATTAAGCTATATAAATTATTTTATTTTAAATATTTGACTTATTGTAAAAGTATTTTAAAAGAAAATTAAGCTATATAAATTATTTTATTTTAAATATTTGACTTATTTTAAAAGTATTTTAAAAGAAAATTAAACTATATAAATTATTTTATTTTAAATATTTGACTTATTTTAAAAGTATTTTAAAAGAAAATTAAGCTATATAAATTATTTTATTTTAAATATTTGACTTATTTTAAAAGTATTTTCAAAGAAAAGTAAGTTATATAAATTATTTTATTTTAAATATTTGACTTATTTTAAAAGTATTTTAAAAGAAAATTAAGCTGTATAAATTATTTTATTTTAAATATTTGACTTATTTTAAAAGTATTTTAAAAGAAAATTAAGCTATATAAATTATTTTATTTTAAATATTTGACTTATTTTAAAAGTATTTTAAAAGAAAATTAAGCTATATAAATTATTTTATTTTAAATATTTGACTTATTGTAAAAGTATGTTAAAAGAAAATTAAGCTATATAAATTATTTTATTGTAAATATTTTACTTATTTTAAAAGTATTTTCAAAGAAAATTAAGCTATATAAATGATTTTATTTCAAATATTTGACTTGTTTCAAAAGTATTTTAAAAGAAAATTAAGCCATATAAATAATTTTATTTTAAATATTTGACTTGTTTTAAAAGTATTTCCAAAGAAAATTAAGCTATATAAATTATTTTATTTTAAATATTTGACTTATTTTAAAAGTATTTTAAAAGAAAATTAAGCTATATAAATTATTTTATTTTAAATATTTGACTTATTTTAAAAGTATTTTAAAAGAAAATTAAGCTATATAAATTATTTTATTTTAAATATTTGACTTATTTTAAAAGTATTTTCAAAGAAAATTAAGCTATATAAATTATTTTATTTTAAATATTTGACTTATTTTAAAAGTATTTTCAAAGAAAATTAAGCTATATAAATTATTTTATTTTAAATATTTGACTTATTTTAAAAGTATTTTAAAAGAAAATTAAGCTATATAAATTATTTTATTTTAAATATTTGACTTATTTTAAAAGTATTTTAAAAGAAAATAAAGCTATATAAATTATTTTATTTTAAATATTTTACTTATTTTAAAAGTATTTTAAAAGAAAATTAAGCTATATAAATTATTTTATTTTAAATATTTGACTTATTTTAAAAGTATTTTAAAAGAAAATTTAGCTATATAAATTATTTTATTTTAAATATTTGACTTATTTTAAAAGTATTTTAAAAGAAAATTAAGCTATATAAATTATTTTATTTTAAATATTTGACTTATTTTAAAAGTATTTTAAAAGAAAATTAAGCTATATAAATTATTTTATTTTAAATATTTGACTTATTTTAAAAGTATTTTCAAAGAAAATTAAGCTATATAAATGATTTTATTTTAAATATTTGACTTATTTTAAAAGTATTTTAAAAGAAAATTAAGCTATATAAATTATTTTATTTTAAATATTTGACTTATTTTAAAAGTATTTTCAAAGGGAGTCAGATTTAGCTGTTGAATTGGAGTATCCATTAATTATGAACTCATCTAGGGAAGTGGTCGGCCCTATTCCAGTTTCACATAGAAATAATATGTCCGGTGTCGTCTCCTGTAATTGGGTTTCAACCTCTGGAAGGTTGGAACGTAGACCCCTGATATTGGAGAAGGAGACCTGGTAGTAGGGATCTACGCTGGAAGATGGGGTTCTAGGTTTAATCGAGTTTTTATTCTGGAGATATGTCATGTTGAGGTTTTGGGATTTGTGGAATAGGTCCGCATACTTGGTTAGAGCAGTACAGAGAGGGAAAGTAAGAGAGAAAAAGACAGGAAAATGTTTTTTGTAGCACACGAAAAGGTAAAGCCGTAACAATTACCCACTAGTATGGCATCGAGAGGCCCCACCAGAGACTACTGCATGGTCCAGATCCACTCACCAAATGGCAATACAGCAGTCCCAGTACTATACCTGCTGATAGGACAGCCTCCTTAGTGGTTAATCCAAGGTTCGGGTCCCTGACTATCAGGCGGATAACGTCAGCCCAGACAAAACGTTTACCTCCAGCACCCTTACTAGTGACATGGCAACAAGGACAGACAAAGACAGAAAAATATCCGACATCTCAGACTACTGGTCACCAAGTAGTACCGACCTTTAAGCAGCTTTTTCTTCACCCTTTGTCAGAAACATCACTCATTGAATGAGGACTGAATGACAAAATAGGAGAAGCGAGAGTTACTGGAGCTGCCGATAACACATCCACTGTATTATCTACTCTCCATTTAAAAAAAAAAAAAAGGGGGGGGGGAGGAGAAACGGGGATTGGGTACAAGTGACTTATATCTAAGTAGTAAGTCCGGTGCGAACTTAATAATTCATGACACTTTTGGTGATAATCTCCCCTCCCATATTAATGGGTGGAAGTTTGTCGGTTATCTATCTAGTTTGAATCATTAAAGTTTCATCTTATAATTAATTAAAATCCAATAATTAACTATTATCAATTTGTAAAGACTGCTTAATATTAATTTACATTAGAGTTTAAATAATTATTCAAGGTTTTAGTTTAGGAGGTCCGTTTTCATGAGTGACTTTCTTTGCACTGTATTATATTTCGAATGTACTTGAACATAAGGCTAACTATATAAGGTAGGATTCGAAAACAAGAAGAAAGAATTTTCAATACAGGCAAGCTTGCAGTAATAGTATATATTAAGTATACTACTTAAATAAAGTCCTAAGTTTATCTACTCTAGAGAATAATTTCCGGCATTTTTTTTTCGTTAGTTGCCGGCATTTTGATTGTTTGTTTTCATCGTTCAGCTTTGTAGCAGGAGGGGGGACGGATAAGACGGAATAAAGACAAAAAGACAGGAGAAATACAGACAAAATACATAAAACACGAAAAGTAAATTTAAAACAATGTAACAAAACATTTAGGATTAGTTTAGAAAAAAAAATAAATAAAAAAATAAAAAATAAAAATACTTAACGTTTTTGCACTAGAGATTCCGCCAGCGGTTTTTTATCAACTGTTAGCTAGCATATGGCTTACTAGAGTGACAGGAGATTTCTACTTCCGGATGACTTGGTCGAGTGCCTATCTATAGAATAAAAGTCGTAACGCTTCTATGTGTAAACAATATCTAATTTACATTTTTTTTTGTTAAAAAAAAAAAAAAAAAATTCTAGACTTCGTGGTTTAGTGGGGGATGCCCTTTTCTCTACCCTGCAACCCCTCTCCCACAGAAGAGACGTTGCGAGCCTATCCTTGTTTTATCGTTATTTTCATGGCAGGTGCTCGTCTGAACTCCAATCCCTGGTCCCCCCTCGCCAATCTTTCACGAAAAACACCCGTCTAGCTGAATCCACTGTGAAAAATTTCCCCCACTCTATATCTGTGCCTAAATCAAAACGCGGATTTCATGAGCAAAGCTTCTTTCTTAGAACTGCACGCCTGTGGAACTCTGTCCCGTCTGCCTGCTTCCCTCCGGACTACAACTTGGATGTCTTCAAGTCTAATGTTAACAAATTCCTAATGAACCGCCCCCCTAATTAAACACTTCATAAAATCTCCTCACTAACGTGATGTACTTACAATAACCCTTATCCCTGAGTGGCTTCCGGGCCTTGATAAGTGGTGATCACTGTGTAAAAAAAAAAAAAAAAAAAAAAGAAAATTAAGCTATATAAATTATTTTATTTTAAATATGTGACTTATTTTAAAAGTATTTTAAAAGAAAATTAAGCTATATAAATTATTTTATTTTAAATATTTGACTTATTTTAAAAGTATTTTAAAAGAAAATTAAGCTATATAAATTATTTTATTTTAAATATTTGACTTATTTTAAAAGTATTTTAAAAGAAAATTTAGCTATATAAATTATTTTATTTTAAATATTTGACTTATTTTAAAAGTATTTTAAAAGAAAATTAAGCTATATAAATTATTTTATTTTAAATATTTGACTTATTTTAAAAGTATTTTAAAAGAAAATTAAGCTATATAAATTATTTTATTTTAAATATTTGACTTATTTTAAAAGTATTTTCAAAGAAAATTAAGCTATATAAATGATTTTATTTTAAATATTTGACTTATTTTAAAAGTATTTTAAAAGAAAATTAAGCTATATAAATTATTTTATTTTAAATATTTGACTTATTTTAAAAGTATTTTCAAAGGGAGTCAGATTTAGCTGTTGAATTGGAGTATCCATTAATTATGAACTCATCTAGGGAAGTGGTCGGCCCTATTCCAGTTTCACATAGAAATAATATGTCCGGTGTCGTCTCCTGTAATTGGGTTTCAACCTCTGGAAGGTTGGAACGTAGACCCCTGATATTGGAGAAGGAGACCTGGTAGTAGGGATCTACGCTGGAAGATGGGGTTCTAGGTTTAATCGAGTTTTTATTCTGGAGATATGTCATGTTGAGGTTTTGGGATTTGTGGAATAGGTCCGCATACTTGGTTAGAGCAGTACAGAGAGGGAAAGTAAGAGAGAAAAAGACAGGAAAATGTTTTTTGTAGCACACGAAAAGGTAAAGCCGTAACAATTACCCACTAGTATGGCATCGAGAGGCCCCACCAGAGACTACTGCATGGTCCAGATCCACTCACCAAATGGCAATACAGCAGTCCCAGTACTATACCTGCTGATAGGACAGCCTCCTTAGTGGTTAATCCAAGGTTCGGGTCCCTGACTATCAGGCGGATAACGTCAGCCCAGACAAAACGTTTACCTCCAGCACCCTTACTAGTGACATGGCAACAAGGACAGACAAAGACAGAAAAATATCCGACATCTCAGACTACTGGTCACCAAGTAGTACCGACCTTTAAGCAGCTTTTTCTTCACCCTTTGTCAGAAACATCACTCATTGAATGAGGACTGAATGACAAAATAGGAGAAGCGAGAGTTACTGGAGCTGCCGATAACACATCCACTGTATTATCTACTCTCCATTTAAAAAAAAAAAAAAGGGGGGGGGGAGGAGAAACGGGGATTGGGTACAAGTGACTTATATCTAAGTAGTAAGTCCGGTGCGAACTTAATAATTCATGACACTTTTGGTGATAATCTCCCCTCCCATATTAATGGGTGGAAGTTTGTCGGTTATCTATCTAGTTTGAATCATTAAAGTTTCATCTTATAATTAATTAAAATCCAATAATTAACTATTATCAATTTGTAAAGACTGCTTAATATTAATTTACATTAGAGTTTAAATAATTATTCAAGGTTTTAGTTTAGGAGGTCCGTTTTCATGAGTGACTTTCTTTGCACTGTATTATATTTCGAATGTACTTGAACATAAGGCTAACTATATAAGGTAGGATTCGAAAACAAGAAGAAAGAATTTTCAATACAGGCAAGCTTGCAGTAATAGTATATATTAAGTATACTACTTAAATAAAGTCCTAAGTTTATCTACTCTAGAGAATAATTTCCGGCATTTTTTTTTCGTTAGTTGCCGGCATTTTGATTGTTTGTTTTCATCGTTCAGCTTTGTAGCAGGAGGGGGGACGGATAAGACGGAATAAAGACAAAAAGACAGGAGAAATACAGACAAAATACATAAAACACGAAAAGTAAATTTAAAACAATGTAACAAAACATTTAGGATTAGTTTAGAAAAAAAAATAAATAAAAAAATAAAAAATAAAAATACTTAACGTTTTTGCACTAGAGATTCCGCCAGCGGTTTTTTATCAACTGTTAGCTAGCATATGGCTTACTAGAGTGACAGGAGATTTCTACTTCCGGATGACTTGGTCGAGTGCCTATCTATAGAATAAAAGTCGTAACGCTTCTATGTGTAAACAATATCTAATTTACATTTTTTTTTGTTAAAAAAAAAAAAAAAAAATTCTAGACTTCGTGGTTTAGTGGGGGATGCCCTTTTCTCTACCCTGCAACCCCTCTCCCACAGAAGAGACGTTGCGAGCCTATCCTTGTTTTATCGTTATTTTCATGGCAGGTGCTCGTCTGAACTCCAATCCCTGGTCCCCCCTCGCCAATCTTTCACGAAAAACACCCGTCTAGCTGAATCCACTGTGAAAAATTTCCCCCACTCTATATCTGTGCCTAAATCAAAACGCGGATTTCATGAGCAAAGCTTCTTTCTTAGAACTGCACGCCTGTGGAACTCTGTCCCGTCTGCCTGCTTCCCTCCGGACTACAACTTGGATGTCTTCAAGTCTAATGTTAACAAATTCCTAATGAACCGCCCCCCTAATTAAACACTTCATAAAATCTCCTCACTAACGTGATGTACTTACAATAACCCTTATCCCTGAGTGGCTTCCGGGCCTTGATAAGTGGTGATCACTGTGTAAAAAAAAAAAAAAAAAAAAAAGAAAATTAAGCTATATAAATTATTTTATTTTAAATATGTGACTTATTTTAAAAGTATTTTAAAAGAAAATTAAGCTATATAAATTATTTTATTTTAAATATTTGACTTATTTTAAAAGTATTTTAAAAGAAAATTAAGCTATATAAATTATTTTATTTTAAATATTTGACTTATTTTAAAAGTATTTTAAAAGAAAATTAAGCTATATAAATTATTTTATTTTAAATATTTTACTTATTTTAAAAGTATTTTAAAAGAAAATTGACTCATAGAAATATTTTCTTAAATAAATTTAACTCCGATAAAAAATATTTTGAAAAGAGAATTAATTCTTATAAAAGTAATTTTAAAAGAAATTTTACTCATATTTTTTAAAAGAAAATTTGCCTTTATAAAAGTATGTTTAAAATAAAAGTGACTTCTATGAAAGTATGTTTGAAAAGAAAATGTTCATAAACAGATTTTTTAAATATCTTTTTTTTATAAGTTTAATTTTTTTCGTTTTTCTTTTCGTACCACTTTATTTCCAGTCCTACATTTTATTGGCCTTTCTACTATATTGTAAATAAGTCGACGTACTAATTGTAAAAGTGTTTAAAGGTGTTTATTTTTATATCAATACGTAATGGTAAATTGATTTTAACGTCAATACGTCAGCGTGTATAGAGAAAATCGTAATGAGTGCGAAAATTATTTGCCTAAAAAACGCAAATAATGCGCATTAAATGAAGGTAGTAGAATAATCGTAATAATCTAAATATATGACTCTCTGTCTAAAAAAAAATCGAAAACTTTAAATATATATATTTAAATGAGGATTGATATAATCGAAATCCGTAAATGAGAAGGAAAATAAAAACGATCTAAATGTTGAGTAATTGTTGGTTTTTCCTCTGTATTTTTATCTAGGTTTCTCTAATCAATCTAATAAATATAAAATAATCCTTTTCTGAAATATATAATTCACAATAAATAGATATGCACTTTCATTATTTTGTAAAATGTTTTCTTGTTATATAAATTCTGAATATCTTTCTTGTTATATAAATTCTGGATATCTACAGGGTGTCTCAAAAATGTACTTTAGTAGTTTAATTGTTACGAATTGTCTGGATAATAATGATCATCGATTTGAACATTTGTATTCTGTATTCGATGATATTCCATTTCACTTTAAGTTTATGAATAAAGGTTTTTATCGTCATTCAAAGTGTGAGTACATTTTAGGACAACTTTATGTATACAGGGTGGCCCACTTAAAAGTAGCCCAAAAATGTAGTAGAGACGAGAAATATTCTTTTATTGTTTAAATTACCTGTAGTGTTATAAAAGATGTTGCAAGTGCTCCCCGTTGACATCTATGCATTTTTGGACATGTTTAATAACGTTTGCAGATACTGCCTGTAGATCCTCTCTGGTGATTCTCCTGATAGCAATGATAATGTTCTCCTTTAGTTGATCTAGATTGTGAGGATTATTTGCATAAACTTTTCTTTTTAAAGTCCCCCAAAGATAAAAATCACATGATAACAAGTCCGGGGAACGTGGCGGCCATAACCCTTTTCTTATTGTTCTCTCTTCCATAAACATGTCATGAACTCATGTCAGTGATCTGTGATGTGGCATGTGGCGCCATGTTGTTGGAAAAACAATTGCGTGTGTGTTTGTAGCTAGGCAGCAAATCGTTATCCAGACATTTTAGATTAAATACGACAGAGCTTTTTTCCGTGGTTTTCTCAACATGAAGGGCAATTCTTATCTCAGCTTGTATATTGTACCGTACTTTGGGGTAACTGCGCCAACTAAAAAAAAAGTGCTCTTTATATGTGTGGTTGCCAAAAGAACACGTTTAGCTAGTTGGCGCGATTACCCCAAAGTACGGTATATCGTGGCATCAAGTGATCATTTCTCGAGCGCTTTCGATCACGCGATAGTCATCAGGACTAGGATTTTAGAAGAGGCTTTGTTCGTTAGATTTTATATTCTTTTCAAGTTATCTGTCGGGGAAGAAGAAGAAGAAGAAGAAGAAGAAGAAGAAGAAGAAGAAGTAAGGAGTGTAATTCAGTTTCTTATTTATCCTTGTAATTACATGTTTTATTTAGTTGTTATTTATTTTTATTGTAATTACATGTTTTATTTAGTTGTTATTTATTTTTATTGTAATTACATGTTTTATTTAGTTGTTATTTATTTTTATTGTAATTACATGTTTTATTTAGTTGTTATTTATTTTTATTGTAATTACATGTTTTATTTAGTTGTTATTTATTTTTATTGTAATTACATGTTTTATTTAGTTGTTATTTATTTTTATTGTAATTACATGTTTTATTTAGTTGTTATTTATTTTTATTGTAATTACATGTTTTATTTAGTTGTTATTTATTTTTATTGTAATTACATGTTTTATTTAGTTGTTATTTATTTTTATTGTAATTACATGTTTTATTTAGTCGTTATTTATTTTTATTGTTATTACCTGTTTTATTTAGTTGTTATTTATTTTTATTGTTATTACATGTTTTATTTAGTTGTTATTTATTTTTATTGTTATTACATGTTTTATTTAGTTGTTATTTATTTTTATTATAATTACATGTTTTATTTAGTTGTTATTGATTTTTATTGTTATTACATGTTTTATTTAGTTGTTATTTCTTTTTATTGTTATTACCTGTTTTATTTAGTTGTTATTTATTTTATTATAATTACATGTTTTATTTAGTTGTTATTTATTTTTATTGTTATTACATGTTTTATTTAGTTGTTATTTATTTTTATTGTTATTACATGTTTTATTTAGTTGTTATTTATTTTTATTATTATTACCTGTTTTATTTAGTTGTTATTTATTTTTATTATAATTACATGTTTTATTTAGTCGTTATTTATTTTTATTGTTATTACATGTTTTATTTAGTTGTTATTTATTTTTATTGTTATTACATGTTTTATTTAGTTATTTATTTTTATTGTTATTACCTGTTTTATTTAGTTGTTATTTATTTTATTGTAATTACATATTTAATTTAGTTGTTATTTATTTTATTGTTATTACATGTTTTATTTAATTATTTATTTTTATTGTTATTACATGTTCTATTTAGTTGTTATTTATTTTATTGTTATTACATGTTTTATTTAGTTATTTATTTTTATTGTTATTACATGTTTTATTTAGTTGTTATTTATTTTTATTGTTATTACATGTTTTATTTAGTTGTTATCTATTTTTATTGTTATTACATGTTTTATTTAGTTATTTATTTTTATTGTTATTACGTGTTTTATTTAGTTGTTATTTATTTTTATTGTTATTACATGTGTTATTTAATTATTTATTTTTATTGTAATTACATGTTCTATTTAGTTGTTATATATTTTTATTGTTATTACATGTTTTATTTCGTTATTTATTTTTATTGTTATTACATGTTTTATTTAGTTCTTTATTTTTATTGTTATTACATGTTTTATTTAGTTGTTATTTATTTTTATTGTTATTACATGTTTTATTCAGTTGTTATTTATTTTTATTGTTATTACATGTTCTATTTAGTTGTTATTTATTTTTATTGTTATTACATGTTTTATTTAGTTATTTATTTTTATTGTTATTACATGTTTTATTTAGTTATTTAATTTTATTGTCATTACATGTTTTATTTAGTTGTTATTTAATTTTATTGTTATTACATGTTTTATTTAGTTGTTATTTATTTTATTGTTATTACATGTTTTATTTAGTTGTTCTTTATTTTTATTGTTATTACATGTTTTATTTAGTCGTTATTTATTTTTATTGTTATTACATGTTTTATTTAGTTGTTATTGATTTTTATTGTTATTATATGTTTTATTTAGTTGTTATTTATTTTTATTGTTAATACATGTTTTATTTAGTTGTTATTTGTTTTTATTGTTATTACATGTTTTATTTAGTTGTTATTTATTTTTATTGTTATTACCTGTTTTATTTAGTTATTTATTTTTATTGTTATTACATGTTTTATTTAGTTGTTATTAGTTTTTATTGTTATTACATGTTTTATTTAGTTGTTATTGATTTTTATTGTTATTACATGTTTTATTTAGTTGTTATTTATTTTTATTGTTATTACATGTTTTATTTAGTTGTTATTTATTTTTATTGTTATTACCTGTTTTATTTAGTTGTTATTTATATTTATTGTTATTACATGTTTTATTTAGTTGTTATTTATTTTTATTGTTATTACATGTTTTATTTAGTTTTTATTAATTTTTATTGTTATTATAGTTTTTATTTAGTTGTTATTTATTTTATTGTTATTACAGGTTTTATTTAGTTGTTATTTATTTTATTGTTATTACAGGTTTTATTTAGTTGTTATTTATTTTTATTTTTATATGTTTTATTTAGTTATTTGTTTTTATTGTTATTATATGTTTTATTTAGTTCTTTATTTTTATTGTTATTACATGTTTTATTTAGTTGTTATTTATTTTTATTGTTATTACATGTTTTATTTAGTTGTTATTTATTTTTATTGTTATTACATGTTTTATTTAGTTGTTATTTATTTTTATTGTTATTATATGTTTTATTTAGTTGTTATTTATTTTTATTGTTATTACATGTTTTATTTAGTTGTTATTTATTTTTATTGTTATTACATGTTTTATTTAGTTGTTATTTATTTTTATTGTTATTACATGTTTTATTTAGTTGTTATTCATTTTTATCTTTATTACATGTTTTATATAGTTATTTTTTTTTATTGTTATTACATGTTTTATTTAGTTTTTATTTTTGTTGTTATTACATGGTTTATTTAGTTGTTATTTATTTTTATTGTTATTACATGTTTTATTTAGTTGTTATTTATTTTTATTGTTATTACCTGTTTTATTTAGTTGTTATTTATTTTATTATTATTACATGTTTTATTTAGTTGTTATTTATTTTTATTGTTATTACATGTTTTATTTAGTTGTTATTTATTTTTATTGTTATTACATGTTTTATTTAGTCGTTATTTATTTTTATTGTTATTACATGTTTTATTTAGTTGTTATTTATTTTTATTGTTATTACATGTTTTATTTAGTTGTTATTTATTGTTATTGTAATTACATGTTTTATTTAGCTGTTATTTATTTTTATTGTTATTACATGTTTTATTTCGTTGTTATTTATTTTTATTGCTATTACATGTTTTATTTAGTTGTTATTTATTCTTATTGTTATTACATGTTTTATTTCGTTGTTATTTATTTTTATTGTTATTACATGTTTTATTTAGTTGTTATTTATTTTTATTGTTATTGCATGTTTTATTTAGTTGTTATTTATTTTTATTGTTATTACATGTTTTATTTAGTTGTTATTTATTTTTTTGTGTTATTATATGTTTTATTTAGTTGTTATTTATTTTTATTGTTATTACATGTTTTATTTAGTTGTTATTTATTTTTATTGTTATTACATGTTTTATTTAGTTGTTATTTATTTGTATTGTTATTACATGTTTTATTTAGTTGTTATTCATTTTTATTTTTATTACATGTTTTATATAGTTATTTTTTTTATTGTTATTACATGTTTTATTTAGTTTTTATTTTTATTGTTATTACATTGTTCATTTAGTTGTTATTTATTTTTATTGTTATTACATGTTTTATTTAGTTGTTATTTATTTTTATTGTTATTACCTGTTTTATTTAGTTGTTATTTATTTTTATTGTTATTACATGTTTTATTTAGTTGTTATTTATTTTATTATTATTATTACATGTTTTATTTAGTTGTTATTTATATTTATTGTTATTACATGTTTTATTTAGTTGTTATTGATTTTTATTGTTATTACATGTTTTATTTAGTCGTTATTTATTTTTATTGTTATTACATGTTTTATTTAGTTGTTATTTATTGTTATTGTAATTACATGTTTTATTTAGCTGTTATTTATTTTTATTGTTATTACATGTTTTATTTCGTTGTTATTTATTTTTATTGTTATTACATGTTTTATTTAGTTGTTATTTATTCTTATTGTTATTACATGTTTTATTTCGTTGTTATTTATTTTTATTGTTATTACATGTTTTATTTAGTTGTTATTTATTTGTATTGTTATTACATGTTTTATTTAGTTGTTATTTATTTTTATTGTTATTACATGTTTTATTTCGTTGTTATTTATTTTTATTGTTATTACATGTTTTATTTAGTTGTTATTTATTCTTATTGTTATTACATGTTTTATTTCGTTGTTATTTATTTTTATTGTTATTACATGTTTTATTTAGTTGTTATTTATTTTATTATTATTACATGTTTTATTTCGTTGTTATTTATTTTTATTGTTATTACATGTTTTATTTAGTTGTTATTTATTTTTATTTTTATTACATGTTTTATTTAGTTGTTATTGATTTTTATTGTTATTACATGTTTTATTTAGTTGTTATTTATTTGTATTGTTATTACATGTTTTATTTAGTTGTTATTTATTTTTATTGTTATTACATGTTTTATTTAGTCGTTATTTATTTTTATTGTTATTACATGTTTTATTTAGTCGTTATTTATTTTTATTGTTATTACATGTTGTATTTAGTCGTTATTTATTTTTTATTGTTAAATACGTTTAATATATTAGTACCTGTATTAAATTCTATTTTGTTATTTTGTTGAGTGTGCTGTTTTATATTTTTATCCTCTCTTTGTTTTAATTTTCTTATAACCTTGTTTTTGCTGGGGATGTGGCACTTTACCGGATGCCAAACATTCTCCCATCAGTGTAGTTACTCAAACCGAGAGATCTTTTTAAGATTCTATCCGTCCCTTTAAGTGTAATTGTTTGTATTTCTTTTCCACTTAGTTCACCGGGTATATTCGCCAGCTAGTTTTTGAAAGTCTTTTTTATTAACCCGATTGCTCTTATAATGACTGGAATGGTTGATACCTTCTTAAGATTCCAGTTTCTTTTCATTTCATATATAAGTCTTGGTATTTTGTTATTTTCTCCCTCTCTGCTCTGTTATGGTTAGCATCATTAGGGATAGTTACTTCAACTAGGGTTGCTACTTTCTCCTTCTTGTCCTATATCCCTATGTCAGGCTTAATAGCCCCATTTTCTAGGTATGTAGCTGTAAGAGTTTCGTAGTCATAATGGATGGTGTATGACTTATTTCCAACTGTTCTTTCTGGTAAACATGTTCTCAAGACTTGCTATTATATTGGATATTCAAGTTTTTTACAGATTTTCCAGTGGAGATATTTACATACTCCATTGTGTCGCATTGTATAATAGCCGTCCCCCAACAGAACTTTACAACTGGATGTCAGGTGGCTCACAAGTAAGTGGGGTTGATTGTTTGTTCTGAGGCCGTGTTGGAGTTATAATGGTTGTTCTGTGCGTTAGAGAGAAGGAAGAGAGTTTTCAGTGTGAGAGTTGGAGGTAGATTTTGCGTTGGCGGAGTGTTTACTGTCAATAGACTTATTCTTTTTGTTAAAAAAAAAATGAATGTTTGAAGTATTTAAAAGATTATGAAGGCAATCTATAATATTATGTGATGCGATGTAAGTTACGTACATAATATATTTACGTGCATGTCGTGATTTGCCTCCAGGAACAAGAATTTTTTTTATATAAAATAGTTAGCATTTATCAAGGCCTGGAGGCCACTCGAGGATATGAGTTACTGGTTATACATTAGTCAATGAGATTAGACCGTAGTAATCATAAGTAATGGAAATTTTATAAATTGGATTACTTAGGCAGACGGTTCACCAAGAACTTGTTTACGTTGGACTTGAAGACAATCAAATTGTAGTCAGGAAGAAATGATTTGAAATATAAGCAAGCTAAAAGGTAGTTTAAGATAGAGCTTTTTTTTTTCAGTTTGAATATCGCGACAATGAAAGAGTTAATTTTGTTTTGAATTTACAATCACCTTAAGGAAAAAACAAGTACCAACATTATGTGATCGTAACGCCTCCGAGCGTTGAAGCCAATTATCTCCAAGGGTACAAATCCTGGTTCAAACAATAAGATATAACCGATATTTATATTTTCTAACAGATGTTTATATTTTCTAACGGATGTAATAGAGAGTCTAATAGAGAGTCTAATAGAGTTCACGGATAATATGTTTCTTCTGTTATCATAACAACCTCATGCCACGTCTACTAAAAACACGTATCGATCATTATAGTTCGATACTAGCATAAATCGATCAAGTTTATCACCAATATACCGAAGAAACAGGAAGAGAAGGGAAATAAAAACACCAAGAGACATAACTCTGGCTATTTATTCGTTCATCTATAACAAGTTTGCGTCATTGGTCAGTTTTCGATTCTCTGTTAATCACTGCTATGATTCGATCTCTGTCTTTGAATTAGAATCCAGTTAGCCAACATTGATCCCAATTATTTTTAGGGCACCTGTTCAATTAATCGAAGTATTCCGAATTCTCAGCTAATAGGATATGTCAATTCGTTCGATTTCCGTGAAACTTTGTTTTATAATCAAGTAACTGTACGGAAAACATAAGAAATATAAAATCCAAGGGAATCCCGTAATTGGAAGAAGATGGTCCATAATAATCCAAAGGCAGAAATCCATGGAATAATTCACAAAAATGTGTACAAGGAAAAAAATAATATTAATAAAAGAAAAATAAGATGTGCTTTTCACTCTACTTCCGAGACATAACTATTACGGGATTTCCTTGGATTTTACTTGTACAAATGGAAATTCTTTTAACTTTCTTGAAGTTTTACATTTGGATTTTACCGTCACTGGATATTTTTATCTTCCACCAGACTATCCATTAATGTGTAATCACCTTTTTCTTTACCATATTCCCTCTGCTTAACTTATTTTGTTTTCAAGTAAGATCTTTGACTTACTTGTTGTTCCATCAAATACTTCTGCATGCAAAATCCGATCCCGCATTTTGCTAACTCCTACCCTCTGATGAGAAGGAGAGTATTTCTTCAAAACTCCGCAGATTAAGGACTATCCATTTATCTAGTGTTTCCTTTTCAGATTAAATATGTTTTTAACTCATTTCAAAGTGTTTTAACATATTTCATTAACTGTTTGCTCATATATATATATATATATATATATATATATATATATATATATAAACAGTCAATTTTTTAACTTTGACCCTTTGACCCCTATTATGACCCTTTAAAATTTATTGTTTAGGGCTCAAATAAAGTTATTAAGTTAGACCCATGTCCAAGGAATCTATATCTAAAATTTCACGTGTTTAGACCCAAAATTGTGGGAGGAGTTTGGTAGAGTTCTCAAAGGTCAACTCGTTGAACTTTGACTCCTTAATCGCCAAATTTCTGTCCGAAAACCAATCACATCGATTTTCCCAAATCTCAGTACCCTGTATATCAAATTTCGAATCAGTAGGCTTAAAATTGACAGTTATTGCGTAGGGAAATGTACACAGACACACACACACACACTTTCACTTATATATCTATATATATATGATTCATATTAAGAGAAATTAGAAAAGCTGGCTCTTTTGTGGCGATAAACAAAGTACTTATCACAAACTGTTTGTCGTTTTACGTTCAGAGTAATTCTATTTCGTTATTTTTATTATTCAACGATCATGTATGCGGAAAGAGAACGTCGATAAGAAACATAAGAGTTGGACACAAATCGACAATTAAAATAACGGCTAATGAAGGGTGTAGGACGCAGTAGAGACTTTAATAAGTGATTTTCATTTCGAGCAACAACAGTCGTATTTATAAATTTTACTGTTGGTCCGTCTGTCTACATTTATTTAAATTACATCTCCTTTAAAACAGCAAATCGCAGAACGAAGCAAGACGGCTCAAATGATTACATTCTTTGTCGATCGTTCTTTTATTGGTCTTTAGCCGGTTAAAATACCTTTTGTTCTGGAACTCGCGGCAGTTATTCCTCAGAATCTTGCTTTCAGGTACCTACAATACCGTCTAGCAGTCAACTTTTAGAAAGCGTGCGTAGGCAGACAGATAAACTCAAATTAACATAACGAAAACAACTATTACGTTGAAAACGCTTTATTAATTAGGTAAAAAATCTGAAACAAAAACAAATAGTTAAAAGGAGAAAACATAATTAAACAAAAGGAAATAATACATGAAAATAATTATGTTTTGGACAGGCTTCCAAATTAACAGATTTTGGGATATCTTATCTTTTTCAATCAACTGTTAGGTGAAAGTCCGTAACAGTTAGAAAAGTGTCTTTTCTCCATTTAATTGTTAGGTGAAAGTCTGGAGCGGCTAAAAAATGTCCTTTCCTTTTTTATTATTATTATTAAATCGTTAGGCGAAAGTATGGAGTGGTTAGAAAATGTCTTTTCTTTTTTCTTTTAAATCGTTAGGTGAAAGTATGGAGCGGTTAGAAAATGTCTTTTCTTTTTTCTTTTAAATCGTTAGGTGAAAGTATGGAGCGGTTAGAAAATGTCTTTTTCTTTTTACAACGGTCGTTATTCTAGTGCGGCGCATAAACAATCCAAGCGCCCATGAAATAAAAATAATAGAAGTCTGAGAAAAGATATAAGTTCTGTGCGAACGAAGAAGGAAATAATTGAAAGAAATCATAACTTGTTAAGCGCGAATCAACTAAAACTACTCTTATACGCATGCGCAAAGCGTTATACATTTTGTACATTTAGTTTTTAAATATTTTATATCCGATTTACGATGGTCCAGTTGTAACGTTATTAGCTTTTAGTGCTAAATTTTGGCTATCGGTTTAGCACCGCAGTAATTTTTTTTTTTTTACTTTGGAAGTCACGACTAGAAATTGGGTACAATATTGTATGAAATAATCGATAGGGACTTTATAATAAGAAGACATCCGGATGAAAATATATTTAAGCATCTTGAAACTGGACAACGCCGGGTGCCGATTGAGTTCTGAAATAAAAGCTGCGTCGTCAATATTAATATTGATTAATATTAGTTGGGTACAATCTCAACTGGAAAGAAGTTACGTGATTGAAATAGGAATTAATTCTTGAAAAATATCGTTCGAGCGCGAAAACTTATTTATTTCTTCGTGGGAAAAACAGCAAGAAAACTCTGATACCGTTTATTTTCAACTTGAAATAATTTACCTGGTCAAAAGCAGAATAAATTCCTGCAAAAAATATCGTTCGATCACGAAACACTTTATTTTCGCAATTTTCAAATTTCGTTTAGAAAACTTAAACAATATCCTTTTAAAGTTGATTGTACAAACATCTTCATATATTTACTTTTCTATTCCGGAAATGGTTGAACCAGTTTACGATTCGAAAGTTTACGATTTTGTAGAGGAGAGGGGTCAACTATTTTTAAGGGGCTAAAATATTTTAATAAGCCTATAAAAATTTTAAAATGTTTTAATAAGCTTATAAAAATTTAAAAATATTTTAATAAGTATATAAAAATTTAAAAATATTTTTAAAAATATTTTAATAAGCATATAAAAATTTAAAAATATTTTAATAAACATATAAAAATATGAAACTATTTTAATAAAATATAAAAATTAAAATATATTTTAATAAACATATAAAAATTTAACAATTTTTAATAAACATATAAAAAATTTAACAATTTTTTAATAAACATATAAAAATTTAAAAGTAGTTAATAAACATATAATAATTTAAAAAAATTTAATAAGCATATAAAAATTTAAAAATATTTTAATAAACATATAAAAATTTAAAAATATTTTAATAAACACATAAAATTTTTTTAAATATTTTAATAAAAATTTTAAAATATTTTTAAAAAATAGTTTACTCACGTAATATAAACATTAATAATAAATTCAATGAAATATTAATTCATTTATAAAACTTACCATGTTTGTCTATCTGTCTCTATTTTTTGCTTTAAAATTTTGGTTTCGGTTTCGAACCTGCAGATGGCACCGAAGTAACATTTTTTTTTTTGTTTGTTTTACATTTGAAATCACAACTATATATAAGATACAATATCATACGAAAAACCGACAGAGAATTGATTCCGTTATAATATATACGAAATCGTAATAAATTAAAAATACATTCAAGCGTATTTTTACGACCGAGCAACGCTGGGTGCCCCCTCCTCCGCTAGTGATATATAGGGAAGTGTTATAAGACAAGTAATGGAAAGTTGTCCGTGTTGAGTAAGGAAGACACAAACAGATGATATTCTCCCTCTCCCTCTCTTTCTCTCTCTCTCTCTCTCTCTCTTGCGCTCTCTCTCTCTCTCTCTCTCTCTCTATATATATATATATATATATATATATATATATATATATATATATATATACTAGCTGTACCCTGCCACGCGTTGCTGTGGCTCAATTTGGTGTAATGGAAAATTCTATTAAAAAGAGAAAATGCACATTTCCTATATTCTTAGTACAGCAATCCACTCCAAAAAGAAAAAAAAAGGGGCGAAAATGAAATAAATATGTTACTCTTGTAGAATTGGATACGGATCTTCGGGAGTTACTGTCAATTATGGCTTGGGCTCGACCAACATTCTGTGGATTAAGCCGAAAGTTGCTAAAGTGTTGAAACGCTAGTTTTCTTTTTTATTGTATTCAAAAATGTGAGATTTTAATTAATATTTGGGTGAGGGGGTACTATACACAGATTCGAAAAAGTTGTCCAAAAACAAATAAATGAAAGCAAAGGTAAGATAAATTATGTTTCTACCTAACTAGATAATTTTTTAGTAGTTTTATTTAATGTAAATAGTTTAATTAGCTAAAGAAACTCGGTGTTTATCGATGTATTTGAAAAAGACGAATGGTCGCGGACTCTATTGAATACGTTAATTTTGGGAAAATCGGTTAAAAACTAAAAAAAAAACTATACAAAACAGTGTCAGACACCCACTGACTATATGTTATCGTGACATAGGCTGACATATTCGATGGGTTTCTGACAGTATTTTGTATAGTTTTTTAGTTTTAAATCATTTTCCCAAGCTTTAACATCATCAATAGTGTCCGCCACCATTTGTATTTTTCAAATACACTGATAAACACTGTTTTTCGAGCCGACTAAACGTTACAGTAAATAAAACGGGTTTGTACTACTAAACACAGAAACGAAAAAGTTGTCGAAAAATAAATATAACAAATAAATGTTATCAAAGGCAAGATAAGTTACTTTCCTACCTAACTGGATAAGATTTTAGTGTTTTTATTTAGTGTAAAATGTTTAATCGGTTCGAAAACGTGTAGTGTTTATCAGTATATTTGAAAAATACAAATGGCGGCAGACTGTGTTGAACACGTTAAGTTTAGGGAAATGAGTTAAAACTAAAAAACTATACAAAATACTGTGAGGAACTCACTCAATATATGTTACTGTGACATAGGCAAACATGTATTCGGTGGTTTTTAACAGTATATTCTATAGTTTTTTTTTAGTTTTTACTCATTTTCCCAAACTTAACGTGTTTAACACAGAGTCTGCCACCATTTGTAATTTTCAAATATAGCAGTAAACGTTGTGTTTTTCGAGCCGAATAAACATTTTACATTAAAAAAAACTAAAATTATCCATTTTGGTAATAAAGTAACATATCTTGCCTTTGATAATATTGGTTATACATTATATTTTTTGACAAGTTTTCGAATCTATATGTACAGTAGTACAAACCCAATAAAAACACTAAAAATTATCCAATTAGGTAGAAAAGTAACATCTTGCCTTTGAAAATATTTACTTGTTATATATTTGTTTTAGTTGAAAACTTTTTCAAGTCTTTGTGCAAGTACAAAACCGAAGGCGGTATTTTTCTGCCTGATTTTATTTTTGGTACCGCGCTTAAATTCAAATTTCACGATATCTTTTTCAGGGATGGATTTTTTTTTTTTACATTAGGTCCACCTCTACAATTTTCGACTATACTGAATAAGAAAATCTCATTTAAAATTTGCAGAGGCAAGTAGTTTTCGAGATATAAAGACCTGTACTATGCACTATAATTCACTGGCGGCCATGAATAAACACTATCAACCTCCCCATATTAAGAACGGCTGTCGTAATAAACAGCACCCATGCCTAACCACGTGTTTTAACGTTTTACCTGTCTTTCGTCTGTTAAAAACGACTTTCGGAATAAACACCCCCAACCTACTCATGTTAAAAATTCTGGAGGTGGACCTAATGTGAAAATTTACCTTTGTTTTTTAATAAATTGTTAGTTGAAAGCACAGAATAGTGACAAAACACCATCCCCTTCCCTTGGTAAGAATGGCTGAAAAAATAACGGTTTTCTTGGTAGAAACCTTTCTGTATTTCACCTAACAATTTCTGGTGCTACTGCACTGATCCACGCTATCTTTTAAATCGTATTTCCAAGTTTAGTTAAACGTTATTATTTAAAAAGCCATTCTTAACATAGTGAGGGTGTTTTGTACCTATTCAGTACTTTAACCTTACAATTGAATAAAAAAAACATATAAAACTTTAATTAAACGTGGAAATACGATTTAAAAAATAGCGCGGATCACTTTCTACATTAGCACCGTTTTTTTAAGAACCCTTTTTTAACAAAATTGAAAGTACACTTTTTTCTTTTTTTTTTACAGAAGTTGTTTTTACATAAGAAAATATGAATGCTTTTTCTTTATTAAAGAAATTGGGTACTCATGTACTTATTTATCCGTGCTGAAATAAGAACGTTATTTTTTAAAAAGCCATTCTTAATATGGGGAGGGGAGGATGCTTGTACCTAATCTGTACTTTAACCTTACAATTGAATAAAAAAAAACATATCATAAAACTTTAATCAAACGTGGAAATACGATTTAAAGAAATAGCGCGCATCACTCTCTACATTAGCACCAAATATTATTTAAGCACGTTACCAATCCGTAAATTTTCTTCGAAAAAACCTATACTTTCACCTAACAATTTATAGTTTTAATAATAAAAAAAGTTTATATTTTCTTATATCGAAACAACTGTTTAAAAAACAAAACAAAGACAAAACAAAAAACAAAAAAAAACAACTTCGACTTCAACTTTTATGCTTCAACTCAAATATATATATACTCTTACCTACTAACATTGGCACATATATATATATTCATTTGAGAATATGACCTTTTGAAATATGGGTAAAACATTTCTCTCGCCTGGTGAGAGTCGCTTGGTTATTGCTACAACGAATTGCACCGAAACATGATTTTATTAAATATAAATAAACGTACAGTGATGATCATATTTATTGACACGGTAAAATAAAAGTTAAATTTTGTCTAATAAATTCTAAAAAAGGGATTAAATTAAAGAAAATAACAAAGTATATTATGTATTTTTAACTGGCCTTTCCGATGCAGCAATCGGATTTTAGAAAAAATAAATAACAAAGGAACAACAAACATAATTGCAAAAAACCCTTGTTCAAAATTATTGGCACGATTTATTTAATAATCAATTGTATAGCCTTTGGCCTTGATTACCTTCCTCAGTCGCTTTTCATAGTTTACAACCAAGTTGTTGCACTCTTCAGTAGTAATTTTAGCCCACTCTTCCTGACAATAATCCTCCAATTGAATAAGATTCTTAGGCTTCCTTTGCATTACCCTCAATTTTAATGTTCTCCATAAATTTTCAATTGGATTAAGGTCTGGGCTTTGTGATGGCCACTCCAAAACATTAATATGATTGTCCTCAAGCCATTTCTTAGTCAGTTTAGCCGAATGCTTTGGGTCATTATCTTGCATGAACCACCAACGACGACCAAGTGAGAGCTCTTTAGCAGAGTCTTTCAGGTTTTCATCCAATATTTTAACATAATCTTCCTTTTTTATGCTACCTGTGACCTTAACAAGTCGCCCTGATCCAGAGGCAGCAAAGGATCCCCAAAACATCAAACTGCCTCCACCGTGCTTCACTGTGGGTATGGTGTTCTTAGGCAGGAAAGCTTCGCCAGATTTTCTGTAAATATAAGACACTTTATTATGGCCAAATAACTCTATTTTCGTTTCGTCAGTCCATAGAACACGTTTCCAGAATGCAACATCTTTATCAATATGACGTTTTGCAAAGGCTAGCCTTGCTTTCAGGTGCATAGGCTTCAATAAGGGAGTCTTTCTCGGACGACATGCTTTTAAACCAGCTCTCTTCAAAACTCTACCAACTGTATGTCGAGATACATTCACTCCAGAGGTGCTCTGTTCATCAACAATCTCCCCAACAGAGATCCTTGGGTTTTGTTTTACTTGTCGAACAATTTTCCGTTCATCTCTTGTGGAAAGAATCCTTTTTCTCCCTCTACCCTCTAAACTCATAACGTGGCCTTGCGATTTGAACTTGTTTATTATGGCTCTAACAGTGGATTTGGGAAAGTTTAGCTTCTTTGAAATCTTATCATAGCCCTCCCCATTGGTATGGCATGCTACAACAAGCTTCCTGACGTCTTCGCTGTGTTCCTTAGTTTTAACCATGGCGATTGAAAATTATAATTTAGTCACTTATAATAGTTTAAATAAATCGCTATCTAAAAATTATCTGAAAAAAATTATTCACTGAATTAGCGTTAAACAAGCATAATATGGCTATAAAAAAGTTCAGAAAGCACGTAAACCGGAAATTGATTGATATTATACTGATACTAAAAGAAAAACAAAGCCGTGCCAATAATTTTGAACAAGGGTTTTTTGCAATTATGTTTGTTGTTCCTTTGTTATTTATTTTTTCTAAAATCCGATTGCTGCATCGGAAAGGCCAGTTAAAAATACATAATATACTTTGTTATTTTCTTTAATTTAATCCCTTTTTTAGAATTTATTAGACAAAATTTAACTTTTATTTTACCGTGCCAATAAATATGATCATCACTGTACATTTTACTCTTTATTATAAACTTCGTTCTTTTTTATGTCTGAATATTCTTAACCTGGAATAATTAGATTCATCCATTGGCTAGTTCGCCCTGACATCAATCCGTGTATACTGAATTGTGAGTGCTTCAAGCTGAAGTTCCAAACCCGTCAGCTTTGTCAGAAGGCGGTGTCGTTAACCCCTGAACTATCGATCCTTGTTACGAAGGAAAGGACATCTTATAATTCTTACATATTTACGTAAGCATTACGTATAGGGGATGAACAATGGAACATTTCTTAAACAAAAACGTGCCCCTCACGAAAGTTTACAATTTCATTGTGTTGTAAACAAGTCCATTAAGCAGTTGTTTATATAGAACAAGTGTTTTGCTAATGAGTGTTATGCATACATAAATGGTGCTTCAAGTTAGTTTTAATTACTAATTAAACGTGCATAATTATACATTGTTTATATGCGTGCAGCAATAGAACATAAGAGGTTTCCGTACTTTCAGATTCATAAAAGGGATCTAAGATATTTTCTCAGAACTGCTCGTCTGTGGAACACGATACTGCGGAGCTACTTCCCAGCTTACTATAATATGGTGGTTTTCAAGTCCAACATAAACAAATTCTTGATGCGCCGAAATCTAAAATAAATTAACTCCTGCCCAATTTCCACCATAACCGATCATCATCACGATGTTGTCTCATCTGGCACTAATGAACTCTTATACTTGAGATGCCTCCGGGCCTTGATAAGTGGTGGGACTCTAGTAAAAAAAAAAATACCGGCTACATTAACTTGAGAAACTTTCTAATTAATGACGGTACTACAAATGATGTCGGTCATATTAGAATACACTTTCAAAATTTCGGGGTCGGGGGGAGGGGTTGTTATATGAACGTACCCAGGATGCGATATTATTATTACTGTCATCAAGCCACTCACAGATAAAGTTTAATAAGATGAACATGTTTGCCAGCGAAAAATGAAGAATACTATGAGAGTACTAACATTAAGCAATGATATGAACTACCTTTGATTATGTATAGCAATATTTTGTTGCTATGAGATTTAAAGATGACAATGATATGCATAACGTTTAAAACTTACAACAAACACTTGTCTAGCTACAACAACTGTCAACAATTACCTCCACATTATATCTCTGCCTAAATCAAAACGCAAGTTCCATTAACTATGTTTCTTTCTTAAGAAGCGAAACTAGCAATGTCTTATCCGTGTCAAAGGCATTTTAGTGGAGATATTAATAACAGATTATCTCCATTGGATTCCGAAGTCACTTTTGTCCACTGTAAAGACAAAAAAGAATGCTATGTGTAGCATCCTTCTGTTTCTTACTTTCACCTGCAATCCAAAATAGTCAGAGATTGTCACCGAACCTCTTTCCAATCAAATATTACGTAACCGCCATGACTGAACCTAGATAACTGTTAACAAAAGAAAGTACATTCGAATAGTGTTGTAGTCGCTAAGTTTCTAATTCCTCGTCGCCAGTGTTGTAGCCTTGCAGGGCGATAATAATCAAGGCAGACACAGTGTTATAGTTAACAAAAAGTGTGTTAGCAACAGTATCAGCTTCATGGCTATTTTCTGATTGTAGAAGAATGATATTTTGGTCATGATATGTTGAAGCAATCGAGGTGAATCAACTATTCACCTAACACAATAAACTTTTTAGATCACAGGTCCAAGTTGAAAAATTCCCGTCATAATTTCTCTACCCAATAACGTATTAATTGTAACAATATTTATAGTCTCTAGGTAAGTCCATTATTCTTGAAACAGGTATATATCAGGTATATATAACAATGGTGGTCTAGATTAAGTAGCAGTAAAGAAGATTGCCACAAGCTTATTGTTTGGCTTGGAGAAAATTTAACACTCATTCATCAGTCCAGACCTTGGTGTCTAACTCTGTCCCGTGGGGAGGCATCGTAAATAGGCTCATTCATCAGTGCAGGTTCCTGATCCAGTAGAAGATTCTGTTATACGTTAAATATCATATTATTCATACATATATATACATATATGCATATATATATATGCATATATATGCATATATATACACATATGTATAAACATATATGTACACATATACATATATATGATGGCAGCAAATTCGCTTTCAAACATTGCCATCACTCGATATAGCACAAAAAAGGTATATAGAAACACGAAAACAGTCAATGATGAGTTGCATGCGTGTGGCTTTTTAAGCCCTGCTTAACTCTGGCATTCCTTAGCACACATTGTACAGACATGTGCCCACTAGCAGCACGTTCTTGATGCTCTTTTTTCTGCAGGATCAAATGCCGTTTCAAACCGCCTGCCGTTTTGTACGTCCGCCCGAAGTTGACACAGGTTAACTCTGGCAACTCAAGACTGCTTTGTGGCCAACTGCGCCGATGAGTAGACTAGTGGCTCATCAGCCCAGCTCTGCTCAGCAATATTCTTCTGCACACCTCACACTCCAGACCAATTTAGCACCCCTCCCATCCACGGTTCATTTCACCCTCCCTTTCCGGATATCGCGTTTCAGCCGCTCATACTGGGTTCGATCCACCTCAAACTAACTCAGTGTATTATGTAATAACTAGTTCATGACGTTGAAGGTTTTTATATTATATATAATATAATGTTTGAAAATTTCCAAGCCTAATGAATGTCTATTTCGATTTAAGAGCATATAAACACACACACACACGCACACACACACACACACATATATATATATATATATATATATATATATATATATATATATATAATAAGTTTAAAAGATCAAGTTTTCTCAAATAAATTATTACTTTTAAAAAGGTACTAATTACAATATTGCTTCGTTCACGATTAACAAGTCGGTAAAATTATGTCTTTTCTGCATTTTAATCACTTACTCATCAGCTGGTACATAGAAAAACACCATTTTAAATACATATTTATATGTGTGTGTACAACGAAGTTAGCAAAGAATATATCATTATATATATATATATATATATATATATATATATATATATATATTAAACCACATAACGCAGTGTACTTAGAAAAATAGATTTCATTTTGTTCAAAAGGACGCACGGCATTATGGTAAGGTTTGCGTTTATAATACGACGTTCTCCTTTATTTTGTCAGACCTGACAACGAATCCACCAATAAAAATGTACCACATTTTCGAGTTAATCTACCGCGAATTTTGTTACTTAATTATATGTTTTTATACTTGAAATATTCATTCGTGGTTTCACTCTAATCATTTCCTCTGGTTACTTTTTTTGGGGAAAAAATGTAATATTTAAACGAATCAATAACGTCGCATTTCACTACCATATCGATGAATTAATGAAGAAGGCCAACCGTACTCTGGGATTTATTAAAAAGACTTTTGTCATCAGAGGTAGGATAATTTTGAATAAGGTGTTCACTACGATGCTTAGACCGATATTGGAGTACGGAAATTCTCCCAGGATTGAATAATTTGCTGGTGACATCAATAAGGTGAGACAGTTCAATGTGATGCTACTAAGAGATTACGGATCTGCCCTATGAGAGTATATTGAAAGAATGATGTTGCCCTCGGTGTATTATTGACGTGATCGATTTGACAAGATTCAAGTCTACAAGACGCTAAGAGAAAGAGATAATGTCAATCAACGAAGATTATCATTTAACAGAACAAACGAATACAAACTACAACTCGGAAGGATTGAACATGAGAAAGTTTTCATTCGGATTACAAGTCTTCAATAACAAGAATAAATTGTTGCCCAAATAAATCCAGTATAGAAAAAAAACAATATTAACATTTATATCATAATATGAATTTTAAAAATATTGATTCGTACTCATATTAGTTCGTTTCAAGTAGTATTGTAATCAGTTTGTGACACTTAAACTTCAAGCATTTTCGCTAGTCTGTCACATTTATCTCGGTCTGCCATACTTTACATTGAAATATCATTTTGGTCGAATTCCTACGCGTAAGTTTGAAATAGTTCTTTCATTAGTGCGTCACGCGTACTTTTAATTGTATTTTGCTTGTCTGCCGCTAAAGTTTCATACAATATCTTGACAGTCACCTTTTATGTTTGGAGTGGTATTTTCGCTGCTTTGACACGTTTCAATGTTGCATAGTTTCATTGTTCCGTCACGCTTAGGTTTGAAAAAATGTTTAATTGTTCGACACGCTTAGGTTTGAAATTGAATTTTAATTGTTTTATCACGATTAAATTTGAAATAGAATTTTTATTGTTTTATCACAATTAGGTTTGAAATAGAATTATTTTTTTTATCGTGATTAGGTTTGAAATAGAATTTTCATTGTTTTATCACGATTAGGTTGCAAATAGATTTTTATTGTTTTTTCGCGATTGGGATGGAACAAGAATATTCATTGTTTAATCACGATTGGGTCGGAAAAATATTTATTGTTTTATCACGATTAGGTTTGAAGTAGATTTTTCATTGTTTTATCACAATTTGTTTGAAATAGAATTTTCATTGTTTTATCACAATTTGTTTGAAATAGAATTTTCATTGTTTTATCACAATTTGTTTGACATAGAATTTTCATTGTTTTATCACAATTTGTTTGAAATAGAATTTTCATTGTTTTATCACATTTTGTTTGAAATAAAATTTTCATTGTTTTATCACAATTTGTTTGAAATAGATTTTTCATTGTTTTATCACAATTTGTTTGAAATAGAATTTTCATTGTTTTATCACAATTTGTTTGAAATAGATTTTTCATTGTTTTATCACAATTTGTTTGACATAGAATTTTCATTGTTTTATCACAATTTGTTTTTACATAGAATTTTCATTGTTTTATCACATTTTGTTTGAAAAAAAGTTTCATTGTTTTATCACAATTTGTTTGAAATAGAATTTTCATTGTTTTATCACAATTTGTTTGAAATAAAATTTTCGTTGTTTTATCACGATTAGATTTTAAATAGAATTTCCTTTGTTTTATCACGATTATGTCTGAATAGAATTTCCCTTTGTTAGTCAAGCTTAGTTTGAAAGGAATTTTTCTTTTGTGTATCACGCTTTGGTTGGATATAGTATTTTCGTCACAAAACGCGTAGATTATTTGGACACAGTTTAAGTCTGGATCCATGCGGGGTTTGTGCTATTTTTTCTTTCTCTGAGAAAATGTCAAAGAATACGATTTTCCGATTGGAAAACAAGACATTTTTCTGAAACAGAACTTTTTAAAGATGAAATAATGAATAATAAAATACAGTCGCCATTGCCTTTTGTGAACGCGTGACACTTGTGCAGTGTCGACACGCCCACTTTAAGCGAGATGATCGTTTGTACAAGATTGTCGTGGCTTTTCTTTCGCGCGCCTTCATCTTAAATAATCGATGTCGAATAGAAATGTGCACTTTTTGTTTACGGTTACTTCGTCAATTTCAAATGTATTCCTCTTTTAGCCGTTGTTTGAAGCAAAGGAAATCATCACAAATGTTAACGTACTTATAAAACTTCCATTATTATTTATAAATAATAAAAATACTTATTAATAGGCCTTTTTTATTACAAGAATGATTTTAATATACAATAGCTTAGAACTTGCATATATATATATATATATATATATATATATATATATATAGTGAATAAATGACAAAACTATATTCCAAAATTCATGATGTTGACCCTCTTATTATTTATTCCTTTAATGCAGTTGGCATTTACAATTGTTGACGGTATCTGTTTCGTAGAGCAAAACCAATCACTTAATTATTATATCAATCAGTGAATCTATTATGCCCTTGACTCATCAAAAGAAATAGCAAAAATTAATCCATTAAAAGGAAATAAAGTGTGATTGTCATGATTAAAATCCGAAAATTGGAAGGGAAGCTGCACATAATTTAATATTACGCCATTTTGAATTTGAACCTTGAGCTATGTTCATGTTCCGTTCTATCTCCTCTGGGATCTTCCGACCACTCTATTGTATCAGTTAAGATAAAAATGAAATGTAATAAGTCTTCAGACGTACCTCTCCGCTGTACTGTGTATCGATACTCTACGGCTCACTGGGATAGCTTCCGTACATTTATATCTGATCTACCTCTGCATTCCATGTTTAAAAAGGATGTGTCCTCTATAATATCAGGCCTGACTGAATGGTTCATTGTAGGTATATACCGATTCATACCATCTAAAAAAATTCCAATAAAAACCTAACAGCCAACCATGGTTCTCCCCAGAATGTGCTGCTGTCATCGCGCACAGAAATCACTTTTTCCATAGCTACCAACGTAATAGATGATTTGAGACTAAAGCTGATTTCAGGACTGCCAGCAACCACAGTAAAATTGTAATAAAAAATGCAATAGAGCTATATACTCAGTCCGTTAAATCCAAAGTAGCGGAGCAGCGGCTTGGTTCCCACCAGCTCTGACAAATAACAAAAAGGATCCTGAACAGAAGCGTGCGATCTATCCCAACCATCATCAAGGGACCTGAGGTCATCTCGTCAACATCATACAAGGCCAAACTATTTGCCAAGAACTTTGGAGCTAATTCTACCCTATGCGACGAAGGCCATCAACTCCCCGTATTTCCTCCTTTAACAGACAACACGCTATGCAACATACAAATATCTGTGCGTGAGGTCGCCAGGCTAATCAAGAACCTTGATTCCAGTAAAGCAATTGGCTCTGATGGCATTCCAATTACAGTGTTGAAAAACTTTCAACTAGTACTTGCCCCCATATTTACAAAACTGTTTAAGCGTTGCCTTAAGGAGAAGTGCTTCCCAACACCCTGGAAAACCTCATCAGTATGCCCTGTATTTAAGAATTCAGGTGATAAGTCATCTCCCTCTCAGTACAGATCAATAAATCTCCTGTATGTTATGAGTAAGTTGCTGGAATTCATATTAAATAAAGAAGTAGTCAACCACCTCAGCAGAAATAACTTTCTTAGTGACATGTAATATAGTTTCCGTTCTGCTAGATTTACAGCAGATGTGCTAACAGTTATATCTCATAGGATTAGTGAATCTCTCGACAAAGTCTTCCTTTTTAAGGCCTTCGATAAGGTCTGGCATAAGGGCCTACTTCACAAGATTTCCAGCTACGGTATAACTGGAAATGTTTTCTCAATCATTAATTCATTTCTCTTTGATAGGCTCATAAGAGTAGTTGTTGATGGGCACTGTATTAATGCTAGAGTCCCTCAGGGGTCCATCCTGGACCCAACTCTCTTCCTTATCTACATCAATGATCTTCCAAAACACATACTTAAATCATTCCTGATGCTGATGACACGACCATCTATGGCAACACATCTAAGGCCGTAAATGACAAAGATCTCTCTGATTCTCTCTCCTTTGATCTTGAGCGCGCGGTGC
>NC_136522.1:23724987-23729987 GCF_053919585.1 Euprymna scolopes | reverse complement strand
ACGGTAAACTACTGATGACAGAGTTAATTAAATCATCCTAAATAAAGACGAAAGGTTGATGAACATATAAATTGGTTTATTCTTTTTTAATCCCTCTATATACAGGATGGACCACTCAAAAAGAGCCCGATCTCTGACACCAAAATACAAAATGGCACATGCCACACGTCTCGTAGACCGCTGAAACGAGTTCATAACATGTTTACGAAAATGAGAACAATAGCAAAAGGTTATGGCCACCACGGTCGCCGGATTTGTCATCAGGTGATTTTTATCTTTGGAGGACTTGAAAACAAAACGTTTACGTAAATAACCACACATATGTTTATAAATATATATATATATATATATATATATATATATATATTTAAATATATATATATATGTGTGTGTATTTATATACATATATATGTGTGTGTATATATATGTGTGTATATATGTGTACATATATGTGTACATATATATTTATATGTGTATATATATATTTATATATATTTATATATACATATTTATATATATATATACATATATAAAATATATATATATAAAACTAATCATACATATATTATATATATATATATTTATATAAAACTTATATATATTTAAATATATATTTATATGTATGTTTATATATTATATCTATATATATTTATATATATTTATATACATTTATATATATACACATACATATATATTTATATATATATATATATTTATATCTTTATATATATATATATTATATATATATATTTAAATATATCTGTATGTATATATTTAATATATTTATATTTATATACATTTATATATATTTATATATATTAATATATTTATATTTATATATTTATATATTTAACATAATAATATTCATATCTATCTAATATATAAATCTACCCACACATTCATATACTGTATATATATTTACTTATATTTTACTATATGCATTTGCTTACATACTTTGTTGCTTTATCCGGAATTTGCAGATACCGGCCATCCTTTCCCCTTAAAAACAATTTTTATTTTTTTATTTTATATTTTTTTATATATATTTTTTATTTATTTATTTATTTATTTTTCCATTTAGTGTCTTTTAACAACTGTTCCTGACATTTTCTTAAGTAATAACCTGTACATTTCAGTTGACCTATTTTTTGCCCTATATTTTAGCACCTTTTAACATCATTTTGTCTGGGTCATTTTGACATTTCCTTTTCTATTTTCTATTTAATTCTATCACCATTAAATTTTTTTACTTATTCTTCCCTGATTTTTCTTATTTACATTATGTCTAGGCAGCCGTGTCAAACGCATATCTTATTTTTCTTTTATTAATATTATTTGAATTTTTCCTCTTTTCCTTGTACATATTTGTGAATTATTCCATGGATTTCAGCCTTTTGGATTATTTTGGACCATCTTCCAATTACGTGATTTCCTTGGATTTTACTTGTGCGAATGGAAATTCAATTAACTTTCTTAGATTTATATTTTTAGATTTTACCGTTATTAGACTATTTATTCACGAGTAATATAATTTTTCTTCACCATATTCCCTCTGCTTCACTTTTTGTTATCAAGTAAGATCTTTGACTTACTTGCAGTTTCATCAAATACTTTTGTATGCAAAATCCAATCCCGCATTTTTCTAATTCCTACTCTCTGATGAGAAGGAAAGTATAACTTCGAAACTCCGCGGATTAAGGACTATCAACTTATCAAGTGTTTCCATTTTCAGATTAAATATGTTTTTAACTCATTTTAAAGTGTTTTTAACATGTTTTATTAAGTATTTGCTCTTATTATGAGGTCTATCTCCTATTTGGTTCTATCGAGCTTTTACATTTGGTTGAGATTACTTTATAAATATTAATTCTTTAATATTTATAATATACTTTAGTTTTACATTCTTGGATCATTTTGGTAAATTTAATAGTAACTTTTATTTTATATGTGTATTTATATATATTTATATATCTCTATATATATATATTTATACATGTATATATATTTATATATATATATATATTTATATATATTCATATATATTTATATATTTATATATTTATGTATATATATATATATTTATATATTTATACATATATATATTTATATATATATATATATTTATATATATATATATTTATATATATATATATTATATTTACTTATATATTATGTACACATTTATATATATATACATTATATATATATTTATATATATTTATATATATATTGATATATATTATATATATTTATATGTTCATTTGCATATATATATGCCTATATATATATATATATATATATATATATATATATATATATATATATATTAGCATTGGTGCCCGGCGTTGCATGGGTGTTTGGGGGTGACAATAACAGCGAAAAAGCGACCCTTCCCTGTAGAAAAGTGCCCAGTTGAAGGTGAAGAAATTAATTTTTTTAGTTAATTTTTCGGTATTTGTCGTCTGAAAGGTCGAGCTTAAAAACGATACTGATCTTGTGAAAATCCGTCGCCCCTGACGAAACTTTTAGGAAGACATGCTCCCCATTTGGGGTTTTCAAACTGGTCAAAGAGAAAATTATTCCCAATTCGCATTTAGGTAAAAATGTGCTTCCATATAAATAATTGAATTCATACAATGAGTATCGCTAACAAAAACAAACAAACAACATCTACGTAAAATGCGATAAATTAGTAGTCCTGCAACACAGCTCAGTAGAAGAGGCTTAGGCTTCTCGTCATAGGATTCCGATTTGAATCTCGCTAGATTCATCCCTCTGATGAATCGTAGACGACGAAACACATGTCAGTGGATAATTACATTTTCAAAATAATACATATGCCGCTCCCCATTTGGTGGTACCAAACTGGTCAAAGGGAAAATTATTCCCAACTTGCATTTAGGTAAAAATGCGCTTCATATAAATAATTGAATTCATTCAATAAGTATCGCTAACAAAAACAGACAAACGTAGCTTTTTGCGGGGGAAGATATTCCTCTAATTCTTCGATTGGCTCCTCTACCATTATATCTTTCAGAAGCAGCTGTTCAATATGATTAGATGATCACAGATTTATACCATCTGTCGAAATGGTAATATTTATTCATCAAGCAGAGAATCTAATAAAACTTTTATAGAACCCCTACAACGAATTAAGCAATATAAACACTTCATATGCATACAAATTCATTAATAACTAGGGATACCTACCCTACGTTGCCTGGGTATAAAAGAAAGAAATGACTTACTTCTTTAAAAAGATATATATATATATATATATATATATATATATATATATATATATATACTAGCAGGGAGACCGACGTTGCCCGGGATTGAATGCTGATCAACGAATATTTCACACTCCTATATTTTTGTCATCGAAATCCATGAAATCGCCCAGGAGGAGGCTTCACATGCCTTCATGCAGTAACTTAGTCCAAAATATATGTTATTCTACATTGCACTCTAGAGAACTTACTGTTTCTTTTATAAAATTATTTTATGTAAATTTCTTTCCAGTTAACGAAAAAAAAAAGTTAAGAAATTTACGTGCGGGGTTTGAACCTACAAGCACGTCATGCAAAAAAAAAAAGAAAAAAAACACGTAAATTTTCAAGTCTTATAAAATTCTTTGCATTTAACGAAAAAAAGTTAAGCAATTTACGTGCAGCGTTTGAACCTACAGACTACGTCATACAAAAACAAAAAAAAACGCTATCAAGTTACCCACAGTAGAATTTTCACGGCCCGTTGTTCCATCAGTTTTGCTAAGCGACGACATGGAAAAATTTCTTTACCGATGATAGATAAATTAAAATAACGGTTTCGATTATCGATTATTCGATAATTATCGGGGGTATTCTGAGACAAAACTTAAGTAAGATCACTCTCAGACTTATACAGTAAAGTTCTGTAAATTTTAAAGAAAATCTGTTCAGCCGTTTCGGAGTCTATAAGGAATGAACTCACATACACACACACACAGAGGCAAAGTTGCATTTATATAATTGTGTGTGTATATATATATATATATATATATATATATATATATATTCATTTTTCAATTCTTTTCCTCGTTTAATGAACTCTTTACACTAATTTTTTTTTTTTTTTGCATATATGACTAGTTTTCATAAAATGAAGGCTCAATTAACAACAAATTTATAGCTCCGCTATAATAATTATTTGCTAATATCTTTCGACTGATGAAAACAACGCAATCTGTGAAACTCTGTGGATGAAGGAAATTTTGATATTTTGTTTGGAGTATCCTAACGAACAATGAATTTTTGTAAATATTAATTTACAATATTTAATTGTATTCTTTATATGGGGTGGAACGATAAAAATGTCGCCCTAAAGAAAACAACACTACAACTTTATTTTAAAACTTTTATTGAAAAAATCAATTCAGGTAACGTGATTATGTAGTAGAACTGACATCTATTCAATGTAGACGCCTTCAGCCTCAGTCAGCGCGTCGGTACGGGTCCAGAACTAGGAGATGCCTTTTCCAGAAGCGCCGGCGGGATCCCGGCGAATACTCGGCGGATGGCGGGGTATCAGGGTGGCTTTGGTGTTGTGAGAGGTCATATTGGTGATGTTCTTGACGAATGACCAAACGAAGTAGTCCAGCGGGTTGAGGTCGTGGGAAGAACAGGGCCAGTGAGAGAAGGGTACAATGTCGTAGCACTCCTTTTGAAGCCAAACCTCCTTGGATTTGTGGGCCAGTGCCGAGTCCATGCAACACACAGGGTTTGCCAGCAGACATCTGATTGCTCTAGGCGATCACCACATTCTTCAGCACATCCAGGTAAACTTTGGTGGTTGACTTTCAAGCCGACTTCGAAGATGTGAGATGGCATGATGTGGCCCTCACTTGAAACCACACCAAAGACCAAAACCGTGGCTGGAAACTTTGTTTTCATCTTCCTGTTATTCGCAGCAATCCAGCGATGCATCTTGAGAGTACGAGCAATGGTCCTGTTATCATAAAT
>NC_136522.1:23714987-23717487 GCF_053919585.1 Euprymna scolopes | reverse complement strand
TGCCTATCTCAATTTCTACGATTACTCAGGGAGCTCCACAGTAATATGAAGAAACGATCTCGGTTGACAATGGTGTGAAGCAGGGTGATACTTTTTTCGATTTATTTTGCAACTATGTTATCGTATGCCTTTAGGGAATGTTCTCTAGGTGTTTATTTGCGTTTCAGAACCACAGGTAGGGTCTGTGATCTTCGTCGTTTTCATGCTTCTACAAGGACCATTCAGCACCTGGTTCGTGAATTGCGTTATGCGGATGACGCTGATCTTGTGACCCATGATGAGAGGGATATGCAGGGTATCATGGATCTTTTTTCAGGGGCCTGTGCGTCTTTTGGGCTTACTATTAGTCTTAAGAAGACTAAGGTCATGTTCACACCTCCACCCGGTAGTTTGTATGTGGAACCGAATATTTTTGTCAATAACCAGAGACTTGCCGTTGTTGACACATTTGTGTATTTGGGTAGTACTCTCGACAGAGATGGAACCCTGGATGCTGAGGTCAACTATAGGATACAGCGTGCCACTAAGGCTTTTGGTGGCTTAAAGAAGCGAGTATGGTCTGACATTGGTTTAACTATTCATACAAAGATCAGTGTCTATCAATCTTGTATTTTACCATCCCTGCTTTACGCTTCTGAGGCACAGACAACTTATAGTAGACACATAAATGTCATGGAGAGTGTGCACCAGAAATTCCTGAGACACATTCTGGGCATCAGGTGGATCACTTTTATATCTGATATGGATGTTCTCATGCAGGCTGACGTACCTTGTATCGAGAAGTTGATTATATGCAACCAGATGAGGTGGGCTGGACATCTGACAAGGATGGACGACGATAGATTGCCAAAGCGCCTGTTCTATGGTGAAATTACACAAGGAAGGTGTCCACAACATAAACCGAGGAAACGCTTTAAGGATAACATCAAAGATAATCTTAAAGTTCTTGGTATTGACGTGTTCAGTTGGGAAAGTGCTTCCAACGATCGTAAAAAGTGGCACTCCTTGGTCTATCATGGCTGTGATAGTTTTGAGAAGAAAAAATATGAGCATGCAAAAATGAAGCATGATATCCGGAAGAAGAATCTGTCAGATATATCAGGTCTGTCGATTTATGCGGTAAAATGACTTTATCCAGGGCTGGCCTAGCTAGCCACAAGCGTTCACATGGAGATCAATCTTTCTTTGATGGGGAAGAAATTGCAGGGCACAGATGTTCTGTTTGCTCTGTGGTCTGTAAATCGAGTGGAGGCCTGAAGCGTCATATGAGCGTCCACAGTAGAGCAGCACAAGTTGGTAACCCTCAATCTCAGCTTAAGTGTGACCTTTGAAACAGACTGTGTAAGAGCAGGGATGGTCTGAAGAGCCACCTTCGTTCCCGCAGAAAATAGGAATTGATGCATCTTGATCACATCTCCACATGTATATATGTATGTGTGTATAAGTCTATATATGTGTATATAATTAAAAAAATATATTTCAAAAATACATGAAAATGAATGAGTAAGCAACAATAAAGCAAAGGGAAAGATGGTCTTCTTCTGTCAAGGAGTGACAATCACCATATATGTATGCATATATATGTATGCATATATATGTATGTATATATGTATGCATACATATGTATGTATATGCATATATATATGTATATATGTATATATATATGTATATATATATATGTGTGTATGCATATATATGTATGTATCTATAGATAATTATATATATATATATATATATATATATATATATATATATATATATATATATATATATATTCAGGTTTGAGGTGTTTTTATCATTTGAGAGTAAACAGTTACATATGTACTTTTTACTCTCAAATAATAAAAAATATATATAATTTATATCTATCTATCTATCTATCTATATATATATATATATATATATATATATATATATATATATATATACACGCAAAAGTAATCCCTCATATTTTGTATTCCGTTTGATTCATTCCTTTAATTGCCAAAGAATAAACGCACAAGCGATCGCCATTTACACAGGGAAAAAGCCAGTGAGAATTTAGGGATCATTTAAAGAAAGAAACTATATAGGGGGAAATCGTGGAAGTCCGACCAGCATCTGTCTAAGGCTATCTGGAAGCCCTGTAGTGTGTTTGTTTCAGACCTCATCGGGTAGGACGTTCCCTGGAGATGCCACTTGAACCGAGAACGCTGCTTAGCGTCGAAGCTTCCGGAACTGTCGAATGTAAACCTTTCTCGTGTTTGCATGGAGCCCATGATCCGGGGTACAGGTGAAGAACATGTTCCAGTCTAAGCCGTACGGTCAATTGAAGGTGTTGTAGGTGAAGGTAAGATCGCCTCCAAGCCTTCTACGCTCAAGAGTCCTTAAACGTTGCTCATATGACAGGCCTCTAAAGCCAGCCACCATTCTTGTCGCCAGGCGCTGAACCTGTTCGAGACGCTGGACGTTATTCACGTAATAGGTAGATGTAACTTGAATACTGTATTCGAGAATTGAG
>NC_136522.1:23692487-23709987 GCF_053919585.1 Euprymna scolopes | reverse complement strand
TTTTTTCTATATTTTTTCAATAATTTTATTTCTTTTGTTAACATTTCTTCCGCCATTTTTATATTTCTTTTCTCTAAAAAAAAAAAAATTAATTATTTCATCACCTTTCGTTTTTATATATTTAACTATCTATCTATCTCTCTCTCTCTCTCTCCCTCTCTCTCTCTCTCTCTCTCGCACATACAAGCACACACACATACACACACACACATACACACTCTCTCTTACTCTCTCTGTTGGGTGTTGTCTTCCAGCTGTCAGTTTGGGTCTCCATATCCCTATTGCTTTCTTTACAAAGTTGACAATTTTGCCAGATATTTTCTACATCGTTAAGCATTCAATTCATGTTGGAGAATTGTGTCGTATGTTTTCTTATGTTACTCTCACGATTATGTTCTCTTCCTGTGTTTTTACTCTCTTCATCTTTTGGGTAATTTTTAGCATGTCACCTGTCCCTCTTGTCGCTTTCCGCTATCTCTTCTGTTACTAAGAAAGCCGAATACAGTTATTAAGGCGGTTCTAGATCTATTCTTTCAGTAGTGCAGTTAAAATTTTCCACGTGATTTGTCGTAGGTTATTGGTCTGTAGTTCCTTCTTCTCTAATTCTTTGTTTGAATATGGTTCTTCATTGATTTATTCACTCTGGTATATTCGTTTCGTTAATCATCGTTCGTTTAGTGTTAGCTATTCATGCAAGCTCGTTATTTTTTAAACAGCATTGTGGATTATAACTTACCAGATTGCAATTTCGGGAGGAGAGATTTTCTTGCGTATTTCTTCACTAGTTTCGTTTTTTGATTCTCTAATTTTCTAAATGGTCTTCTTTGATGTTTTCCAGGCATTTGAAAATTTATGTTGTGGTCTTGGATTTTTCTTAAATATTTCCACAGAAATGTTTTTTTTTTGTTTTTTTTTGTATCGGATCCGGTTTTTGTCCTTCCTCAATTTACATTTTAATAAAATTGTATTTCATTGTTTTCAAAACTTTCATTTTATTTGTACTGCTCAGATACGCATCTGTATCGTCTCAGTTTTTCTCTTTTGAGTGTTTATTTAGGTTTAGTTGTTCAGTTTCTTGTTTCATCTCTCTTTTTTGTTAACCCTAACCCTAACCCTTTCCCTCTTTCATCGTTTTCTGTTCTTTATTCTCTTTGGCTCTATTCACATTTTTGGTTTCTTTTTTGTAGTTTGTTGATATGGGTTTCCGGTCTAATTTCTGAAAGAATAAGAATGAAGATTTTTAAAACGTGGTAAAGATTGTCACACAGTTGCCTTCAAAATCTATCATGTTAATTTCTGTATCATTTGGATAATTCGAAATACTGTGCTCATCTTAGATATTAATATTACAATATTTGAGTCGATGACCTCCGACTTCTTGCAAGTTCAGTTGAACTAGGAAATCTGAACAAAATTTCAAACGGAGCCCTTAAGGACAGCTTCCGTCTGTGTAAAAGGTCGGATGTTGCATCGATCGAAACCTTGTGATCCAAGATGAAGAGAGTAATCTGAAAAGTCCAAATAATACGAATCATCCTCATCTACAAAATTCCGGATCCACCCATATTCTTATATTTAAATTCTAATATTTGTATTTGTATATTTTGGCAGCAAGTCATTATTCAAGCACGTCTGATTGAACACGACATAGTTATTCTTTTTTTCCGATTTTTTTAATATCTTTTCCATTCGCCGAGTGGTCTTTTTATTTCAGCTGGCATGTTGCATAAAATAGTGCCCAAAAATGTTGTTGTTGTTGTTGTTGTTGTTGTTGTTGTCTTTTCCTTTGAGTCTTGGTGCATTTTTAGTTTTTTTGCTTTGTTTTGTTGTTGTTGTTTTTTTTGTTATTTCTTGTTATAAAGGTGGATGTAGGATGGTTAGGGTCAAATTATTTTTATATTTAATTTCGATTGTTTTTATTTTATGATTTATTTATTTAGTTTCTTGTTAGTTACTAAATGCTGTTAATATATTTCCCGGTGTTAAATGAGATCCGGTTTAAAAGGGTATTTTTTTTATAAGTATGACTTCTAGTAATTTTAGTCGTTGTATGCAATTGCAAATATATCGTTAGTTAAAGTGTTTCTAATGTCGGACAACTGTAGGTTTTTATCATGGAATGTTAGTTGTTGTTTTATGGCGCTATTGTCAGCTAACTGATAGGTTAATCGTCGGGAGAGTGTTGTTGTCGTGTGGCCTATGTATGGGTTGTATGGGTTATTAGAGTGGATTCGGAGACATTCTTTGAAGGGGAAAATTTATATTTATTCTTGGTTGGTTTACTACATTAACTAATGCTGTATTTATTGTTTCGTCTCTATGTGCGCAGAGTCTAGTTTTCATATTTTCTTGTGCAGTTTATATAATTGACTTCATATACTTTCTTTTGATTACGTTATTATCTGCGATTATCGGTGCCCATTTTGTATTCTTTCTGTAGCCATATTCGCTTTTGCGTTCATATATATATATATATATATATATATATATATATATATATATATCTTGGTCAGAAGACGTAATCTCTCCAATAATGAGTGATTGCAGAAACATGTATGCACATATGTTGCCATCAATGTTTGTATAAATAAACTATATATATATATATATATATATATATATATATATATATATATATATATATATATATCGATTTTGTCGGTGTATGTGTGCTAAAATGCTCTACTAAAATCCTCTCTGAATATTTGATTTATAAAGTTAAAATTTTATATATAGGATATTTGGACATGTAACACAATTTCGATTTGATTTTAGCTGGCAAAAATTGTTGCTACCACGTCAAAATTGAAAACAAAACCGTTTACATTGGCAGGGTAAGTCGAATTACGCCTGCTGTTTATTTTGCGCATGCTCAAAATTAAACATTCATGGCTAAAAGTCGTTCATTTTTAACCTTTTGTATCAATCTATCCGTAGCTTAGACAGTAAAACCCCTGGATAGATAAAGAAGGCCTGAAGCTAAACCGTTAAACGTTTTGGTTTCGATTCTAGCATATGGTGCCCAAAATACTTTTAAAATCCTCACTATGTACTTATATTTATTCTTGTCTGGTTTACTACATTAACTAATGCTGTGTTTATTGTTTCTATATATTAAATAAAAATTGCTAGAGAATTGACTCCATAATAATATGAAATCTACATAAATTTAAATATGATATTCATGCCTCCTAGTATATATATATATATATATATATATATATATATATATATGTATATATATATATGTATATATTATAATCATATTATTAAATACCTATAGACACCAGGGAATCATCAATGCAGGGTGTCACGATTAACACCGGTCGATAGATTCGAACCCGGCAACAGAAGCCATCTCTGACTCCATTAGCAAAGACTTAATCCACTCAGCCATCGTTGACCGCGAGAAATACTATTAAAATCTTGACATTTATTTTTAAATGTTTTTGTCAGAGTGATCTAATCATTATATGATAATCTGCGCATGAGAGCTAAATTGACCGACTTTATTTAAACTGAAAATGTTCAACGAAAAGAAATGAGTTTCTTAAAGGAACTGACATAATTATTTACTATAATAATTATTAAATACCTACAGACACCAGTGTTTCATCCTTTTGGAAATCATCAGTGCAGAGTGTACGATTAACACCAGTAGATAGATTCGAACCGGGCAACAGAAGCCATTTCTGACTCCATTAGCAAGGAATTAATCCATTCGGCCACTGTTAACCGTGAGGAATGCTGTTGAAATTTAAGCATTTATTTTTAAATATCAGAGTGATCTAATCATTATATGATGATCTGCACATATGAGCTAAATTGGCCGACATTTTTTCAATTGAACGTGACCAACGATAAGAAACGAGTTCTTAAAGGGGCGGACATAATATATTAAAGATAGCAGAAAAAGAAATATAATCTGGTATACGGCGTCATACAATCAAATGTTACAAACAAAACTTGGCAAGAAATTTCTAGATCTTATCAAAAAGCACTCCCCCACAGCCAATCACTTACACAAAATTTTCAATAAAAATAACCTAAAATTATCCTACAGCTGCTGCGAAAATTTAGAGATGATGATTAAAGCACATAATAACAAAATATTAAATAAAAGCAATGAAAACAACAACAAAATAAGCAATAAGTTGAAAACCATGACCAAAATAAAACTCACACAAAGGACACATATTTAACTAGTAGAAATAATAATAATAATAATAATAATAATAATAATAATAATAATAATAATAATAATAATAATAATAATAATAAACCAACTCCGGACAACGACAACCATACTAGAAATAAAAATAAAAATACTAATAACGAACAAGATAAATGCAACTGTAGATACCGCACACTTTGCCCACTTCAAAATATATGTCTAACCAAAAGCATAGTTTGCCAGGCAACAATATATGCGAAAGAAAACCCGAATTACAAGAAATATTACATAGGTATGACTTCCTTAGATTTCAAAACTCGATATTATGACCACAAAAGTACATTTAATAATAAATAAAACACCGAATGAAAACAACTCTAGCAAACAAATACTGGGAACTCAAGGAAAGCGGACGTTCGCTGGTAGTCGAATGGAAAATAGTAAGACAAGCAAACACATGTAGCGACCTAGACAACCCATGTAGATTATGCCTTCATGAAAAATTTGCTATCCTATACTTTAAAGAACCCCAACATCTATTAAACTGTAGGAGAGAAATAGCGAACAACTGTGTTCACAGGATAAAATTTACTCTAGGATAGAGATACAAAATAATTTTAAAACTAACAATAACAATAGAAAATAAACAAATAAAAAATAAATAAACATAAATATACATAAACTATCACACACACACACACACACACACACACACACACACACACACATATATATATATATATATATATATATATATATATATATATATATATAAACTAGCAAAAATATATTTAACCTAGATTTAAAATAGGTCAGGACATCAGGTATCTATGCTCCCCGCACAAAATAGCACACATAAAAGAACGGGTCAAACGGAAGTCAACTAAGCTTTTGGCCTGTAAGTGTCTGCTCATTGGCTGATTAGGAAGGGTGCGGTGGAAACTAGAAAGCTGATTGGCTTACTAAAAACTCAATAGTATGTGCGCCTATAAAAACGTGAGACAATCACAAAATTCTCGCATAAGCCTGATGAATCCCAGCGTGGATGAAATGCGGAATATTCAATGTAGCTTAATCGCCATGTATATTTTATAACTTACTACCTAGCTCTACCTACGTATTGAGCACTGTTGAAGTAAATACTTAAAGTTTACGCATAAATTTATACTTTCGTATATTAATTTATGTGATTAAATGAAGTAGTTATATATATATAAATATATATATATATATATAAAGGGAACTTTGTGTGTCTGCATGTTTATTCCATATGGACTCGAAAACAGCTGGGCCAAGTTTTATGAAATTTCACACGAAATTTTATGAAATTTCATATGCCTCATATAGGTTTTGTATAGAAATGTCTTCAATAAATATCTATAATCGAAATAATCCGACAAAAGAAAGAACAGGCAATTTGGCCCGAACTTAACACCTTACATAAGTGCATTTGAAAAGTTTTATTACTACACAGGCAAAAATCTCCACCTGTAGAATCAACAGTAAATTTTTGATATAGCAGGAGCGCATTCAAATGAATGTTTTTGTTTAGAGCACAACTGAAGCATGATACTTGACGTTTTTTTTTCTTTTTGAACTTTAATTTAAGTCATTATAGATAAAAACAAAACGTTTTATAAAATAAAGAGTAGATTCTCTACAGTGCAATGTAGACTACAATGTATTGTGAAATAAGTCATAGCGGGTGGGGGGGTATGTAAGCTTCCTCCCGGTGATGGGTTTCCAACTAAAGCAGACAATCAATCGATTTGATTGGAAAATGGGTGCTTTCACCGATTTTGATGCCAATAAAAATATGGGAGTGTAAAACATTCGTTAATCATCATTCAATCCTGGGCAACATCGTGTCACCATGCTAGTATATATATATATATATATATATATATATAATATATATATATATATATATATATATCATAGATATGCATAGATCATCGTATAACGATTAGATCACTCTCTGACTGACGTAAATGAACATTTAAAATTAAAATGTTTAAATTCGACGTTACTTCACGCGGTTAATGGTAGCCGAATGGATTAGGTCTTCACTAAATCGAGCCAGAGATGTCTCGTGATGCGGGGTTCGAATCGTTCGAGACTGGTATTAATCGTGACACCCTGCACTGAAGATTCCCGAAAGGATAAAACACTAGTTTCTGTAGGTATTTAATAATTATTATAGTAAAAAAAAATAATTATGTATATATATTTGTCTTTACATAAGCAGTAGTTTGTTGCTACACAGTCATGAGCATGTTTTGGTAAATGCTAGTAGACCGAAACATGCTCATGACTGTGTAGCAACAGACTACTGCTTATGTAAAACAAATGCAACCTGCTCTACTTATGTATTGAGCACTCGTGTATGAACCTCGTTATATTTCACTGGTTTCTCTACCTTTGAAAAATAGCAACCTCAAATTATATATATATATATATGTGTGTGTGTGTGTGTGTGTGTGTGTGTGTGTGCAAAGACGAGTATGAGAACATGTTCTCATTTAAAGGACTGGAATGTTTGAAAATTTTGCTCAGGTGAATAGGGAAACGGCTTTATTGAAATATTCATTCAATTTTACGAACGTCTTGAAAAATAAAAAACAATTGAATTTGTGTTAACGAACTTAACCCAGTCTCTTGGTATCATCCTTATTTCTTGAATTTTTTTGTTTGTTGGCACGCAGAAACTATTTTTAATTTTTTTTTTTTTTTTTACCTCATCACCAAGTGACGCTGCGTCCATCTGTCCATGCTTCAATTTTACAAAAATAAATAAATAAATAATTAAATAACAAATGCTACTCGTGACCGACCGATGTACACCTTATTTCAAATTTTCATCAGTCCGTCGCAAACAGCATTTGTTAATTTTTTTATTTGGAGGAGGGGGGTCTCAATTCAAAGTAGAATCGTTTCACTATCACTAAAGTAGAGTTTGGGCGCATGATTTAAGATGCGTCTATGTTCTTCTGTAAAGATCCGAATCCCTATTTACTTGCCTCCCCACGAGACTAGAGTTTGACAGAAGGTTTTTACTGTGTGGAAAATCCAGTTCCAAAAAATGATCACTCTGGATTAAGATAAAATGTAAAATTTATTCTGTGTAGAAGCCGTGACGAAGTCGTGACGTAGTCGTGACGTACTCATGACGAAGCCGCGACGTACTCATGACGAAGCCGCGACGTAGTCATGACGTAAGCACTTTTGACTACGAACGTAGAAAATCTAATCAAGTTCCAATGGCCAAGATCAAAGTGTAGTATCTGTTCCGGCAGATACTGCAAGCTATGACTAGCAAAGACCAGATGTGGGGGCAACCCCACATGCCTGACCATTAACCAGCTCCCATTTCCCACCTCTCGGGAGCTGGTCCCCTTTTTCCCTTCCCCCTCCCTTCACTCCTCACATTAAAAATCGGCCTTGTGCCTAATTTGCTCGGTGGGGGAGCAAATAAATACCATCTGTTCTGGCAGATACTGCAAGCTATGACTAGCTATGACTAGCAAAGACCAGATGTGGGGGCAACCCCACATGCCTGACCTTTAACCAGCTCCCATTTCTCACCTCTTGGGAGCTGGTCCCCTTTTTCCCTTCCCCCTCCCTTCACTCCTCACATTAAAAATTGGCCTTGTGCCTAATTTGCTCGGTGGGGGAGCAAATAAATACCATCTGTTCTTCAGATGCGGCACTTCCATTTCTCGTTCTCTTTCAGTGGAGGAGAAATCCTTCACGACTGAGACAATTTTTATTTTTGTACCTTTTCTCCGCGTTAAAAAACGACCCTGGTGTTTTTACTTTTTGTTGGACGACTATTTTTCTATCAATTAAAACGATCAAGTTCCGAATTTTACGTATATCGATACATTCGATGACAATAAAAGATGAGTCTATGTTCTTCTATAAACATCTAAGTCTTCAAAGTAGAATTATATCTAATACCTTTGTTAAAGTTACATTTTTGCAAGTTCCGACATCGGAATAAAATGTACATTGATCCGTGTTTCCGAACACAGTTGTTTTTTGGTAAATCTACAAAAGCTATACATTCCATGAACAAAGCTTCTTTCTTAGAACTGCACGCCTGTGGAACTCTGTTCCGTCTGCCTGCTTCCCACCTGACTACAACTTGGATGTGTTCAAGTCCAACGTTAACAAATTCCTAATGAACCGCCCCCTTAAGTAAACACTTCATCAAATCTCCACACTAACGTAATGTACTTGCAATAACTCTTATCCCTGAGTGGCTTCCGGGCCTTGATAAGTGGTAATCACTGTGTAAAAAAAAAAGAAAAAAAAAGATCTAACATGTCACTGAGATGGTTGAGCACTTTTCTGCTTATCTCAGATTCTAACAACTTACTCATGACGCACCGAAGATGTATTGGTCTCTACTGAGAGGCAGATGACCAATCTTCAGAATTCTTGGATACTCTCAATACTTTGCCGAACTAAACGTAAAACTTATGTTAGTATTAGGTAGGTCAGGTTAGAGTTTGTGTAAAAAAAAAAACAGTTCAGTACGTATTGTGCAGAAGGGCCGAAACATTACACAATATATTTAATTTTTTTATCACTCCAGACAAAACATGAAACTAAGAAAAATAAATTAATACTATTTAAGAATTAGCCAACTTAAAAGTTATATGGATAGATCCCAATCTAGAAAACAGCAATTCTTCCAACTTTGTCAGAAACATAACTCGTGAAATGTGATAACTAAAAGACAAACTAAGAGAAGCGAAGGCTATGAACTTGCTGAAAGTAAACCCAAAGACCGACATTCTATTCTTCGACTTTGAAAAGACAAAAATCAGCAGCTTAATTCGTTAATTTCTTCACAAAATCAGAAACTACTAATTATATATATATATATATATATATATATATATATATATATATATATATATATATATATATATATGATAATTATATATATATAATATGAAGCTGTGTGTGTGTGTGTGTGTGTGTGTGTGTGTGTGTGTGTGTGTGTGTGTGTGTGTGTGTGGTCACGAATAGGCTCCTATATGTTTGACTATTTAAAAAAAACTGATTACATATGATAGAAGATGTATCGAGACACAGGAATGGGTATGCTTGATCTGGCAGAACGGTGGTTCATTTAAACTGTGGAGTCTGCGTTCGCGCCTGGTCCACAAAGTATGAAAATCAAAAATTTTAAAATTAAAAAAATAACGGTTACAAGTGTTTTTGATATAGATGTACATATGAATACTTTGATAAGTATGTTTTAACTTAAATAGGGATGGTATAATAAAATTGTGGGGACTGCGTTCGCGCCTGGCCTCCATAGAATGGAAATAAGCACAAACTTTAATAAAGACTTTTCATATCTATCTGCGTAAGTATACTTTGATAATTATGTTTCAGTTTTAAGAAATATGGTATGATAAAATTATGGAGTGTTTGTTCGCTCCTGACCTCCATAGAATGAAAATATGTCACAAAGTTTAACAAGGTTTTTTAATATAGATCCACAGAATATTGTGATAAGTGTTTCAGTGTGAACAGGTATGGTATAATAAATTATGGGGGTTATCTATTTTATTTTTACTTTCATCATATTTTGCTTTGGTTTTGATACCTCCAAATTCGAAGCTATCTCTTTACAACCCTTTCTTTTCATAACCTATAATACTTTCATAAATCAGAGTCCATTTTCTGTAGGCTGTTTTTAACCCCAGTCAACTACGGGTACTTAAACTAGTATATATATATATATATATATATATATATATATATATATATATATATATATATATAGTTTCTTCGTAAATTTCGTTAATGTTCGCCAGTATTCGAAATTTACGATGAAACTCGGAATTGATGACGTAACATCTGAAATATTATTGGATGGCTGTTCCTAAAAAGTACTTTTTATTGTAAGTAATCTTCTAAATACCCAAGTTTATATATTGGTTCTGTTTCCTTTTTCCATGTCGCTATATATCTAATGTCTTTGTTAAAATTACATTTTAACAAAGTCTCGACATTGGAATAAAATGTGTATTGATTCCCGCATGTTTTCTAACACAGTTGTCTTTGGTAAATCTACAAACATGAAACAAAAAATAAGAGACATTCTTATTATCATTAATAATGAAGTCTGCTGTCGGAGTTTCCTGATGGATCGAAGTAAGATAACATCAATGATTTTCCCTCTCGAATGAATTTCACAATCACTCCTATTAAAGTGGTAAGTTAAACCCCAAGATTTGCGATGCTGAATAAGTCGACCTTCATATTAACCTCTAAATTCTAATGCTTCTTTGGCAAGAATCATGGATAAATTATGATACATGATAAATATCAGTATACATTGATGTCTTGAACACACAAAAAATATTAATTAGTAAAAGAAAAAAACATACCGATGTTTCCATTACGGGACTATTATGTCGACGCACCGATTATTGTTAAATCAGTCAAGTTAAGCGACGGTGAGCCTGGTCAGTACCAGATGGGTGTTCACGTAGAAATTTAAGGAGCTGTATGTCATCTTTTCTGGCCGACATATGCCTCCGGCTCGGAATTTGATATTCCCTAGAAACTTCCTCTTGGAAGTTGGATGTCCGCATAAGGCGAATACATCAAGTATTACAGAACATCTGAGCAGCTTCTTCCCAGATGTGGCAACAGTATTCCATCCTAGGGCATACTTGGTACATGTAGAGGAATGCATCGGCAGTGAGTTATCTACTGGAGTATTAGAATGATTCGACCATTTTTCCGGCGATCTTGGCAACGTGTTTGACGTATGTGTTCCATTCCAGATCAGGAGTAAAGATCAGTCGCAGGAGTTTGTCACAACATGGTGCTTCCCCGAAACGAGAGGCGTTCATTTCAACTGGAGCCAGATGTGAGTCAGAAGGTTAATGATGGAAAGAGAGAAGCTTGGTTTTAGATGAATCAAAATTAACCAACCACCTCTTTCCCCATTGCACCACATGGTCATCGTCGGTCTTTAAACTGTTTCCATAGATAGTAGTGCCGTCTGCATAAATGTCTATGAATGAATTTGGGAGATTATTGATGAAGATCAGGAAGAGAGTTGGGACCAGAATGGAACCCCGAGAGACGCCAGCGTTGATATTATGAGTTTCTGACGACTATTATAAGCCTATTAGAGGGGAATGCTTTAATAATTGAGAGGACATTCCCATTCTGTAGCTGAAGTAAACCTTTATGCTATACCCTAGCAAAAGTCGTTGATATGTTATATGCTAAACGAAGTCCCCGTCAAGAAATTCACTAATCCTGTGCGATATTACAGTTAGCCCATCAGCAAGAACGGAAACCATATTGCATGTCACTGAGTAGTTTAGTTTTGCTGAGGTGGTTGGCCACTTTTCTATTATCTCAGATTCTAGCAACTTACACAGGAGATGTATTGGTCTCTACTGAGAGGCAGATGACGAATCTTCAGAATTTTTAAATACGGGGCATACTGATGAAGTTTTTCAAGGTGTTGAGAAGCATTTCTCTTTAAGGCAACGTTTAAAACAGCTTTGTAAGTATGGGAGCTAGTTCCGGATGAAGCTTTTTCATCACTATGGTTAGAATGTCGTCTGGGCATTTTACTGGAAGCAAGGCTTTTGATAAATTTGGCAATATCATGCAGATATTTGTATGCCGCGTAGTGTATTCTCAGTCACAGAGAGAAATACAAGGAATAGGCGGCCTTGTTCGCAAAGGGTAGAATTTGCTACAAAGTTCTTAGCAAAGAGTTTGGTTTTATCATATGCTAGCGAAATTACCTTAGGTCCATTGATGATGGTTGGGATAGAGGACACGCCTTTATTCAAGACCCTGTTTGTTATTCGCCTAAACTGGTGGGAATCAAGCCTCTGCTTAGCTACTTCAGACTTGACAGACTTAGCATATTATTCTTTCGCTTTCTTTACTGCTTTTTTGTAATGGTTGCTGGCAGTCCATAAAGTATGTCTGTATACCAATGAAAAGGGCTAATTGCGCTGAAATATTTTGATTTAAGTAAATGTTTTAATTTTTTTGAAAAAAAAATCTCTTGTTTCGTGTTATTTGGTTTATAACAGGCTCTCATATTTTTCATTAACCAATGTTTCTAATGTTGCACTATCGGATTCAATATCCATACGCACGTACCAGCATTTTCTTATTACACCTAACTGGACTTTTAAAAAAAAATAAATAAAATAAAAACAGTCTCTTCAATAACATTCGGAGGAATCAGATATCTTCGGCGGATACGTCGTTGGATCTTGGCAATAAAAAATATAATTTGCTTTCATGTTCATACCAATGAAAAAAGGCTTGTTAAGCCAAAAGCATTTGATTTACGTAAATGTTTTCATTTGTAAAAAAAAAATCCTTCGCGTCGTTTGATTTGTTTTAACAGAAAACGAACATATAGTAGTCGGTTGGAGAGCAGCTCTAGGGAAGAAACTTTGCTCATGGAAGTTTCATTTATTTTTAAGTACAGAGAGGGAGAAATAGAAACTATTTATAATGTTTGTATCGAGCATAGTTTTTTGTTTTAGATATTTTGCAGGGAGATACCATAGATTGAAGCTCAGTTGAACAATTATCATGAAAATGACGATAGAGAAAAACTAACAATGTCTCTTTAGTGAGAAAGATACTTTTTTTGTTGATAAAGCCAATCTAATTTGGGCGCGATGGTTGACGCAACGAGTCAAAGATTTCTAGCAAAAAAATATTAATGCGTGTCAAGTGTCCACCTACTTAAGAAAAAAAAACATAGAATATAAGAAATCTTTGCGCTGTACGTATCCGTCATGAAACGAAAATGTCATATTCCCAAAATCACGTAAATTGATCAAATAGATTTTATAGAGAGAGAAAATCATTTTTTACGAGTTTTGGCGTTTCATAGTATACTGTAGAAATTAGGAGGTTGATTTTAAAATCTCTGTATATCGAATAGGGTTGAAAAACGTCTGGTCAAAACACAATGTCGCGGTTTCTCATTAGATTTGATTTTCTTAGTTAAAATAATAACTATTTGATCAATTTACGTGAGGTTTGGAATATGACATTTTCGTTCCGTGATGGGGATGTATCTCGTCAAGATTTTTCTGTATTTTTGTTTTTAATAATGTTTAATTCTGGAGAAGAACCGAAACCTTAATCTGATAAAAAAGAAAAAAAAATAGTGCATCATTTATAGTTGATTTGTTCGATTTCTAAACAAACTGCGGAGATTCAAGCAATAACAAACATTCTCCACTTCTACATTAAAAGATGTAGCAGAGAAAAAATCGCTTAGTTTAACAGCGAAAAAATACTTTTGGCGAACAAAAATGCCTTTTTATATAATAATGACATAGATGGGTACAACAAGTAGTAGTAGTAGTAGTACACAAAATATATTAAAATATCAAAATATATCAAAATATAAAAATATATCGAAATATCAAAATATATTAAAATGCAAACATATTGAAATACGAAAATATATCGAAATATCAAAATATATTAAAATATCAAAATATATCAAAATACCAAAATATATTAAAATATCAAAATATATCGAAATATCAAAATATATCGAAATATCAAAATATATCGAAATATCAAAATATATCGAAATACCAAAATATATCGAAATATCAAAATATATCAAAATACCAAAATATATCGAAATATCAAAATATATCAAAATACCAAAATATATCGAAATATCAAAATATATCAAAATACCAAAATATATCGAAATATCAAAATATATAAAAATAGCAAACATATTGAAATACGAAAATATATCGAAATATCAAAATATATCGAAATATCAAAATATATCAAAATACCCAAATATATCGAAATATCAAAATATATTAAAATGCCAAAATAAATCAAAATACCAAAATATATCGAAATATCAAAATATATAATAGTACCAAAATATATCGAAATATCAAAATATATCAAAATGCCAAAATATATCAAAATACCAAAATATATTGAAATACCAAAATATATCAAAATACCAAAATATATTAAAATAGCAAACATATTGAAATACGAAAATATATCGAAATATCAAAATATATCAAAATACCAAAATATATCGAAATATAATATATATTTAAATGCCAAAATATATCAAAATACCAAAATATATTGAAATACCAAAATATATAAAAATAGCAAACATATTGAAATACCAAAATCTATCGAAATATCAAAATATATCAAAATACCAAAATATATCGAAATATCAAAATATATTAAAATACGAAAATATATCAAAATACGAAAATATATCCAAATACCAAAATGTAATATCCGCAAAAGATTCAATAAAGAGAATGGTAGTTTGAATAATTCAAGAACTGCAGATTCTCATAAAAAGAATCAGATTTCTTTTGGATTTTTGTGCCTCTTGTAAACTATTTATTGTATTCTAGTAATGTTTAGTCATTTGATTGTTATGTAACGTTTTACGCAGCTATTTACTTGAATTCACACGAGAGAAAAAAAAAGACACAATGTCGGTTTTTAATATGAAGAAAATTAAGCACCTTCAAAATGAGTATTCGAGATTCGAGCAAGTTTGATCATCATATTCCGTTTAACGTCAGTTTTACATGCTGGCGTCGATTGGATGATTTTTTTTTAAATTAACTTCCAAACTAATTTATTTCTAGTCAAGTGTTATCTTCTTTCTCTCAAATCTATCCTCATCACTTCCTCCCATGCTTTCCTTGTTCTTCGTTTGAGAACTGATACTGCAATCCAAATGTTCTACATCTACTAACCCCAAAACTGCCATCCATTTTTTTTTCAATGTGGCTAAACCATCAAAGTCTCCTGTTCTTTAAGATAATCTGTAAATCTCCATACTAATAAAACTATCAAGATTTTGTGTGTCTCCACAATCGTTTAATGGCACGAGCGTATACAATAACGATCATTGTGCCAACATTGTTGACCCAGCAGATGATTGTTGGTTTAGTTTCTATTTATTTTCCTCCCCATGGGGGAAAAATTAGACACAAGGTTGGGTTTTGATATGAAAAAAAACCCAGCTCCTTACAAAATGAGTATTTAAGCAAAATTTTAAATTGCCTCAATTTACGATTTCTTCATTGACCGAGAATAGAAAAGATAAAGTGTAGCCTATAAAAGAATACTACATATAAAAGAATACTACATATAAAAGAATACTACTCGTAGCTAAAAGGATAAGGAAACAGGAACATTTACACACACACACACGCACACACACACACACACACACACACACATATATATATGTATATATATGTAGTCCTCTACATACAGCAGTTTCATTGTATCACAATTCATCAGTGTGTGTGTGTGTGTGTGTGTGTGTGTGTGTGTGTGTGTGTGTGTGTGTGTGTGTGTGTGTGTGTGTGTGTTCGTTCGTTAACTTGCGATTGATTTTAGTCATCTTTTTAATGATAACAGACCCCCGATGGACGCGTGCTGTCAGTTCTGGATTCAAGTACGGGAGAGAGAGAGAGAGAGAAAGAGAGAGAGAGAGAGAGAGAGAGAGAGAAATGCTTGGGTTCAACTTTTTTGTATACTTCGTCACGAGCTCAGCTCGCCTGGGAAATGACCTATGATTTGGCAAACCGACGGGTAAGCTGCGTGCTTTCGCCAATAAACTTTGAGCTTGTTAAATGAAAGCTTAAAATCATGACTATTAAACCCGCGAAACATCTTCGCTGTCGCCGCCGTACATGAAGGGATAAACTTACAAGCGCATGTGTTCTTTAAAAAATACTTTACTATAAACAGTTATATAACGACAACTATCTTTAAAAACGTTTTTTGATAAGCATACATAATTATTTTTTTATTATTACAAGGAAATTGAAGTATATTACAAATGCAAAAATAATAATATAAAACGGGGAAAATGTTCACCGTCAATAAAATTTTAGGAAGGCAACAAATAATAGTTAATTTAATAAATTGTCATTTTTCGAAAATAATATCCAAGGAACGGGAAATTTCATCGGATGTCTGTCTGGGTCGGCAGACTGAAAGCAAGCTCATGGCAAATTATGTTGAATCGAAACGAATTCTATGTGTCTTTGTTTTAAAACTAAATAAAAACGAAATGAAAAAATAATTATTTAAATGTTCAAAACCTTCTTTAAATACATTCTTCACTCGAATATTATTTCCTTGGTTTATTTTTGTTTTATAAAACGAGGAATATTATACCATGAATATCTATCTACATATATATATATATATATATATATATATATATATTTATATATGTATATATATATATATATATATGTGTGTGTGTGTGTGTGTGTGTGTGTGTGTGTGTGTGTGTGTGTTATGAATGAATTCAATTATTTACGAAAGTGCATTTTTTTACCTAAATGGCAGTTGGGAATAATTTTCCCTTTAACCAACTTGGTACCCTCACATGGGGAGCGGCATACATATTGTTTTTAAAATATAATTATCCACTGACACGCGTTTCGTCTATATATATATATATATATATATATATATATATATATATATAGAGAGAGAGAGAGAGAGAGAGAGAGAGAGAGAGAGAGAAATATTATTGAATAGCACGGAATTATTCTGTTTTACAATTTTCCTTTTTATCTTCTCCAATCTCCGAATAGTCCTTTTTGTGTTCTTCTCGAAATTGTATATGTTGGATCCATAATCGCGAGCGCTTTTGACAGAAGTACTTCTATCATCCTCAGGCAAAACTAGGAATAAAATATATATAAGTAAATTAAAAAACAATCCCTACATTTATTTCTACAATACGCCTGAGGATGATAGAAATACTTCTGTCGAAAGCGCTCGCGATTATGGATCCAACATTTACAATTTCGAGAAGAACACAAAAAGGACTAATCGAGGATTGGAGAAGATAAAAAGGAAAATTTTAAAACAGAATAATTCCGTGCTATTCAATAATATTTGTCTAAATGAGAAAATTCTGCCTTAATATACACCATGATGCTGATCGTAATCTTCGTAACGAGAAAAATGGTAGAGTGTGTCGGTTGTATAAACAATGTAAGTTGTTCAAAATAGTGTTTTTTCGATGTTTTTAAGGTGGACATCTGATGAGTACGTGATTAAAAATGTAACTAAGACATAATTTTGCATATTTGTTAGTCGACAACGAAACAATATTCTAATGTTTCCTTTTTAAAAGTAAAAAATTGCTAATGTGTGTGTTTGTGTGTGCGTTTGTGTGTATGTGTGTGTGCGGCAAAAAACGTCAACAAATTCGTATGTTTCATTTTTTTTTTTGTGTACGACAAA
>NC_136522.1:23664987-23684987 GCF_053919585.1 Euprymna scolopes | reverse complement strand
CTTCACCAAATGGACCAAAAGCCCCCTCTTTGAACTTAACTCTAACCGGACACTACCAACACTTACCGTTGGGAACAGAATGTCTGAGACCACGTCATTCTGAAAAACACATTTAGTATCAGCAGATGTAAAAAGAACATTTCAAACTCCCATTTAAAAAAAAAAAAAAAAACTGTTTAAGAAAATATCTGAAAAGAGCGAACCTAAGCTGGAAACGCGTTATAAAAATATTTTTAAATAAAAATATGATAAAACAGGCTAAAAAGCCACAATTGTTGATGGCTACACTCTTTTAAATATATATATATATATATATATATATATATATATATATATATATATATATATATATATATATAAGGCGCGCTTTGTGTATGTGTGTTAGAGAGAAGAGTTCCCTGTAAACTCCGAAACGGCTGGGCCAATATTATTTTTTTTTCTAATTTCACACAAATGTAGTTGATGTTTCTTAGAATGTTCTTTGATAGGTTTTGCCTAGGAATACCGATAAGAATCGAAAATCGATAATAGAAAAAATCCGATTAAACCAAGAACAGTTCGATTTTGACCAAAGTTAACAGCCTAACATCAGCAGAAGGGCGCAGCGTATAAAATCAACAATAGGTAAGATAAGATAAGACAGGGTGATTTCGAAATGAATTGTCGTTTTAGAGCACAATTGAACCATGATACTTGACTGTTGTATTGTAAACTTTAATTCAAGCCATTATATATAAAAATAATTTGATGAAATCAACAGTAATATCTCTACTGTAACATGTACACTAAAATCTCTTATGAGCTACGTCACTGTGGGGAGACATGTGAAGTTTCCCCTCGATGCACCGCGGTTTGTCCCCGACAGAAGCAGCCAATCATTCGATGTGATTGAAAAATGGGCGATTTTTCTGACTCTAAGGGCAATGAAAAGATGGGAGGGTAGTAAAATTGTTGATCCTTATTACATCCCGGGCAATATCGGATCTTCTTACTAATATATATATATATATATATATATATATATATATATATATACTAGACTACCCGTGACCCGTTGGGTCAGTATGTTATATTAGCTATAGAATTCATGTATGAGCGTGACACTTGTGACGTAAAGAAAATAGTTTGTTTTTTTTGGCCATAACAGAAACATTTCTATGAAAGTATATTAAAATGAAAAAAGAATATTGATAGATTTCTATGAGTCGTTCTGTTTATTATAATTGATTATTTTTGAAAAAAGATCACAGTTACTGAATTATAAGTGGTTGGCCATACTTATAGGTAAATGTGCACTGAACAGATACCATTATTATAGTTAAATTCAAATTTTGATATATCTACTTTTTTGCTGGTTTTACATCGTTCATTTCTGTATTACGTTTAAGTATTTTAAACCCCACTCTTCCCATGTTAAATAATAATTTCGAACTAATAACGTTAATATTTCAGTGCACAGGTCATGCGCGCATGCGCACCCGGATGTCGTAAACCGTAAAGTGGCTTACATACAGCGTTACAAGGTCATTTGAGTTTATATATATATATATATATATATATATATATATATATATATATATATATATATATATATATATATATATATATATATATATATATGAGTGTTGAGACGATTAATCGGAATCGGAAAATTTTTTACAGATTTCCGATGTCAAAACGATTCTTTTAATTGTCTTTTTTATTTGTTTATTTCGTTTAAAGCTAAATTTTCCACTGCTACTAATAATGATAAAATAATAAATATTTATTGATTTTTTACGCCACCAGTGAAGCTAAAATCGATAAATCTTCCCCCACAAGTATATTTTTACATTTAGGAAAATATCTGCTCATTTAACATGTGTGTGTTTTTACGGTAATCAGAGAAAAATACAACTGTATAGTTAAATATTTAGAGATTTGTAAAGAATCGGAATCATGAATTTATTGCGGAATTGTATCAGAATCGGGAACAATATTGGAATCGTCACATCTCACATGATATTATGACATTAAGAAAAAAGGAAGAAAAATCTGTAGCCTTTTAAGAAATTTTCAACGTTTCGTCCACATTTTCTGGGCACTTCTTCAAGGAAATGATAGAGATGATTGAGGAATAAAACAAAATATACCATGATGAGCGGAAAGACGTTCGTGTCTTCCCCTCTGAAAAGAATATATATATATATATATATATATATAGAGAGAGAGAGAGAGAGAGAGAGAGAGAGAGAGATAGAAAGATAAAAAGAAGGAACAAATCGAATTATGTGTTCAGCAACGTTTCGTCTTTATTTCGAGACTTCCTCTGGATGAATTATCGAAATAAAGACGAAACGTTGATGAACACATACTCGGTTTGTTCCTTTTTATTTCTCTGTTTTGTCGGAATACTATTTCAATTATTCTCATCATATATATATATATATATATATATATATATATATATATATATATATATATATATATATATAATGTACACGGAGAGAAAGCGATTAAAAGAAGCGTTGCAACAAAACTAATCAGGTTTCAAATCCATGCTGTGCTCTTTGATAAGCAATTTGCTTATGATAACGGATAAATTTGTAAATACCATTCCCTTGTTTGATGGTATCGGAATTTATAATTAGCTTCGATTCAATATATACCATCCCCTGCAATGACTGCCATCAAATATATGTAAAAGAAACGTGCAGAACATGAAAGAGATATAAAAAAATGGCAATCCCTTTTCACAAAGGCCAAAACTGTTAATATTTGTTCATGATAAACCCTTATGTAGACTCCTTGAATCGGTGCTAATTATGATTTGCGATAACATCAAACAAGGAAACGGTTTTCACTAATTTATCTCTAAAGAGCATAACATGGATTTGAAAACTGATTAGTTTTGTTGCCACTCTTTTTCAATCGCTTTCTCTCCTTGTACATAAAAATAATATATATATATATATATATATGTATATATATATATATATATATACTAGCAGGGTTACCCGACGTTGCCCGGGATTGAATGATCAACAGATATTTCACACTCCCATTTCTTATTGTCATTTAAATCCGTGAAATCGCCCGGGAGGAAGCTTCACATGCCACCATGCAGTAACATAGTCCAAACTATGTTATTCTACATTTCACTCTAGAGAACCTACTGTTTCTTTTATAAAATTTTTTTATATAAACTTCTTTCTAGTTAACGAAAAAAAAACATAAGAAATTTACGTGCGGAGTTTGAGCCAACAAACTACGTTATGCCAAAAAACAAAAAAGAAAAGAAAAACAAGCTATTAACTTATCCATAGTAGAATTTTCACGGCCCGTTATTCTATTAATGTTGCTAAGCGACAGCATGGTAAAAATAGTTTTACCCATGATAGATTAATTAAAATAACGGTTTTGATTATCGATTATTAGTAATTATCGGAGGTATTCTGAGAGAAAACCTAACTAAGATCACTTCCAGACTTATACACCAAAGTTCTGTAAATTTTAAAGAAAATATCTTCAGCTGTTTCGGAATCTATAAGGAACGAACTCACACACACACAAATTTGCATTTATATAATTGTAGAGATAGAGATAAATATCTCACTTTTCAAAAGGGGAAGACACGTCTCTTCTCAATCATCTCAAAAGTGGAAACGTCGAAAGTGGGAACGAAACGTTGAAAATTTCCTAATAGTTTTCTTCCCTTTTTCATATATATATATATATATATATATATATATATATATATATATATATATACTAGCAGGGGTGCCCGGCGTTGCTCGGGTGTTTGGAGGTGTATGCTGTGCAAAAAAAACAAAAAAAATGGTTAATTTTTAAAAACTTTGACCCCTATTATGACCCCTTAAAATTTATTGTCTCGGGCTCAAATCACTTTATTAAGTTAGATCCATGTTCAAGGAACCTAAATCTAAAATTTCAAGTGTCTAGACCCAAAATTGTCGGAGGAGTTTGGTAGAGTTCTTAAAGGTCAAATCGTTGAAATTTGTCCCCTTAACAGCCAAATTTCTGGCTGACACCTGTCACATCGATTTTCCCAAATCGCAGTACCCGGTATTTCAAATTTCGAGTCTATAGACTAAAAATTGACAGAGTTATTGCGTAGGGAAATGTACACAGACAGACACACACACACAGACAGACACGTTCACTTTTATAGATATATAGATATATATATATATATATATATATATGTGTGTGTGTGTGTGTGTGTGTGTGTGTGTGTCTGTCTGTCTGTGTGGTATTATTCATATTAAAAAAACTTTTTTCTATTTATTTAAACAGAAAATACAACTTTGTTATACATTGGTCGGGAAATTGTATTCATCAGCAAAAGATCTAGCTAATTTGCATATTATTTTAAACATTCATTTTAATTAATTCCCTGTTAGTTTTTTTCCGTTTTCTTACGTGATAATCATCTTTAATCAACTGTTACGTATACTTATATTCATGCAGATAATCATACATGATTTATACTTGTGTAATATTTGCATAAAAGGCTTATAGTAAATACAAACCTCTTTCTTTATATATTTATGTATGCGCATGTATATATTAGTTGAAAAATATTTGCGTATCAAAGTTGTCTGTAAGTTTTTGGCATACAGACATGAAACTTAATATATAGGGTATTCGAACCCATGCGAAACTTTATATTTGTGTTTTAGCCGGGAAAAAAAATAGGTGCAAAAGTGTGAAAATTAAAAACATGGAAATTGTCAGGTGAAGGTCGACCGTCGGAATTACGAATAAGTATGCGTAACGTAATAACTATAAGTTCATGTTTTAATTTTTAGTCTTGCAGCAAGCAGGTCTTCGTAGCTCAGACATTAACGTCACAGGAAAAGTAAATCGTAAGCTAAACGTTTCGGTTTCGATTCTCGAGGGTGGCGCACGAGTCATTATTTTTTAAAACTTTTTTAATCATTTATTACGTCTAATATAATACATACGAAATCTGCACTAATCAAAATATCATATGTAAGCATATTTTACGACCGAGCAATGTCGAGCGGCCTGCTAATATATATATATATATATATATATATATATATATATATATATATATATATATATATATATAATAAAAATTACAATTAAATTTACCAAAATGATCCAAGATGGTAAAACTAAAGTATATTATAAATATTAATTCTTTAATATTTATAAAGTTATCTCAACCAGATGTAAAAGCTCGATAAAACCAAATAGGAGATAGAGCTTATAATACGAGCAAACAGTTAATAAAACATGTTAAAAAAAACACTTTGAAAAAGAGTTAAAAACATATTTAATCTGAAAAAGAAACACGTGATAAGTGGATAGTCCTTAATCCGCAGAGTTTCGAAGAAATACTTTCCTTCTCATCAGAGGGTAGGAATTAGCAAAATGCGGGATCGCATTTTGCATACAAAAGTATTTGATGAAATAACAAGTAAGTCAAAGATCTTACTTGATAACAAAAAGTGAAGCAGAGAGAATATATATATATATATATATATATATATATATATATATATATATATATATATATATATATATATATAAATTAGCAGTATATAAAAAATATGGTGCGTCTTGTTCAAAAATGAATCAAATTGAAACAGGGCGTTTGGCTTTACCGTTAGTTCAAGAAATGAGCAAAGCTTTAGGATTTATTCACAATTTTGTGTTGCCGGGTTGAAGTATGGCCCTGATCAGTACTACAGGGGGTCCACCGTTCCAGGCTTGAGGTTCTATTAGAGAATCGGTAAGTTCATTACTAATTGGCTGTGAAATGGTGACGACCTGCTCAGAAATTTTTTGGAATCATAGTGCACTTCACCTAGTGCGCTGGCTTTTCAAATTTTCACCTGGCTAACCGTCAGGAGAGAAATAAATATTCCTAATTTTTATATGGATATTTGCACACATTCACAAACTAACACATACGCATATATATAATTATTATTCATTCATACTTACAGACACTAGTGTTTCATGCTTTCGCAATCATCAGTGTAGGTAACAATTTCTGTCGATCATGAGATTTGAACCAAACCACGAAGCCACCTTTTGCTGAGCCTCTACCTCAGGGCCACCAAACAGTTACCACGGCAATGAAGAGAATTAAGAACTATTAAACGCCGAATTCGGGCGAATACAGGGACAATCTGGAGAGTTCGCGCAAGCGGAAGTTGTGAATAGTGCATATATATAAATACAGGGTGAGCGAAAAGTAGTTGGACATTATTTTTAATAGGTTAATTCTTTAGATGTGCATATACGTGATCTCCAAATAAATGTGTTGTATATATATATATATATATATATATATATATATATATATATATATTTATATATATATATATATATATATATATATATATATATATATATATATATATATATATATATATATACAAGCAAAAGTATCCGTCGTTGACTGGGTTCAAAAACATGGACTCTGATTTATGAAAGTATGATATGTTATGAAAAGGAAGGGTTGTAAAGAGATAGCTTCGAATTTGGGGGTATCAAAACCAAAGCAAAATATGATGAAAGTAAAAATAAAATAGATAAATCCCATAATTTATTATACCATACCTGTTCACACTGAAACACTTATCACAATATTCTGTGGATCTATATTAAAAAAAAAACCTTGTTTAACTTTGTGACATATTTCCATTCTATGGAGGTCAGGCGCGAACGAACACCCCATAATTTTATTATACCATAGGTCTTCGAACTGAAACATAATTATCAAAGTATACTTACGCAGATAGATATGAAAAGTCTTTATTAAAGTGTGTGCCTATTTCCATTCTAGTGAGTCCAGGCACGAACGAAAACCCCACAATTTAATTATACCATCCCTATTTAAGTTAAAACATACTCATCAAAGTATTTATATGTACATCTATACCAAAAACACTTGTAAACGTTTTTTTTTAATTTTTTTATTCCATACTTTGTGAACCAGGCGCGTACGCAGACCCCACAATTTTAATGAATCATCATTATGCCAGATCAAACATACCCATTCCTGTGTCTCGATACATCTTCTATCATTATATGTGATCAGTTTTCTATAATAGTCAAGCATATAGGAGCCTATTCGTGACCAGACACACACACAGACGTTCAGCTTTATATATATATATATATATATATATATATATATATAAGAACAAATAGTTAATAAAACACGTTAAAAACACTTTAAAAAGAGTTAAAAACCTATTTAATCTGAAAAAAAATCTTAATAAGTGGATAGTCCTTAATCCGCGGAGTTTAGAAGAAATACTTTCCTTCTCATCAGAGGGAAGGAAATTAGCAAAACGTGAGATCAGATTTTGCATACAAAAGTATATGATGAAACTGCAAGTAAGTAAAAGATCTTACTTGATAACAAAAAGTGAAGCAGAGGGAATATGGTGAAGAAAAAGGTGATTTCACGTGATTTGATAGTCAGGTGAAAGGTAAAGTATCCACTGACGATAAAATCCAAAAATGTGAGTCCAAGTAAGTGTATTTAATTTTCAATTCGCACAAGTAAAATCCAAGGAAATCACTTAATTGGAAGATGGTCCAAAATGATCCAAAAGATCCAAATCCGTGGAATAATTCACAAATATGTACAAGGAAAATGGGAAAAAATTCCAATAATATTAATAGAAAAATAAGATATGCTTTTAATACGGCTGCCGAGAACAAAGTGCAATTAATAAAAATCAGTAAAGAAGAGAGGGGAAAAAGACTAAATGGTGATAGAATTAAATATAAATTAGAAAAGCAAATGTCAAAATGACTCAGACAGGATAACGTTAAACGGCGCGAATAATACAGGGCAAAAAAGAGGTCAACTGAAACGTACAGGTTATTACTTAAGAAAATGTCTGCAAGGGTTATTAAAAGAGACTAAATTGAAAAAATAAAGAAAGAAAGAAATATATATTTCAATAGAAAAATAAATAAAAATAAAAAATAGATAAATAAATAGATAAATAAAAATATAAAATAAAAATAAATATAAAATATAAAATAAAAAATGTTTTTTAAGGGGAGAGGATGGTCGGTATCTGCAAATTCCAGCTAAAGCAAGTAAGTATGTAAGCAAATGCATATAGTAAAATCTAAATAAATATACATACAGGATATGAATGTGTAAGTAGATTGATATAATTGATAGATCGGAATATTTAAAGACTAAAACGAAAATTGCAGATAAAAAACCGGCCAAGCAAAGAAGAAATAAAGAATTAAAATAAAGGATTATTAAGTTATAAAGTATTAAGAAAGTATGTAGAAAAAAAAACGATAATGTTAAAGAAAAATTATATGTATCTGAAAGGTTAAAGTAATAGCTTTGTAATTTCAAAATTACCATAATTAAATTTAGACTTATGTTTACAGAAAGAGATCAGTTCGTTTTTAGAATTTATTATATTGTTACTTTGAAGGGAAGTAATTATAGTTATAGCTTCGGTTGTGCAGAGGCGACATGACTTAGAGCCTGGAGTATAAGACTTAACTTTTTTATGATAGTCCATTTGATTGAAAAGGGGGTATTATTAGAGTTAAGTTTTTTTTTTACTTAAAGTGGTTAGAGAAGTTCCTTGATTATTATAAGAATTATGGTTGTTAAAAGAAGAAATGTGGTTTGATATTCTTTTCTTAATTAATGTTGACGTAGCGCCGATATATGTATGTATTTTATTAAAAGCTCGAGGTCTGATATTAATATTAATTTGCTGATTTGTATTAGTTAAATAGTTTGAATTTTGTTCATTGTGTTCAACAAAGGGTTGGACAATGATAGTACGACGACTGTTTTGGGGGATAATGAGTGTTGTTAGTGTTAGGATGGCTGTTAGGAGCAATATTATTATCCTTATTATTATTATTATTATTATTATTATTAGTAGTAGTAGTAGTAGTAGTAGTAGTAGTAGTAGTAGTAGTAGTAGTAGTATGATTGTAGATGGAGGGGCTGCTCGAGTGGTATATTGGATTAGTAACTATATCAGATGTAGGATGGGAAGAAGGATAACTTGAAGACGAAATATTAGTGTCTGTTATGGGAGAATTGTGTGGGAGCTCAGTAATTGGGCATGAGTCTATAACATCTTTATGAATGCAATCATTATTGAGTGGGAAAAGATGTTTGTTATTACAATTACAGTTAGTTTTGGGTTTAATTGGGTAAGGGATTTTTTAGACTGATTTAATTTTTTTGTTATTAGATGTTAAATTTCATTTTGCTAAATTAGGCATTGTTGAATAAGAAATTCTTATTGAGTTTTTATTGAAAATAGAACTATATCTGTGTGGGTATTTGAAAGAGTTTTGTACAATGTTGAAGAATTCCTTAGGTATATTAGTTTTGACATTTACGCTAAATGGAGGATTAAACCAAATATTTTTCTTTCTCCTGATGCGACTGGGTTGGTTAGAGGTATTACGATTAGTATTTTGGTTTGGATTATATATGTAGACTGGTTCATTGATATTATTAGCGGCAGATCTTGTTATTTGAACTGGTTTCTTACGAGTCATATTGTGTGTGATTACAGATTTACGGCGGCCAGCAGGAGGAGCATAATATTTGTATTTTATCTTTTCCTTGTGTCCTGAGTTGCTTAAGGCATTATTGAAGAAAGTAGCATTTTATTAAAAGTTTTTTATCAGCAGAAAGAGCAGAAATTGTTCTAGATACGGATAGTACTATAGATTTTATAATTGAGTTGGGGTGGTTAGAAGATTTATGGACGTATAAAAGCTTAAGCTTAGGTTTATGATAGGGGCTGTAAGTTTCGGTGTTAAGATTAAGTGTAACATCTAGAAAATTTGAAGTATTTTTGTTTGGTTCGATAATTATAGAAAGGCCAAACTTATAAAAGAAGTTATGCAATTTTTTAATTGTTTTGTAGTACTCTCTTGGTCTGGCTGTTGTAGTAAAAAGGGCATCATCTCTATAAAGACCCCCTTGGATATGTTTAAAGTGGTATTTAAGTTCTTTCAGTAAGAAGTGTCCCACTAAATCGGTAACTTCTGCAGAGTCAGAAGGGTCCATCAAGATGTCAAAATTATCAGGGGTGTCATTTCTAGTCCAAAACTTATTGTTAAATTGTATAAGGGACTTTCTTGCTAGGAGAATTAATTTAATTTCTAAATTAGTTAAGTCAGAATTTCTTTTAGCAAAGATAAGAGCCTTATTTAAAAGGATCGGAGAAATTCTTTGATACTAATTTTGGATGTCAAAGGTTATGAAGTTAAGGAGGTGTTTATTTTTAAGGGAGACAAACCAATTAATTACGGAATCTGAATTTAGCCAAAGAAGGAAACTTACTTTTTCTTTAATAGAAGGGATGATTCTATCTAAGATATTTTTGCTTACAGCACCTAAGTCAGAGTTAGATGGGCAGATCAATCTGATGGAGGGGTTGTCATAGAAATTAGGTTTATGATCCTTGAGGGTGAATCTAGGGGTACTGAAGAAATTATTTCAGTGAAGTTATGAATATTCATAGAGATCAGTAAATGTTTAGCTTCAGAATTAATGGAATCTAAAGTCTTAGGACGGACTATTTTATAAAATTTATTAAGTTCTTTATACAAAAGTCTTTTATATGTAGGATAGTCAAGTTTATAATAATTGTTTGTCTTATCAGCAGGGACGAATATATGTTTATTCTTTTTAACTTTTTCGGCAAAATTATTTATTTTTCGAGTAACCGGATTATAACGGTGTTTTTGTTTCTTAAATTTAATTTTTTTGACTAAATTTAACATGGGTTGTATTTGGTGTGGGCAGTGGTATTTAATCCGTAAAATTTGGCAGCAAATCTATATATTTTATAATTATTTACTACAATAGTTAATAAATATCTACAGACATTAGTGTTTTATCCTTCCGAGAATCATCAGTGTAGGGTGTCAAGATTAACGTCGGTCGAGAGATTCGAACCCAGCAAAAAAGCCATTTTTGACTCGATTAGCAAGGACCAAATCTATTCGGCTACTGTTAGCCGCGAGAAATATCGTTGAAATTTAAACATTTATTTTTAAATGTTTTAAAAGTCTGTCAGAGTGATCTAAGCATTATATGATGTGTGTATGTGATAAAAATTGTGGGCATAACATTTCAATGTGTGCTAAAAATGAAAAATGTAAAACGGAAACCATTTATATCAATGTTCTTTCTTTATTTCAAAACTTGTTTTGAATAAATAACATTCAAATACAATATCTTTAAATATGTGATACATTTGTTACCAAAACATTGTTGTTAGCATAATATATATATATATATATATATATATATATATATATATATATATATATATATATATATATATATATATATATATATTAGCAAGACGTTGCCAGGGATAGAATTAAGACCAATTAATGTTTCATACTTTCAATACATTTATTGTCATCCAAATCTGTGAAATCGCCTATTTTTTTAAATCAAATCGATTGATCAAGTCGGGGATCTACTGCGAAACACCACGAGGAAACTTTAGTCACCTCCCTGCGGTGACTTGATCAAAAATACATTGTAGTGTGCGTTGTACTGTAAAGAAACTGATGTTGATTTGAGAGAGAGAGAGAAAGAGAGAGAGAATGGGCTACATGAATCAATTCATATTTCGGTGTCAATAAATTTCAAACATGAACTTGTTATCCCGATCATGTGCAAGGCACATGGAATATGAATTAATTTGTGTAGAACATTGTAAATATCTATTTACAATGCATTTATTGAGTACTTTTGAAAAGTTTTGGTTTAATGAACCAATGGAAAAATAAATTCGAAAATAAAAAAAGCTAAAAAGAAATGGAGACATCTACAATCATGGTCAAGATCAAAGTGTAGTATCTGTTCTTCAGATGCTGCACTTCCATTTCTTGTTCCCTTTCGGTGGAGGAGAAATCCTTCACGACTGAGACAATTTTTATTTTTGTACCTTTTCTCCACGTTAAAAAACGACCCTGGTGTCTAACTCTGTCCCGTGGGGAGGCATTGTAAATAGGTACAATCAGTAAAACAAATAAAAAACACACTTACTTATTCTAGTGTACCCTCATATATATATATATATATATATATATATATATATATATATATATATACATATATATATACATATATATATATATATATATATATATATATATATATATATAGGGTGAGCTAAAGGTAGAAAATGTTTGTTGAAGCATGAGACTTCAAAGTTATGTAAAGGGTAGATCGATAAAGAAAACAACAATACAGTTTTATTTTAAAAACTTTTATCGAAAAAAAAATCAATTAAGGCAACTTGAGTATATAGTAGAGCTGACATTTATTGAAAGTAGTCGCCTTGAGCTTCAATCACCACATCGTTACGAGCCCAGAATTAGGAGCATGCCCTTTCCACAGAGCTCGGCGAATACTTGGCAGATGGCGGCGATTTAGCTGGCTTTGGTGTTGTTAATGGTCATGTTGATGATGTTCCTGATGTATGATCAAACGAAATAGTCCAGCGGTTTCGGATCAGAGAAGGGGGGGGGAAGGTGAGACAAGGGTACAAATCGTAGCACTCCATCTGAAACCAAGCCTGTATTGCTTTGGACTTGTGTCAACCGGCGTAGAGTCCTGCTGCCACAACCAAGGTTTGTCAGCGACCACCTGATTGCACTAGGGGATTCCCACCCCTTTCAGCACATCCATGTACATTCGTGTGGCAACGTATTTCACAGGCAGGAAGTTCTTTAAAAATTTTGGAGATGTTGTTTAATATTAGACAGATGAAGAAAGTAAAATTCCTTGCAGTGGTAGAAGAAGAGGAGTATTTGCTATGAATCTTTTACAAGGAGGAACCAGAGATTGAAACTCAGCCGGGTACTATTTTTTGAAATATTGATCGACTGAAGAAAGTCTAACAAAGTCTTTTCTATGAAAAATGGACTATGAATTAGAAAAAAAAAGACCATTCTCACTAGATTTCGAATTCGATTTTGTACTATGCCAAGGTAAGAAAAAGTGTTGTGGACGTGCGCACTACTCCATCTTAGAAAGTATCTGACTCCGTGACACTTAAAGAAGCAGAGCATTACATCAGGAGTCAGATATTTTCTGGGGTGGTAGGATGATCCAACAAATATTTCATGAAAATAAAATCAATTTAAGCAAAGATTTTTTACTATTTACTTTCTATTGTTTTCTTCTTTTTTTTTCAGTTAACTTAAATTTTATTTTTCCTTGACAACCCAAATGTTTATGCTTATTGAAGTATTCTCTTTAGACTTTTAGTGTTGTGAAATATATGTGATGTCGACTTTGGAAAAACGAAACACACATATATATATATATATATATATATATATAGTCATCCACATACAGTACTGTTTCGCTGTTTCACAGCTCATCAGTGAAGCTAGACAGGCAACTACCTCAAGCCAGGATTATATATGATATTAATTTTTTATACCTACAAACAGTAGTGTTTCATCTTTTCGGGAATCATCAGTGCAGAGTGGCACGATTACTGCCAGTCGGGAGATTCGATTTGGAATAGAACAAACCCCAAACATTCATTTTTAAATGTCGTAACATCCGACCATATTGATCTAAATATTATAACATCATGATCTGCACATGTGAAATTAAGTGACCGACTTTTCAGTTCAACTTTCGTGAATCATCAGTAAGGAAATTTGGGGTAAGGTGGTTTCAATAGGTAGCTGATGAAGTGAGAAAAAGTGAAGATTGTAATGTAGAGGTATGGTGGGACAAAAATGTCATGACAACCAAGCAATTGGAATGTAAACGTCCGGATTTGGTAGTCACTGACAAGGTCTCAAAGAGGTGGCAAATCGTAGACATTTCAATGCCTTGAGCAAGAATGTGATAAAGAAAGAGATTGAGAAGTGTGACAATTATGCCTCGTTGGTCTTGGAGAGCAGACGTATAACATTTTATAGTTATAGTCGAGTTTTGAGAACTGGGTAAGACGTATAAACTTTTATAAAAGCAATCTCGATGGTAGTTGGTATGCTAGGTGTGGTATCAAGTCGTTTGGAAAGACATTTGAAAAAACTACGAATCCTCGATACGTTTGGCGGCCTTCAGACCTCTACTGTTGTAGGGACCATCAATATCCTTGGGAAAACCTTTGATCTTTAAAGCTCTTGGTTTGGGATTGTGGAAGAATCCTCTGAGAATGGATTTAATCTCTTTTTATGGAGACGTTATTAATTGAAATCATTATTATTATTATTATTATTATTATTATTATTATTATTATTATTATTATCATTATTATTATCATTATTATTATTGTTGTTGTTGTTGTTGTTATTATTATTATTATTATTATTATTATTACTATTTACTCACTAGGAGTAGTCACAAAGGCCATTATCAAAGATTTCTCTCTGAGAACAATCTGTGATGTTCTCTGGAGTCTGATTGAGGAACCCTTACACAGGTCATTCTCAGAGATTATCACAAAGAACAATCGGTGGTGTTCCCTGGGGTCTGCGTAAAAAAAGTCTGTCCAGATTCCCAGTACTCTACAACTTTTTCGATAACCATTGCAAATGAATTTGTGTCATCGCAACAACCGCTTGCCATTGACATTCGCTAGCAATGACAATTGATCTTCATTGGAATGTAGATGGCAATAAACCTCCCTAAGGTCCCAAACCTCTTCGCACTCATCCAGTTGATGTCTAGTTAGTGCTTTCTCTTTTCGATCTTTCCATCTTCCTTAACCCTTCTCGACTATCTGATTTGGTGCCAGTCTATGCCAAGATTACACTTTTTTAGGGGGTAGTATATTTACAACTTTTTGATTTCAGTTAACTTGTTTCTATGTGGTGTTCATCTATCTTTATCTTTTGCTTTTGTTGTAGTTTCTATGTGGTGTTCATCTATCTTTATCTTTTGCTTTTGTTGTAGTTTCTATGTGACCGATTAGCGTTTGTAGCTAATGTGTATAGTTTCCGTATTTAAGAGAGCTATTTTTCAAAGATTTCGGCTATTTTCAGCATTGCTTTCTGTTACATGATTTCAGTCTTCCCCTTGATTCCGATCTCTCCTAGTCATTTTTCCAAGTTCATTGGGATTATTAATAGTGCTCTTACTATTGTTGGTATTATATTGATTTTCTTCATGTTGACTATTTTTTTTCAGTTTTCCGGTAAGTTTCTCGCATTTGTATTGCTTTTTTTTCTCTTTGATATTCATTGTGGTCTGCTGGGATGGCAAAATCTACAATTTGACATTTCTTTCCGTCTTGTTAATTGTTATGACGTCCGGTTTTCTCGCCTGGGTGAATTTATCTGTTTGTACGTCCATGTCCCAAAGGATTTTGCGGTTTTCATTTTTCAAGTGCTGTTTCCGGTTTGTGTTTGTACCATTTGTCCGCATGCTCGAGGTGCAGTCATTTGCAAATCTTCCAGTACACTGCCTTACCAATGCAGTTGAACCTGTCCTTATATTATTTTTGGACTAGTTTTCTGCATACACTTATTATGTTGTTTATCGTTTCATTTCTTTGTCCACCAAGTCTACATTTACCGTTTTCCTGTGTGTTATCTATTTTAGCTTTAACGTGGTTAGTTCTAATACCGTTGTTCTGTGCAGCTGTCAGTAGAGATTCAGTTTCTATGTTCAATTGTCTATTTTTTTTAGCCCTGTTCATGTGTTGTCATGATTCGCTTATTATTATTTTCATGAATTGCCCATATAACACTTTCTCTTCCTATTTTCTTGTTTTTTTGTTTCTGGTTTCATTGTTTTCTATCTTATACTTCTTGATGGTTTCATTGTTTTCTATCTTGAACTTCTTGATGGTGTCTCTCACTGCGGGGATTAATGTTTTTGTGTCCTGCTTTATACACCTGTTCAAGTCTTTTTCTACCTTCCATATAGGCTTATTATTTATCAGTTCTCTTCTCCATTTATTTCTTTTCACGTAGAGTTGGTCAATATTGTCTTTCGAGTGAAATGCATTATGCATTTTCATTAGTTTCCTCGTCTTCATCAGAAGACGCTTAAGTTTTTCTTTAATCCAGCCTATGAATGGTCCATGGTATCTTATTTGCGACTCTGCTCGTGTGTGTATTTCTTTAATTAGATTTCAACTGTATGATTTTGTTTCTAAGTGTTTCCTTGTTCTTATCGAGCACTTTTACCAATTTTCTCTTTCATTTCTGTAGATTCGATGGTTTCTGATTCCAGAACACCCAAATATGTGTACATGTCTTGTTCAACAATCTTGGTTGTGCAGTTCTACAACTTCTAATGTCTCTAGTTTTTTTTTTTTCATACCTAGTAGTGCATACTTTCCATTCCAGATGCAATTTCAATGCCCTAGTTGAATGTTCTGATTGTGTTATACAGCTTTTACACTTAAATTGTGTTGTTTTGTAAATAATATACGCTCATTCATATACATGAGGTGATTTATTCTTTATTCTGTGACTGTAAACTTGTATCCAGCATCACATTTCCTAAGTACTACGTAGTTAAGTGACATCATGGCTATTATAAACAGTAGTGGAAGCTGCTTCTCTATATTATTATCTCAATCGGGTGTTGTCCTCCAGCTGTCGGTTCTAGTCTCCATGTTTTCATTGCTTTCTAAATAATATTAATTATCCTGTTGGATATCTTGTACATTTTTAGGCATTAAATTATCCGTGCTTATGGGATCCTGTCTTAGGCTTTCTTGTAATCAATCCATGCCATGGCTATGTTCTTTCTTCGCATCAATGATTTTCCTCGTGCAGTAGTCCACGGGTGTTAAGCGAATAATCGATCTGTTCACTCAGATTTTTCGCATGATTGGTAAGCAAGTTATCGGTCTGTAGTTGTTTAGAGTCGTCCGTTTTTTTTTTTGTTTTTTGTTTGTTTGTTTTTTTCAATGTCTTTTGTATTAACCTAATTATTCCTTTGGTCATCCATTTTCGTACTTCTGTTTTGTGGATACTTCTTCGGGGACTTTACACACGTCTATCATGTAGTGTCATGGCATGTTCAATCTTCTTCTTCTTCTTCTTCTTCTTATTATTATTATTATTATTATTATTATTATTATATAACGTTTACATATATAGCATCACATCACATTATATATTCTGTACAGATTTTTAGTATGTATTCAACGGTGTTCAATATGTGAGTATGAGCTTTATAGTTAAGTATAAAAATATATTTATAAACATTAAGCTACATCAGGACGTCCGCATTTCATTTCCTCAGTGAATCGTCAGCTGTTTAAACGTTATTCTAACTTCACCTCCAAAATGATCCCAAAGATCGTCATACACATTAACTGTGTGCCTACTTTAAGGGTGGGTTCCTCTGTGGTAGGGAAATGTCTAAAAAAAATATCCCAAACTACCCTTCATGTGCTTCCGAATAGCACTTATTAACACCACTGCTTTCATATTTATCCTATACCGTCTCCTCAACAATAAAGTCACTATTTCTTGCAAGTATATATATATATATATATATATATATATATATATATATATATATATATATATATATATATATATATATATATATACCGCTCCCCATGTGGGGGTACCAAATTGGTTAAAAAGGGAAAATTAAAAATGCACTTTCGTAAATAATTGAATTCATTCAAAACATATCGCTAAAACAAAAACAAAAACAACATCTATATATATATATATATATATATATATGTATATATATATACATATATATATATATATATATATATATATATATATATATATATCCTCAAAAGCTCTGGATTTGATGGAGAGGAAACTAAAACTTGCTGTTATGGTTTTACATGATCTGAAATAACAGCAAGGGGAGAATTGATTCTAAATATTTCTCATATATTATATCTCCTCTTTTTTTTTGTTTTCATACATGAAGTAAATTTCACAATATATAAAGATTATTTAATGCTGGATATATTCATAATTGTAGCCTATTTGCAAAAGAGGGGCGATATAACACATGAGAAACATTTGGAATCAAGTCTCCCCTTGCTATTATTTCAGATCATTGGAAACCATAGCAGCAAGTTTTAGTTTCCTCTCCATCAAGGTCAGAGGTTTTGGGGAAATTATATATATACCAAACTCCTCCGACAATTTTTGGTCTAAACACTTGAAATTTTAGATGGTTTCCGTGAACATGGATCTAACTTAATAATGTAATTTGATACCAAAACAATAAATTTCAAGGGGTCATAATAGGGGTCAAATCGTTTTTTTTTTGTTTTGTTTTATGTTGTTTTTTGTTTTTTGTTTTTTTGCTCAGCATACACATCCAAACACCCGGGCAACGCCGGGCACCCATGCTAATATATCTATAAAAGTGAACGTGCCTGTGTGTCTGTGTACATTTCCCTACACAATAACTCTGTCAATTTTTAGTCTACAGACTCGAAATCTGATATACAGGGTACTGAGATTTGGGAAAATCGATGTGATCGGTTTTCGGCCAGACATTGGGCTGTTAAGGGGTCAAAGTTCAACGATTTGACCTTTTAGAACTCTACCAAACTCCTCCGACAATTATGGATCTAAACACTTGAAAATTTAGATATAGGATGCTTGGACATGGATCTAAGTTAATAACTTGATTTGAATCCAAAACAATAAATGTTAAGGGGCATAATAGGGATCAAATTTAAACTCCTCGGCCTAACGTTTACAGGGAATATGAACTGGAATAGATACATTGAGAGCATTGCCAAGGCTGCTGCAAGGAAGGTTGGCTCCCTCTTCCGTGCTAGAAAACTACTTACGCCTGACAGTATCCTATACCTCTATAAGGTAACCATTCGCCCATGTATGGAGTACTGTTGTCACATCTGGGCTGGTGCATCTGCTACTTGTCTCTCGCTCCTGGACAGGGTTCAAAAGAGAGTCGCCAACCTGATAGGTCCTGAACTGTCAGCTAGGCTTCAGCCTCTGTCCCATCGACGAGATGTTGCATCCCTCTGCCTGTTCTACAAATACTTTAATGGTGAATGCTCTGACGAACTGCAAACACTTGTACCTCCCCGACGTAACTACCCCCGATAAACCCGACAAGCTACTAAGTCTCATCCCTTTACAGTAGAGATCCCTAGGTGCAAGAAAGCCTTTTACTCCAATAGTTTCTTCCCCAGAACTGTGCTTTCCCAACTGCAATGATATGCAGAAGTTCAAGTGTAATGTTAACAAACATCTTTCTACTCATGTCCCTTCATAATGACCCTGCTAATTAAGTCCCTGATAGTAGCCCCCTGCTTCAAAGTGGCACTGTGCCTTGTTTGGGGTGAAAATTTAATAAAAAATAAAATAAAATAAAAAAAATTGTCCGTTTTTTGTTTTGTTTTGTTTTGTTTTTGTTTTGTTTTTTGCTCAACATACGCCTCCAAACCCTCGGGCAACGCTGGGCACCCATGCTAGTATATCTATAAAAGTTCTATAAAAGTGAACGTGTGTGTGTGTGTGTGTGTGTGTGTGTGTGTGTGTACATTTCCCTAAGCAATAACTCTGTTGATTTTAAGTCTACAGACTCGAAATTTGATATACAGGGTACTGAGATTTGGGAAAATCGATGCGATCGGTTTTCGGCCAGAAATTTGGCTGTTAAGGGGTCAAAGTTCAACGATTTGACCTTTGAGGACTCTACCAAACTCCTCCGACAATTTGGGGTCTAAACTCTTGAAATTTTAGATATAGGTTCCTTGGGTATCGATCTAACATAATAACTTCATTTGAGTCCGAAATAATAAATGTTAAGGGGGTCATAATAGGGGTCAAATTAAAAAAAAATGACCGCTTTTTTGTTGTTATTTTTGCTCAACAAACATTGTAAAGAACACCGTAAGGTGGGACAATACCGTAATCAGAGGTCGGAAAAACATCGTATTCCACATTGTAATCTGAAAAAGCGTATCTCAGAACAACCGTATCGCAAGGTTCTACTGGATGTGAAAGTGTAACTGGATTGTCTCTACATT
>NC_136522.1:23652487-23659987 GCF_053919585.1 Euprymna scolopes | reverse complement strand
ACAATAAAAATACATGTACAATCAATATTTAGTAAATGGGCACTTGCTTTCAATGACAGCTGCACATCTTCGACTACAAGAACGAATCAGTTCTTGACAATCCTCGATTAATTTTGATTATGTTAATATAGTTTGATTTTGGATATAATTATTGATTTTAGTAATTTTAGACTATTTTTCTTGAAGCCTCGCCCAGTGGGATTTCTTTCCATAATTTTTTTTCTAAAGTTTGCCAAAGATTTTCTATTTGATTTAAGTCAGAACTTTAATTTCGAAATCTTGCTCGCTAAGGTAACTCATTACCACCTTTGCCTTGTAACATGGAGCATTATCTTGCATAAAGGTATCGAAACCTGAATTCTGTATGATTGGCACAACATGATCTTGAACAATGTTTTTATAGATCTGTACGTTTACACCAGTTTGTATCCAGAAAAGAGACGTTGTACCTAATATTCCAAATACCATGACGCTTCCGCCCTCAAACTTGACAGTTTTCTTAGTATACTTTGCACTTAATCTTTCATCAATACGTCTCTTTACATTGTTTTTCCCCCTCATTTCCAAATACATTAAACGTCCTTTCATCACTGAAAAATACTTTTGCCCAATTCTCATATGTCTAAAGTGATTTCTTCCCTGGGGTTCGATTAAACAGCCCTATTTCTTGCAGTCGTCTAGAAACAGTCTATCTTGACACATTAACACATAAGGTACTATTCATAACCCTTTTAATTTCTGTGCAAGACTTAAAACCGTTCTTTAATTATATATGCTGCATTATTCGATCTTCTCCTACCGAAGTTTTGTGGCGTCTGCCGGTTTTAAAAGCACTAACTATTTTGCCAGTATCATTGTAGGATTTAACAACCCTGCCTACAACACTTTTGGAACATTTCATTTTCTTTCAAATCTCTCTAATGGTGCGATTTTCATTGTGCAGCTTCACAATGGCTTATCTCACAGAGTAATCAATTATTTGGCGTTTCGCCATGGTGCCGGCTGATGCAACGTTTACAAATGACTAAATAAGACTTATTCTTTAGAGGAAATCAAAAGGTTTGAATATAGTATACAGTTTACATTGTTTTTCTTAATTTTGTTGCTAACTTTTGGACGTTCCTATTTTTAAAATAAATAAATATATAATTGTTATAATTCTTTTTCTGTCCTTTGCAAATGATTAAAATTTTAGTATGTTATTATGGATGATAACGACTACCAGTGGTCAAAATTTCAGCTCTTCACAGTTATTATTTCTAACAAATATTAAGTTTTAAATTTTTGTCCCTTAGTTTTGGACGCTACTATATATATATATATATATATATATATATATATATATATAGAAAGTGTATGTGTTATCTAATTATATATATATATGTGTGTGTATATATATATATATACTATAAATTAATGATTCCCAAGTTTTAAAAATATTACTACAATCAATAATTATATCCAAAATCAAACTATATTAACATAATCAAATGCAACCAAACTCTAGATTAGAAGAAAAAAGTTGTAATCGATATACATCGACATATCGATATGTACATCGATATATATTATTTTATATTTAATATCCAACATGGTGGACCCGTCGGCATCCTGCAAATATTGGTCCATTTGAAGTAAGACTATAGAGCAGATACCATTAACTATTATCAGCACAAATCAAAGAGCACACCAAAGGAAGAAATGGATGACAAAGAAAATTAGACTAAGAAGTGTGTTCTATTACAAATACTACCTCAACAAAATGACTCCTTTAGAGAATAATTTAGAAGTTGTCATCTATTTTACAAACACTTTGTATAGTTATATAGTCTTCAACAGAGGATTAACGGATCTCTCAATGGATGCTTCGTTTCTATAGCAATAGCTCTTGACATATAACAGGCTTTGATAGAGTATAGCATAAAGGCCTACCTCATGAGATTTCCAGTTACGGAGATTTCCAGTTATTGGAAATGTCTTCTCGGTTATTAATTCCTTCCTCTCTGATTGGCTAATAAGAGTAGTCATTGATGGGCAGAAATCAGAAGCTGATAGTATCAACGCTGGCGTCCCTAAGGTTCCATCCTGGGCCCAATTCTCTTCCTGATTTTCATTAATGATCTCCCAAATAACATTATGTCATTTGCAGACATTTATGCTAACGACACCATACTCTGTGGGAACACTGGCAAAGATCTTTTTTATTCTCTCTCTTCTGATATTGAGCACGTGGTGCAATGGAGAAAAACATGAGTGGTTAATTTTAATGCAGTTAAAACCAAGGTTTTCTCTTTTCATCAAAATCGCTCTGACTGCCATCAGGCCCCAATTGAAATGATTGTCTCTCATCTAAGGGGGAACATCATGTCTTGACAAGCTTCTGGGCCCGACCTTCACTCCTGATCTGAAATGGAACATATACATCAAACCTTTTTTGATGGTGGTTTCTGGTGGGATCATTCTTTCGCTCCAGTAGCTATCTCACTGACAATGTAATCCAATGTAAGAGTCAAGTACATCCTAAAATAAAGTGGCATTACCACATGTGGGCAGGAGTTGCTCTACGCTCTATCCTGTTTTGATAAAGTTCAAAACCGGCTTCGAAATCTAGTAGGTGATGCACTTGTCTCTTCCTTGCAACCTCTTTCCCACAGAAGAGACGTTGCGAGCCCATGTCTGTTCTATCGTTATTTTCATGGCAAATGTTCGTCTGAGCTCCAATCTATGGTCCTCCCTTGCCAAATCTCCATAAAAAACACTCGACTAGCTACAACCTCTATCAACAATTTCCCCAACTCTCTATCTGTGCCTAAATCTAAACGCAGATTTCATGAACAAAGCTCCATTCTTAGAACTGCCACCTATGGAACACTGTTCCATTAACCTGCTTCTCGGCCGACCACAGTATGGTAGCCTTCAAGTCTAATGTAAACAAGTTCTTGTTGAACCAACCCCTTAAATAATCAAATTGTACCCAACTTACACTACCACCTTATATTCATTAACCATGATCTCCGAATGGCTTTCGCGCCTTGATAAGTGGTGTCTCCTTTGTAAAAACAAGACCTGTTTCGTCGCTTACGATTCTTCAGTTGGTTAGATGTGACAAATGTATTTATACCAAGATTCGAATCTCGTACAGCCGATCACGTTCATCTGCGTCCAGCACTGAGATTCCTTATATTTTACCCTGGCAAAATCGTCACTGACGATACAAAAAATTATATAGCCGTATATGTCTTTTCGTTGTTTAAGTCGTTTTACCACGCTACTAACCTCGAGAAATCTCTTATTTACAGGAGATTAGTGTTTTACACTAAGTGGATACTATTCTTTTCTTTATAAGTGGTATAACAATAATATCTTTATATATAAGTGGTATAACAATAATATCTTTATATATAAGTGATATAACAATAATATCTTTATATATAAGTGGTATAACAATAATATCTTTATATATAAGTGGTATAACAATAATATCTTTATATATAAGTGGTATAACAATAATATCTTTATATATAAGTGATATAACAATAATATCTTTATATATAAGTGTATAACAATAATATCTTTATATATAAGTGGTATAACAATAATATCTTTATATATAAGTGGTATAACAATAATATCATTATATATAAGTGGTATAACAATAATATCTTTATATATAAGTGGTATAACAATAATATCTTTATATATAAGTGGTATAACAATAATATCTTTATATATAAGTGATATAACAATAATATCTTTATATATAAGTGGTATAACAATAATATCTTTATATATAAGTGGTATAACAATAATATCTTTATATATAAGTGATATAACAATAATATCTTTATATATAAGTGATATAACAATAATATCTTTATATATAAGTGGTATAACAATAATATCTTTATATATAAGTGATATAACAATAATATCTTTATATATAAGGGGTATAACAATAATATCTGTATATATAAGTGGTATAACAATAATATCTTTATATATAAGTGGTATAACAATAATATCTTTATATATAAGTGGTATAACAATAATATCTTTATATATAAGTGGTATAATAATAATATCTTTATATATAAGTGTATAACAATAATATCTTTATATATAAGTGGTATAACAATAATATCTTTATATATAAGTGATATAACAATAATATCTTTATATATAAGTGGTATAATAATAATATCTTTATATATAAGTGATATAACAATAATATCTTTATATATAAGTGGTATAATAATAATATCTTTATATATAAGTGATATAACAATAATATCTTTATATATAAGTGGTATAATAATAATATCTTTATATATAAGTGGTATAATAATAATATCTTTATATATAAGTGGTATAACAATAATATCTTTATATATAAGTGGTATAACAATAATATCTTTATATATAAGTGGTATAACAATAATATCTTTATATATAAGTGATATAACAATAATATCTTTATATATAAGTGGTATAACAATAATATCTTTATATATAAGTGATATAACAATAATATCTTTATATATAAGTGGTATAATAATAATATCTTTATATATAAGTGGTATAACAATAATATCTTTATATATAAGTGATATAACAATAATATCTTTATATATAAGTGGTATAACAATAATATCTTTATATATAAGTGGTATAACAATAATATCTTTATATATAAGTGGTATAACAATAATATCTTTATATATAAGTGGTATAACAATAATATCTTTATATATAAGTGATATAACAATAATATCTTTATATATAAGTGGTATAACAATAATATCTTTATATATAAGTGGTATAACAATAATATCTTTATATATAAGTGGTATAACAATAATATCTTTATATATAAGTGGTATAACAATAATATCTTTATATATAAGTGGTATAACAATAATATCTTTATATATAAGTGGTATAACAATAATATCTTTATATATAAGTGATATAACAATAATATCTTTATATATAAGTGGTATAACAATAATATCTTTATATATAAGTGGTATAACAATAATATCTTTATATATAAGTGATATAACAATAATATCTTTATATATAAGTGGTATAACAATAATATCTTTATATATAAGTGGTATAACAATAATATCTGTATATATAAGTGGTATAATAATAATATCTTTATATATAAGTGTATAACAATAATAAATGATTAAAAAGATTAACTAGAGCTCCACGTAAAATCCGATCGTCCAAACGGTATCCTTATCCCACGCGTCTCGATACATTTGAATATCGAATATGAGGTTCGATCTGATATAATATTGATTTGTACGTGCTAAATCCGTAATCTTATATGGGATATTTTCCCACTCTAAAAATTTGATTTGTCATGTGAGATATAAATATATATATATATATATATATATATATATATATATATATGTGTGTGTGTGTGTGTATGTGTGTGTGTCTCACTCACTCTCTCTCTCTCTCTCTCTCTCTCTCTCTCTCTATATATATATATATATATATATATATATATATATATATATATATATATGATTAGTGGGAGGCGGAAGGCGTCTGGCTTTGCCCAGGCGTAAAATACGTTTAAATATGATATTTTATTCCGTCCTGATTTCGCATATAGAGTGCCATCAGCTAGAATCGAGACCGAAACTATGCCATTCGAAGTTGGTGACGTTACCACCGTACCAACGTGACACGCATATAAACTGATTGAAAATGAAAGATTAAAAATAAGCTAAGGTGAATGTAGAAAATATATAACGATTTTTTTTAAATCTTAATCATTTGAGGCCGCTATCGCAGCTTTGCGAATTTTAGATTCGGAGGAGATAGAGTTTAAAAATATTGAGACAGACAGTCAGACAGACATATAGCATTTTATATATTGGATTTATAAAACTCACTGTCTGTTTGTCTGTCTGTCTCCATATTTTCAAATTCTATCTCTACTGAAACTAAAGGTCAAGAACGGCGCTAGGGACCTCAAATGATTGGATTTTTGAGAACCGTTCTTTTATGGGTCTTGAGTCCATTAAAATAGTTTGGGGGGGGGGGTAAAAATGGGTCAAAATTGAAAAAAATCTTTATGCATTTTGTACATTCATTTTAGTTTATTTTTAATCAGTTCATATGCGTGTCACGTTAGTATACAGGTAACGTCATCAGCTTTGAATGCTAGTTTCGCTTTCAGTTTCGGTTCTAGCTGATGGCACCTAAATACTGTTTTTTTTTTTTACTATTGAAATCACTACTCTATAATATGTACTAAATCTGTACAAATTAAAATATCATATTTAAGCGTACTTTTACGACCGGGCAAAGCCGGGCGCCCCATCCTGCTAGTATATATATATATATATATATATATATATATATATATATATATATATATATATATATATATATATATATATATAATAACTCTGACAGACATATGCACAGGCTTGGAGTATATATTCGAAACACCCTCCCCTTGACGAGAGAAACTAAACTAGAATCGGACGATCAAGCCTTTATGTGCTTTAGACTTAACATGCAACATAATATTAGCTACTTTTATTTTCTCTATCGCTCTCCCCTCGACCCAGGACTGTACCCTAATAAACAAAGTCTCTGACAGCATAGATACAGCACTTTCCCTCGACACTAGCGCACAAGTGCATGTATTTGGTGACTTCAATATCCACCACAGCAACTGGCTTGGATTTTCTACTCACACAGACGCAGCTGGTAGCACAACACATAACTTCTCTATATCTCATTCCCTATCACAGATGGTTACGTTTCTAACACGTTTCCCAGATCAGCATGAACAACACACATCTCTTCTAGATCTGTTTCTGACCACAGTTTCCGATGACTGTGTAACTAATGCCCACAGCCCACTTGGGAACGCCGATCATGCAGTGGTAATGGTTGAAATAGCCCTAAACTTTAGAGCCAAAACTGAAGAGCCAATGCTCAAAACAACGAGATATTATAAAAAGGCTGACTGGGAAGCCATCAGGGATCTCATCAGGGACGCCCCATGGCAAAATATCTTTTCAATTCCTGCTGAACATTGCGCAAATGAGAACACTGAATGCTTCAATACAGCAATTGAAGCACATGTTCCCACGCGCAAATTTTATAGCAAGCCTCACTCTCCCCAATGGTTTACTTCTACTTGTGCAGCTGCAATAGCATGCGTACCACAAATTTAACCGACATAAGTTCAGTTCAAACAGACAGAAGTATATAGAAACTAGAAGTAACTGTAAGAAAGAAATAGCGACAGCTAAGAGAGAATTTACTGAAACCACCAAAAAACGCATCGAACCACAGAAATTAGGAACCCGTGACTTCTGGAAAATCTACACCAGTGTAGTAAATAATGGGCAATCAACAATACCTCCACTATCCAACAATCATGAGGTTGTTTGCTCTGCAACTGAGAAGGCTAACATGCTTGCCAGTCGGTTTGCTTCCAACTCCGCACTGGACCCT
>NC_136522.1:23637487-23647487 GCF_053919585.1 Euprymna scolopes | reverse complement strand
AACCCTTATAAATTTTGCCCCGAATCGTAGTAGGCTTTTACATCTCAGTTAAAATATGAATTGTTTGCGATGAACAAAAATAAAAAAATGAAATAAAAAGTGTTTTAAATAATATTGCATTTAGGATGAGGAAAAATATTTTATAATATTGAATTTTTTATTTCAATAAATATTCAATTACTCTTTTTTTCTCTCTATTTCACTCATCTCTCTCTCTCTCTCTCTTTCGTTCTATCTTTCTCTCTCTCTCTCTCTCTCTTTCTCTCTCTCTCTTTCTCTCTCGCTTTCTCTTTCTCTCTCGCTTCCTTTTTCTCAACTAATTTGTTTTGCGATGAATAAATTCGGGAAAAAAAAAAATGGCTACGCAAGTTTACTGTTATTTTTAGGCTTTTGGGGGGAATTTAACGTAACTCAATCGAAAGTTATCTCCAAAACATATTGTAATTAAGTAAGGAAGAAAACAATGTTTTTCAAAAAAACAAAATATTTATGACAAATTTTTTTGTTTATTTTGGGCGCGATTAAAATCGATGCAATTGCATACAATTTTATCTCTGAATTATTTAACAAAAAAATAAATCTTTTTATAATCCATCTACTGTGAAAATACAGACCGTGTGTCTACCAGCGAAGTCTTTTTTTATTGTTCCTAAATATTCACATACCCAGCTAACGTGGGAATCGGCTTTCTTCTTCGCTAGTAACTGTTAACCCAACGCCATTTTTTACATAGACACGTGGCCATCGAGTATCTGAGTTTCAATACACGTTATATTGTGAGAATTTCTCTCACATTTGTTTTGCCCCTGGCAGAATGAAAGTAAACTAATAAGAAATTACAACAGGCGCACCTTTTAAACTTCAGCGTAATTTTTTTGAAAACAAAAAGATCCAAGTTGCAAAAGATGTGTCATCTTTAGCTATCTGCTGTACTGGGCCGGTAACACCCTACCGTGCTAGAAAACTACTGACACCTGAAAGTATCCTGTACCTCTATAAGGCCACCATTCGCCCATGTATGGAGTATTGTTGTCACATTTGGGCTGGTGCATCTGCTGCTAGTCTCTCGCTCCTAGACAAGTTTCAAAAGAGAGTCGCCAATCTGATAGGCCCTGAACTGGCATCTAAGCTTCAGCCTCTGTCCCATCGACGAAACGTTGCATCCATCTGCTTGTTCTACAAGTATTTTAATGGTGAATGCTCTGACGAACTGCAGACACTTGTGCCCCCACGATGTAGACACCCTCGACAATCCCGACAGGCAGCTAAATTCCACCCCCACACAGTAGAGATCCCTAGATGTAAAAGATCTTTCTACTCCAGTAGTTTCTTCCCAGAACCGCTAGACTCTGGAATTCCAATCCAGGTTCCTGCTTCCCTAACTGTACTGACATGCAGAAGTTCAATTGTAACGTGAACCGCATCTTGCTGCCCAAATCCCAACATAGTGTCCCAGTAGTTGCTGCCCCTCATAGTAGCCCCCTACACCACAGTAGCAATGTGCCTTGTTTAGGGTGAAAATGTAATTAAAAATTTTTTTTTTTTTAATTAATGGTTCATCTTCACGATATGCTGGATACAAAACTCCGCTAACAAAGAACGCTGCAACAGGTTGAAGAATTGATCGATGCCTTCCAAGAAAGATACCGCTAGTCCGGTAGTCTCAGGGAACTCATTGTAGATAACCGTCCAAATGGTGACAAATGACAGGTCAAACTGTAGACCTTAATTTCATCTCTGACAGACATTATATTGTAATGATGAAAGTCAGTTGATACACAGAGCACAACAGCGTGTCATAATATAATAATTCGCCCAACATAAGGGCATTGGTGTTTGCAAGTCAAAATAACATTTCGCACCACATTTGAGCATTAAAACGTCTCAATGAGACAAAGTAGTTTGAGGCTACAAGTCTCGAGTGAATTTCGAACGTCCATTTAAATCTGAGTCTATGTCGAAACTGGCGATCTGAAAAAATAAAATTGGCGCCAATTTTACCCTCGGCAGTTAGTAATAACAAGTAATCTGATAGGTTCAAACAAAATCGTGGGCAGACAAACCGACCAATGAGGGGTCTGCAGAATTCCTTACAATATAAAATATGTCTGAAGATTATATGCAAAAGAGGTATCGTTAAATGTTTTATGTAAAATTAAAGGATATTGTTTATCGAATGAAATGATTTGTACTATTATGTTAGTCGATTTACTCCTTCTAAGGTTAACTGTTTTTTATATTCAAATTTTGACTTATTTACAGTTATTTTTACAAACTAAAAACTAAAGCAGAAGTGTTTGCTGGGCCCAAATACCCTAAATATCAAGGTTCAAATCTGTGTAGCAAATATTCAGAGAGAAGTTTGGTAGAGACGCTGCGCACACACACCGATAATGTCACTTATATATCTATCTATCTATCAATCTATCTCTCTCTCTCTCTCTCTCCATATATATATATATATATATATATATATATATATATATATATATGTATATATATATATATATAAAAGTGAACGTGTCTGTGTGTCTGTCTGTCTATATTTCCCTACACAATAACTCTGTCAATTGTTAGTCTACAGACTCGAAATTTGATATACAGGGTACTGAAATTTGGGAAAATCTTTGTGATCCGTTTTCGGCCAGAAATTTGGGTGTTAAGGGGGCCAAAGTTCAACGATTTGACCTCTGAGAACTCTACTAAACTCCTCCGACAATTTTGGGTCTAAACATTTGAAATTTTAGATGTAGGTTCCTTGGACATGGATCTAACTTAATAACTTGATTTGAGCCCAGAACAATAATTGTTAAGGGGTCAGAATTGGGGTCAAATTTTTAAAAATTGCCCTTTTTTGTTTTGTTTTTGTTTTTGTTTTTTGCTCAGCATACACCTCCAAACACCCGGGCAACGCCGGACACTTATGCTAGTATATATATAAAAGTGAACGTGCCTGTGTGTCTGTCTGTGTACATTTTCTAACGCAATAACTCTGTCAATTTTCAGTCTACAGACTCGAAATTTAATATACAGGGTACTGTGATTTGGGGAAATCTTCGTGATCCGTTTTCGGTCAGAAATTTCGCTGGTAAGGGGTCAAAGTTTAATGATTTAACCTTTGAAAACTCTATCAAACTCCTCCGACAATTTGGGGTCGAAACACTTGAAATTTTAGATATAGCTTCCTTGGACATGGATCTAGCTTAATAACTTTATTTGAGCCCAAAACAATAAATTTTAAGGGGTCATAATAGGGTTAAAAATAAGTTTAAAAAAATTGACCGCTTGTTTTTTTTTTGTTGTTTTTTTTTTTTTGCTCAACATACACCTCCAAACACCCGGGCAACGCCGGGCTGAAATACTAGTATATATATATATATATATATATGTATATATATATATATATATATATATATAACACTTTCGTAGCTCTGTGTTACTCAAGTTTGAAATATTATTTTCATGGGCCTGTCACAGATAAGGTATAAATATTATTTTCGTTCATCTGTGATACTTGAGTTTTAAATAGCATTTTTGTTAGTCTTTCACGTTAAAGTTTTGAAATAACATTTTCGTTTGTTGGTTACGCTATAATTAAAATATAATTTTCATAAACAAGCGTGCAGATTGAATGCGATAATTTGTTTTGTGTTAAGGCATTACTAGAAGAGGTTCTGTTTTGCTGTTGATCTGTCACGGTTATCTTGTTGATCTGTCACGGTTATATTGTTGATCTGTCACGGTTTTGTTGTTGATCTGTCACGGTTATCTTGTTGATCTGTCACGGTTATATTGTTGATCTGTCACGGTTTTGTTGTTGATCTGTCACGGTTATCTTGTTGATCTGTCACGGTTATCTTGTTGATCTGTCACGGTTATCTTGTTGATCTGTCACGGTTATTTTGCAAAAGCACGTGTTTATCTATCTTGGTTTTTCCTTGTCTTGTCACATTTCCGTGTGAAGTAACATTTGGGTTATCATGCTTATGTTTGAAGTAGTATCTTTATTGGTTTGTCCATCTTTATTCTAAAATAACATATACGTCGGTCAGCGGTATTACTAAATATGTACGACTAAAAATTATGTACGATCAATGTACGACTAATTGTTTCTGCTGCTGATTAAATCAATTTCGATGCAAGCGATCGACTGGGTCCGTTAGCGTAAAATATTGTAAAACAATTTTATAATAAATAATAAAACGAATTTACTCAGAAGTTTCGAGAGGTTATTTTTTTACAAATATCTTTTTAAGTCCATACCTAAAAAGATATTTCCTAAAGAAAAAACTCTCGATTTTTATTAAATATTCCCTCTTACATAGGCGATCAGTCCGTTAGCGCAAAAAGTGTTTTTATTAAAATAAACAATGAAACGACTTAGTCGAGATTATTTTTGGCAAATTCTTAGACTGAGACTTATTTTTTCAACCCAGTGTGCCATTTTTTTTCTTTTATATTATTTAATCTCTGTTAGTAACATATAATAATAAACGAGTTTATTTCTTTGTTATAGAAATTATTAATTTAAAAAAAAAAAAGAATTTAGTCACAGTCACAACTTTCAGCCGAAACTTTTTGTGTGTTTGTTTGTTTTTGTTGGGGGGGGGCAAATTAAATTTTACAAGTGACTTTTTTCATTAAAATTTGAATTTTTTAACACAATAACAATGTAATACTAGAAAATCTTTGTAAAAAGTTAGAAGAAATCTTTATTATTTTTTTATTGTTGTTATTGCTGTTGTTGTTTTGTTTGTTTGTTTTTAATTAAACTTAAATTGTCGAAGTTGCTTTGATTAATTAAAGGCTTAACGACTGAGAATTATTTGTTCCAATACACTGTGCCAATAGTCGTACATAAAATCGTGTTTAATTTTCAGCCGTGCATACGTAGTGAAATAAAGGTACGACTAACCTAAAAAAATAAACTTGTTTTTTTTTTTAATAAATTTGTTTTGTTTTTGTTTTTTTTTACAAAGATTTTTAACAAAAACAAACGAAAAAAAAGTGGCACATAGAATTGGGAAAAAAATATTATTTTAGTTTTTAAGGAGTTTATTATGTAAATAAATACTTATGTATCTATTTACTTTCTGCCTTACGAAAGAATATTTAAAAAATAAATTTATTTTTTTGTAAATACTTTTTATATGAATCTAGAAATATATTTGCCAAAAAATGACCACACCCCCCTACTGAAAATTGTGAGTAAATTCATTTTATTGTTTATTTTTAGAATACAACAACAGTTTTTACAATATTTTGCGCTGATAACCCCGGTAGTCCGTTCGTACCGAAGTTGGTTTAATATCAAAACAGCAGCAGGGGCACATAATCGCACATTATTTAGTCGTACAATTTTAGTAAACCACCTTATGTCCGACCAAATCTGGCACGACTAAATTGACTGATTCTGCTCCTGCTGGTTACAAACAACTTTACATGTTGTTTCTATGTGACAAACAGCAGCATCAGTCAGTCGTACATTGATCAGGCACAGTTTTTGGTCGTACATTTTTAGTAGAACCCCGTCGGTCAGTCATCCAGCGCGACCGCAGCCGAGATTGAACTCACTACACGAGTTTGTAGTGTCATTCAAGTCTTGTCGGCAGCTTGATGCTTCGCCGCATGCTTATACGGCACAATTACGTTGACACACCGATTCTCGCCAGATCAGCGAAGTTAAGCAATGCTAAGCCTGGCCAGTACCAGAAGAGTGACCATTTGGGAATGCCAAGCGCTGTTTGTATCGCGAGATAAAATACCAGGTTGAGAAACTGGCGCGGTCTATCCGTCTCTCGAGGGTAGATGGAACTCTCTTAAGCTGTGGTAGGCACCCCATCTAGTGATGACGTCACGATAAAAAATACCCTTGATAGCCCGGTCAGTCATACTCACATTTTAAATTGGATTTTAAAAAGTCTGTCATGCTTGTGTATTAAATTTTACAACCACATTTACATCTCTCGTTGTTCAAAATATCGTTTACATTGATCCTTCACGCATAAGTTTGAGGGAGATGACGATGATCTAGTGCAGTTGCTTTTCGATCTTTTTGCTGGAACGGAACCCCAAGGAAACAATGATTTGCCTAATGCAAAAAAAAAACAGCATATAAAAAATAGAATGAAATGAAAATACTCTTATGATTTTTAGTGTGATTCTTTTGGCGTTGACTGTATAATAAAAATATTTAAAAGCAAACCTACTAATGATAAGAGAAATTAATTTTTCACGTGTAGCGAGTTTAATTATGTAAAATTTAGTATATTTAAACAATGCATTTTTCAAAAATATGTATATAATAATATTATAGATTATCAAAATTGAATTTACCATTCTGTTTCTTTGTTTCTTGTTCTAATTTAGAAATTGCGGAACCCCAGGACTAGACTGGCGGGACTCAAAGGTTCCGCGGAACCCTAGTTGAAAAGCACTGATCTAGTGGTTAAGGATACGGGCTGTTTCAAAACGAGATCCAGTTCGTTCCATAAAATTATTTTCACTTAAGAATGTTGACAACCTTCACATGTTTCCTCCCATAAGTACCCGATGTCTTTTTAGAAAGAATTCTGACTAGAAAAATGCCAGGGAAACCAATGGTAACAATAAATTCTTTTGGATTCATGCGAAAATGAATGATACAGGGTTGAACGATAAATTTGTCGCTCTAAAGGAAACAACACTACAGCTTTATTTATAAAACTTTTATTGCAAAAAATCAATTCAGGTAACTTGATTGCGTAGTAGAGCTGACATCTATTCAATGTAGCCGCCTTCAACCTCAATCACCGCCTCGATACGGGTTCGGAACTGGAAGTATACCCTTTCCACTAGCGCCGGCGAGAGCTCGGCGAATACTCGGCAGATGGCGGTAATCAGGCTAGTTTTGGTGTTGTAAGAGGTTATGTTGGTGATGTTCTAGACATATGACTAGACGAAGTAGTCCAGTGGGTTCAGGTCGGAGGAGGAGGGGGCGGTGAGACAAGGATACAAAGTCGTAGCACTCCTTCTGAAGACAAACCTGGATCTCTTTGGACTTGTAGGCCAACGCCGAGTCCTGCTGCCACACCCAGGGTCTACCAGCCGCCATCTGATTGCACCAGGGGATCACCACACTCTTCAGCACATCCAGTAAAATTTTGATGTTGACTTTCAAGCCGACTTCAAAGATGTGAGGTGGCATGATGTTGTCCTCCCTTGAAAACACCCCAAAGACTATAACCGAAGCCGGAAACTTCATTGTGCTGCGCCCTGAAAAGTTGAATCGTCCTGATTTGCATTCTGCGGGTGCTGGCAATGGGCCTGTTATCATAACTTGGATCGATAGAGAGCATGAGTTGTACAGCGGCACATCTCCGATTTCGCTCCTTGAACATTGTCACTTTCACACATAATAGAAGGCTGCTATCGCTCTTGGGATTTGTATATAACTAGCCAACAAATACACAGGCTGCATCAAACGGAAATGGGATAATGTCGTCTTTCTAGAGGCGACAATTTTACGGTTCCACTCTGTACCGCTTATGTCGATCTATATCCTTAAAGTATTAAATGACATTTTCATTGACATTGTTTTTATTTGAAATATGTTCCTAAGGTTAAAATATGAAACTAGCATATTTGTTGCTAAGCGTGATGTTTGAATAAACATCTTTATTGTGTGCGCGTTTTGTCCAGATTGCTATGTTCATCCTGTCGGCCAACTAATCCACAAGATTTTGTCAGAATTCAAAATGTTCTCCAAATGATAAATGGTTAGACGAACAAAAAAAATATGGCGGATCAGAATTGGTTTTGTTTACGTTATTTTTTTCTTTTGTAATTCATTTATTCCCCCGCCCACAGAGAAATGACAAAATATAAAGTTATCAGTTCAATAATGCTCTTTGCATTTTATCAGTCTAGAGTCAGATAATAGGATTCAGTATTTTGTAGCATCGGCAGTTATTTACGATCGAAGCACGGCAATTGTAGGATTAATTGAAAATCGGTTAAAGATTCATCCCGAGTGCGGTTCATACCTTCACCAAGATAAGTACTGTAATAATGGCAACAATACATCAAATATTTAATCTTTTTAATATCTAACATGCCCACATTAAAAAAACAATATACATATAACTAATCACTTTATTATCACTGTCTATTTATCTATTTATCTATTTATATCCCCCCTCTCTCTCTCTCTCTCTATCTATCTCTCTCTCTTTCTCTGTATATATATATATATATATTTACAGAGAAAAAGAGAGAGAGAGAGGGATATATATATATATATATATATATATATATATATATATATATATATATATACTACCAGGCTATTTAGCTTTGCCCGTGGAATCTACTTTCATTTGGCGCCCCCATACATGACGTCATGTGTAAGGTCATCTGATATGTCATACGTGACGTTATAACATATATCTTATATATGCTATGATGTCATTGTGAACAAACAAACAAACGAACAGACAGGAATACAGATTTATTATAATAGATATATAGTTTGTTTATTATACAAACATTATTGGTTACATATGTGCATACATGTTTCAGTGGATTCCCAATTCAGGGACAACACTCCATCAAACCAAAAAAAACTCGAAATCTTGGTCTGATGAAGTGTTTTCTCTGAATTGGGACTCAACTGAAACATGTTTGAACATTTGTAACCAATCATGTTTGTATAATAAACAGACGATATACCAGCTCTGTCTTGCATTGAGCACCCTTTAATAATCACGCGAGTCTCTTTAGATTTGCATCTAGGAAACCAACGACATATATATATATATATATATATATATATATATATATATATATATATATATATAGAGAGAGAGAGAGAGAGAGAGAGAGAGAAAGAGAGAGAGAGAAAAAGAGAGAGAGGTTATTTCATTCTCATATATTATCATATATATAATAACTATACGTATATAATCATATATATATATATATATATATATAATCACATATATATATATCATGTATATATATATCATGTATATATATCATGTATATGTCATGTATATATATATATATATATATATATATATATATATATATATATCATGTATATATATCATGTATATATATAGGTGTGTGTGTGTATGATAAACCTAAAAAAACGAAATATTTACCGGTTTCGTTCAGATCAACAAACGTCTTCAGAAGTAAATATTTTCAACTTAGTTGTTTTTTACTGTGTTTAATTTATTTATCCCTTTGGCTGTTTCATGCATCGTGTCTCTACGTCGTTTCATTTTACGATATATGTTCTACTTTTTCGTTTTTGAAATATCTATAAAAATAAGTAATTTATTAAATATAATAATAATAATAATAAGAAGAAGAAGAAGAAGAAGAAGAAGAAGAAGAAGAAGAAGAAGAAGAAGAAATGGAACTGACAGTCGGAAGACAATACGTAAATGAAATTTTATAAAAATACAGAGACGTGTCTTCATAGGAGATTCCCTCTGATCACTACTGTTCATCATAGCCATGACGCCTCTTTACAACATACTAAGGAAAGGCCAGGTCGGATAAAAGTTTACTAATACAGACGAAAGAATGAACTATCTAATGTATATGGACGACCTAAAACCTTTTGCAAGAAACAAAAATAACAAGTAAATACAATCAGAATCTTCAGGATGTCGAAATAGAGTTCAGAATTAAAAAATGTCAACTACAAGTTATAATTAGGGTTGTGACAACAGAATATTATTTTCATTCTTTTGATTCTCAAGTATATATCCGACACAGTAAGACAAAGACAATCAACCGAGAACCACATCAGTTTATACAGGGTGTCCATAAAGTCCGTGTGCACTTTCAAACATTTATAACTTTATTTGTATTTGCAATAGAAATAATCTGTAAAATAGATTTGAAAGAAGTAAATCTATATTTTTTAAGCTTTTATTGAAATTTTATTTAACTTTCCACATGCCCTCCATCATTAGCAATACAAAGGGCAATACGATTTTGCAGTACA
>NC_136522.1:23579987-23617487 GCF_053919585.1 Euprymna scolopes | reverse complement strand
AAAAAGTTGTCAAAAATCAAATATAACAAATAAATGCTATCAAAGGCAAGATAAGTTACTTTTCTACCAAACTGGATACATTTTGCGTGTTTTTTATTTAATGTAAAGTGTTTATTTGGCTCGAAAAACATATAGTGTTTACTGATGTATTTGAAAAATGCAAATGGTGGCATGCTTGCTGTTGCACAAAATACTGTTAGAAAGTCGCGCAATGTATGTTAGCGTGACGTAAGCGGACATATGTTCGGTGGGTTTCTAACAGTATTTTGTATAATTTGTTTTTTTGAACTCATTTTCCCAAACTTACCGAGTTCAATAGCGAGCATGCCGACATTTTTCTTTTTAAAATATATCGATAAACATTGTATTATTTTCGAAGCGATTACACGTTTTAAAGTGAGTAAAATCACTAAAAAAAACCTTTCCAGATAGGTAGAAGAGTAACTTATCTTGCCTTTAATAACATTTATTTGGTATATATTTGATTTTTTACCACTTTTTCGAATCTATGTGTATAGTAATACAAACCCCTAAAAACATATCCAGTTAGGTAGAAAAGTAACTTATCTTGCCTTTGATAACATTTATTTTTTATATATTTGTTTTCTGACAACTTTTTCGAAACTATGTGTACGGTAATACAAACCCAAAATTTAATTAAACTTGGAAATAATATTTAAAATACACGTGCATACATTGCATAAGCACTCTTATTATTATCATAATAGTAATAGCAATAATAATTAAAAAAAAAAAACTGGTGTAGATGACATCGACTGGTGCCACACCAACTAGTTGTGAAGGGTCAGGGAGGATGGAAAGGCCGAGGTGGGAAAGTACTAACCAAATCTCCACTGGAAGTGTGCAGTTCAAATCTGGTACCTTGTGAAGGCATTTTGTCACTGAAACCCCAGGAAACACCAATGGCCGATGCCAACGACAAATCAGTGACAACGGTTTTTGCGATAACATGCAATTATCTGCACAAGTGGTCAAGAGGTGGAGAACATTGGAAATCTGGAGAGACTTGTTGTCACTTGATCTCCAAGGAACACCACAGGTTACTGCCAGTGAGCGATCACTGATGATGGTCTGCGAGACAACTAATACGCTACACATTTTGATGAAAAACATGGGAAAAAAAATGGACATAGAAGACCAGAAAACCAAAACTTTGAATATAATTTCTGTATTTAAAGTAATATTTATTTAAATATTTCAACATATAATCTTGTGGGCAAAATCCAGCTTCTCAATAATGGGTACTCTGGATAGGAACAAAAATAATCTCAGTCATGAAAGATTTCTCTTCCATCGACCGAGGACAGAAAAGGTAAAGTGTAGCATCAAAACAGATACTACACTGTTATCTTGTTCCGAAGGCCAAAAGATATTAGTGTTTAATGTTTCTTTAATTGTTTGTTCCCTAAATTCATAATTCAGTTTATATCAGTATTAAATTTTATATTGCTTTAAAATTACTTAATTTTACGTAGATAATATTTATATTTTATATTGAATAAAGCTCACTTTCAGTATTGATCGAACGGTGGCCGTGCTCAAACCGAAGGTCTGATTTCTTGTAATACAGGGCTAACCCGCTTTTTCTTAGTAAAAAAAAGGAACATTGGCTTCACACCTGACGAAGGTCGGAGGTTTCGTTGTGCCGATAACACCCAAGATGAGAATAATTGTCCGAAATATCAAAGCAATTCAAACATAAGATTTTACATAAACAAAATAGCTTTTAGAAACGTATAATATCTTTTGTGCGTAATTTGCATTCGAGCTAAGATCACAGTGTAGTATCTGTTCTGATACTACACTTCACTTTTTTTTGTCCTCGGGCAGTGGAGAAGAAATCCTTCATGACTCCGACACTTTTAATTTTTGTTCCTATCAAGAGTGCCTATTTGGTGGGAAGCTGGATTTTCCCCATCAGACCTTGTGTCTAACTCTGCCCTCGTGGAGAAGCAAGTAAATAGGAATATCTTATGTACGTAGACGTTTTCTTCTTTGTAAGAACGGTTGTTTTTTTAGAAAATATCAAAATGTTGCTACCGTTCCGGATTTTCACAGTAATTGAAACATCTAATATATAAAAGGCTACATGTCTGTCTGTCTGTCTGTCTGTCTGTCTGTCCCATATTTTCAAATTCTATCTTGTCCGAAATAAAAGTCACAGAGCGGCGCTAGGGGCCTCAAATGATTGATTTTTTTTTTTTCGTGTCGTTCTTTTAGCGGACTTTAGCCGGTTAAAATAGTTTTTAAGGGGTTAAAATAGGTTTTAATGGGTTAAAATAGTTTTTAAGGGGTTAAAATAGGTTTTAATGGGTTAAAATAGTTTTTAAGGGGTTAAAATAGGTTTTAATGGGTTAAAATAGGTTTTAAGGGGTCAAAAAATGGGTAAAAATTGAAAAAATTGTTATACATTTTGTACATTCATCATAGTTTATTTTTAATTATTAATTTTTTGTCAGTTCATGTGCGTGTCACGTTATATCAGTGGTAACGTCACCAGCTTTATATTCTAGTTTTGCTTCCGGTTTCGATGCTAGCTGATGGTACTCAAATACTTTTTTTTACTTTTGAAATCATGACTCTATAATATATACGAAATCTGGACAAATTAAAATATCATATTTAAGCGTACTTTACGATCGGGTAAAGCCAGGTGCCCCCCTCCCGCTAGTATATACTAAAACAAATATGTGAAAGTTTGTCTGAAAAAAATACATCGATTTTTAAGAAAAATATAAAATACATTGTCTTCAATTATTTGTTTTTGCTGGTTTTCTCTTTTATCGTACCGATGTTTCCGCATTGCATGCATCCTTATTAAATATCTATACACATATATTGCAATTGTATTCATGAAAGTTACCTATAGCTTCAATAACGACTTTTATGTGAAGTATGGAACGTGTACATGCTAGAATCAAACCGTATGGGCACCGAACTGTTTGTCAACTTCTAACCCCTGTCGCATCGCCTCAATGTGCTTGCTTTAAAGTAAATTCACGGAATGTGCTCCAAAGGACTAATTGAACTTGTATTCCCTCAATGTAAATACAACTACCCCCCAACTGGCAACAAATCACACCTTTCAGGTCCTAAGATGCCAGAAGATTTTCAATTCTAATAGCTCTTTTTCTCGAACCGTTTGCTGTTGGAAATCACTTCCCGCTCCTTGTTGCCTTGTTTCCCTGATTTTTAAACAACATGAATAAAGTTAAATGTACGTCTGCAAATCTTGGTCCCATATTATGAATGTGTCTGCAGATCTTGGTCCCATATTAAAAAAGCCCAAGAAGTTATGTTTGGGGTGAAAAATGGAAAAAAAAAACAGTAGATGGATATTGAGATGGATATTGAGGTATCCAGATTATTAGTTAATCGTGTAAGAGATTCAAATTTCGAGGTTACTGTGCTCGTTTCGTCTAGCCGCCTTGATGAGTCATGAAACTACAGAACAGCTGTTTGTTGATAAATACCAACTTCTTTCTCTTTTTTTTTTCTCTATCTCTTTCTACCTCAATACATTATGTGGCATATGATCCAACTTAAAATAGAGTGTGGCCATCATTTCTCGCTTTCTTTGCTCAATTTCTCTCTCTCTCTCTCTCTCTCTCTCTCTCTCTCTCTCTCTCTCTCTCTCTCTCTCTCTCTCTCTCTCTCTCTCTCTCTGCACGAAGACAATATGTAACACCCGATCAAATTGGATTATGGCCATTACTTCCCCCTCTCTCTTTCTCTCTCCTTTTCTCTTGCTCTCTCTCACACTCTCTCTCTCTCTCTCTTTCTCTTTCTCTTTCTCTTTCTCTTCCTCTCTATGTAACACGCTATCCAACTTAAAGTAGTGTGGCAATTACTTCTCCCTTTCTCTCTCTTTTTCGCTATCTCTCTCTATGTACATCAACACGAATATATGCGACACAAAAAGTGGAATGTGTCCTCTCTCTCTTTCTCTTTCTTTTCCTCTGTCTGTATGTCTCGCTCTCTCTTTCTCTTTCTTTCTCTTTAAAAATGCTTTTCTATAATTTCAAAATATACAATTAAAAAAAAAACGTTTCGCGCTAATAAAACATTACTTTCAACGATATATACTCGTCACGTATGTCAAACTTGCTGACAGTAAATTAACGCTGTAGAACTTGATAAAACCTATTCCGATGCGTCTTTGTGCTTGTATCTGAGCGAACCTCAGTGTTCCATTTGACATTATGTGTCAATTTTTAATAAGTTAATCCTCTTTGAGGATTATATTAATAATCTACACCCGAAAAGTGGATGGGGTGTGGAGAAAAAGAGAAAAGGATAAAGAGAATATAATAGACCAAACCAAAAAAAAAACGGAGGGGGGGAGTTAAAAAAAAGGATAACAAAAAAAAAAAGAAATCAAGAGAGAAAGAGGTTGAGGTTAAGAGAGGGGGGGATACTTTAATAGGAAAATTATACAAAAGATTCTTGTGCACCTGAATCCAAGTGACGTGACACCTCGTTAAGTCGAACTCGGTTACTGATATATCGGATTACACAAATAATTTAGTTGGCCATTTAATACTAGTTGACATACCTGTTTCATCCAGCTGTAAGGTTCTGATGAGGGACGGCTACTATACACAATGGAGTATGTAGATATCTCTACTGGACCATCTGTAAAATGTTGAATATCAATATCGAATGCAGCAGCAGTCCTAGAAACATACAGTTGGAAATAAGTCATACACTATCCAGTATCACTATGCAATCCCTACAGCTATATACCTAGAAAATGGAGCTATGAAACCTGATAGAGAGATATGAGACAAGAAGAAAAAAAGAAGCAACCTTAGTAGAAGTCAGTGTCCCTAATGATGCTGGGTTTATGCTGAGAGGAAAAAGATAACGATAAGGTCTTATGTATGATATGAAAAGAAACTGGAATCTTAGGAAGATCTCTATAATTCCAGTAATTATAAGAGCAACTGGACTCATGAAAAAGAATTTCTAAAGCAATCTGGCAAATATACCCGGTGGACCAAGGGCAAGAGAGATTCAAACAATTTCACTTCAAAGGGACAGTTAGAATCTGAAAAATATATCTCGGTTGGAATATATGAGATAACAGGTGAATGTATAGCATCCGATAGGCTGTCCCATCCCCAGCTTGAACAAACTAATAAGAAAATTGAAAAAACAAATGTTTCAAGGCAGGTGCATAAGACTGCGACACCTGCCGGCACTTAGGAGATACTGAATTCAGAAACGCTGTCTCATAAGCTGCATATTTATCTCTGTCATGAAAAAAAACACTTGGGGTAAGATTATAAAAGGGAATGACAATTTATGTTCTGTTCAATTCTTTCTCAATGTACTATGGAGAGAGAGGGGGCGAGTGAGAGTGAGATGGGGCGTGGTGAAGTGTTGTGGGTGACACAAAATGACAACTGGTCGTTTCGGTGCCCTCTTTTCTCTAACTAACTTTTTTCCTTGGCTGGCATTTGTTTTTATTTACAAAACTTTAGATAGGAATTTCGTTTTTCCATGCCGCATTCCATTGGCCTTTATTAAATTCGTCCCAGGCCAAATTTCAATATGGCTGTTTTCAAAACTTGTCAATTGAAGAATGTTGATTTCAAAGCTTATGCACTCTTCTTTCAATTGTTATGACTTTTGATAACATTTCTCGGTTTGAAGATTTCCACAATATTTACGTGTGTGCACCCAGCTCCATATGCATGTGTACACAACCAGTAATAATTCCGGTGTTGCCCGGAATACTATTCAACAGTTACACAAGCTCAACGCTGCTTAACTTCGGTAATCCAATGAGATTATTCTTTATTGCATAATTAATTGAACATAACTGGTTATGTTTACTTAGAGTTGACTGGAAATTACGAGTTCGTATTTTTCTCGGCATTATTTTTGACTAATTAAACAGGATAAATCTGACAAGTTTTGCACTCGGCCATAGCCGATCCCAGAGTCCATGCTTGGATCTATTTGACCAATCTCGCACCCCCAGCCGATAGCAAGAGGAATTAGAAAATGAGCTCAGAACAGAACGAGCAACGTTAAAACTAAACTCATGCATCAAGATCTTAAAAAAGACATGTCATCTAAACGAGAGTTTCTCTTACTGCGGCTTCCGGCACTTCCGGTGTTTAGAAAAAAAATGTATAGAAACTTGGGCGGATGCCTTTGGTCTAGAAGCAAAGTATTTGCTCTGATACTATATTTTAGCTTTTCTATTCCCAGTCAATAAAGGAGAAATCTTTCTAGACTGAGGAATTTTTAATTTTTGTTCCAGTCTAGATTGTTTTGGATGAAATGGATTTTCCCCACCTTTAAAAGCGACATTGTGTTCAACCCAAGCTCTCGTGTGAAGGCAAGTTAATAGAAACAATAGCTGGGTTTTTTAACTCAGGGGTGATGCGGACAGAGAAGGCAGCCTTTCGCCTGTTGAGCGGAAAGAATCGACGGTGCAACCTGTGCCTCAGTATGACGTCAGTGTGAAAAAAAATCATCATTAAATAGATTCACTTTCCTGTGATGGCGTTGTAAGTTAAGATTACGTTGCTCTACAATCCTTGTTTTTATTTACTTGTGTCCCCACGAATACACATTTAAACACAATGTCGGTTTTTAATGTGAGAAATATTCAGCTCCCCAAAACGAGGGACACTGTACTAGAACAAAAAATGTCACTGTCTAGAATGACGCCCTTCGCTAACCCCGGACAGAATAGCTGAAGTGTCAAAACAGATACTACACATTTTGCATTATTTATTAGCTATGACATTATACAATCTAGCAAATTAAGCACAAGGCCATCAAAAATGTGGGGAAAATAAGGGCCGCTGATCATCTTTGGTTCAAACTGGGTAGATAAACTCGAATCATTTCAATAACAAAACCATATTTATTCTAGAAGCCATCTATATATATAAAAGCCAAACGTCTGTGTGTATGTATGTATGTTTGTTTGTAACGCTAAAACTTTTGAAAGACGGAACCAAACTTGACAAATTTGGTATCATATCGAAGCCCCATCACCCGGATGACAAATATCGAAATTTCACGTCGAACGGACGACTAGAAGTTGGTCAACTGATCAGTTATCTTCGAGGGGGGCCCCCAAAAAACCTGTCATTATCTATATATATAAAAGACAAATGTTTGTTTGTAACGCTAAAACTTGAGATGAAAGATTCCTCTCCCCTAAGAATAAAACATATGTTCAATATCTGCTTTTGTTTTTTCATTGTTTATACGGTCCCGAGCAACGCCGGGTAGCCCTGCTAGTCCTACTTAATATATCCTAGTGTAATGTTTTAATTACTCAAAGTGTCTTTATAAGTGGGACACAGCGGACAGAAATTTGGGGAGATTTTGTACTAGACGATTATCAAAGTTTTCCTCTCAGTTATAGCAGAATTATTAGCAATCTGCCTTCCACAACGTCCCATAGACTTACTGATCTGAAATCTTTATTTCTTTGTCCCCATCGATATCCGAGATGTAATGCGTCATGTCGGCTGGCATTTCTTTGATTTTTGCTGAGCCTGACTACACTGCTTTAGATAAATTTATGTTTCATTAATTGCACAAATTGAATATATGGTCATTTGTGAAACTCGTGTGTATAACTTTGAGCACTTATTGATGGTGAGGAAGGCAAAGCAAGGATTTACCGTGATGGAAATCCAAAGGCTGTGTTAAATAAAACTTTCTTTTTGACTTTCTATTTGGTGGAAGTCTTGCCGGTGTATACCAAGAAAAAGTCCCTTCTGATTAACGTTCCACCTTAATTTTAAAACTCTTTATAAAAGCTAGTTTTTACTTGGAAATGATTCTTTTACGCATGCCTAACTTTCAGGCCTCTTTTCCTGGTATTTTTCGTGGGATTAGGTTTATTTCACAAACTCTGTGCCACTTCGACCTATACTTAGTTCCATCTTTGTCAAGATAAACACTATTTGAAATTTAATTTTAAGGTCCTTTTGTTGTTTAAGTGTAAGTAGGTTCAGCCATAGAAGTTGCAATATATAAATATACATATATTTACGGGAAACAGGTTTCTACGAAAAATGACACCTAGATTGAATATGTCTCACCTTTCCACCCCGATTGGCTCACGTTCATCGCCTTTTCTCCCGCTTCTCCTCTCGCATCTGCCTCGCGACTCATTGACGACAATGTCGGTGCAAATCATCGTCGACTACGTCTCCATCATTCTGAGACAAACGTCGGACGCCATGCTAAATTATGCTCCGCGAGAGACGCCGCTGATTAAAGGCCCGTCTGGTCAATATAATGCCAGCGTTTCAGTTGTCAAAAGCTTTGAAAACGATGTGTTCGGCACTAGCAAGATGGGCCAACATTGCCCGTCGCGACATGCTCAACAAAGATGAAGCAATCAAATGATTGTTTGCTCGGGACGTCAATTATCAGTCACAGCATCTCGGCGCTTTTCGTTGACACTTACTTCATAATTGACAAAAGATATATCAGCCGTCAATCGATTATTTTATTGGAAAAAATAATTGTAAATCGTGATTAAAAGTATTTCCAACTTATCTGTATCTACGTGACGTTGACCGGGAGACGTTTTAATTACATTTTTCTTTCGTTTTTCTTTTCTTTCTTTCTTTAATTTTTTTCTCCTGTTTTTTTTTTTTTTTTTTCATTGCAAGCCAGTTTTTTTTTTTATTTACCGATCTTAAATAATTATATTTTGCCCAAATTCCGTCGCCAGTACCAATCATTACGGTGTTGTCTCACTGGCCACTTTACATTCATTAACTCTTATCCTCGAATGGCCTTCAGACCTTGATAATTAGTGACTATAAGTAAAAAAAATGCTTGTCATTTTGGTTTTCACAAAATGCCTTTACATGGACAATTTCATGCTTGATTAACTGTTTACCACACGCTTTCCGATTCGTAAGAAAAAGGATTAACTTTTTACAAGGAACTCACCGCTTATCAAGGCCTGAAGGCCACTTGAGGATAAGGGTTAATGAGTGTAAAGTTGTCACTGAGACAACAGTTTAGTGATCGTTGGTGGTGGAAGTTGTGTATAATATGATTATTTAAGGGGCTAGACATCAAAATTTGTTTACATTGAACTTGAAGATAACCATGTTGTGGTAAGCTGGAAAGCAGGCCAGCGGAACAGAGTTCCACGAGCAGGCAATTCTAGGAAAGAAACTTTGTGCATGGAATTTACGTTCAGATTTAGGTACAGAGAGAGAGAATAGGAAAAATTGTTTGTAGTGATTGTAGTCAGGCGAGTGCTTTTGTGACAGTTTGGCGTGGGGGACCACAGATTGCAGTCCAGACGAGCACTTGGCATGAAAATAATTATAGATAAGAGATATGCTTTCTGTTGGAAAGAGGTTGAAACGAGGAGAAAAGGTCATTGCATACAAGACTTCGAAACTGGTTCTGAACTCTGTCAATGGCAGAATGTGGTGCTCTGGGCAGCTCGTGCCCAAATGTGACAAAAGTGCCCGATTTTATGGTGTATTTGGCTCTTATACATGTAAAGGATTGCGTCATGAGTCCTTCTGGAACGGTAGAATGACGCAAAATATTTCGATTTGGCATTGAGTTTGTACAAAAAAAAAGATTACCAGTGCTGTAAAAATAACTTTCAATGGTGCCCCTGTGAAAACAATGCAAATCTATTGCTCCTAGTAGCCAGGTTTCAAATAATAGGGTAAGTAAGAATACCAAGCCTTGTTGGTGAAACTGGTCTAGAAGAAGGGCAACTCAGTAATAATATTACGAGAAAACACAGACAATATATAGTATATAAAGTAAAGTCAGTACATTTTTCAATCTAATGATGAAAACAGTTGGAGATGTGGAAAATCGTCTTTCCCAAATACAACAAATAAAGCGATTTGTTTTCTGTTTGTTTTTTATCCGTCAGAATTCATATTTTAAGAATAATTTTACTTCTTTTACAAATAACTTAAATTATTTTCTCGCTTTTTCTTACAAGCATTTCTTGAGTAAAATCATACTTTTATATATAGACCGAATGATCTATCATTGTTTTCCATCTCTCCTGAACACTCGCCTAGTCTAATAATTCTAAATTATAATTTATCATTTATATATATATATATATATATATATATATATATATATATATATATATATATATATATATGGTAAATTATAATTTAGAATTATATATATATACATATATATATAAGAGAGAGAGAAAGAAAATTAAAACTGTAAGTCAAAATTTATTTTTCGACCAAATACTCCAAAAAACAATTTACAAAGTGCTTATTCCGCGAGTTTCAAAGAATGCACTTCTTGCGATTCTTCTCATCAGAGAACAGAAAGAAATTAACAAATTATATTTGTAGCAATGCTAGAATTTTACCATTGCGTATATCTGGTAAACACTACATCCTTTTGATTTAATTTCATTTATATATATATATATATATATATATATATATATATATATATATATATATATATATATATATATATATATATACTAGCAAAAGTACCCGTCGTTGACTGGGTTCAAAAACAGCTTACAGAAAATGGACTCTGGTTTATGAAAGTATGATAGGTTATGAAAAGGAACGGTTGTAAATTTGGGTTGAATTTGGGGATATCAAAACCAAAGCAAAATATGATGAAAGTAAAAATAAAATAGATAAACCCCATAATTTATTATACCATACCTGTTCACACTGAAACACTTATCACAATATTCTGTGAATCTATATTAAAAAACCGTGTTAAACTTTGTGACATATTTCCATTCTATGGAGGTCAGGTGCGAACGAACACCCCCATAATTTTATTATACCATATTTCTTCAAACTGAAACATAATTATCAAAGTATACTTACGCAGATAGATATGGAAAGTCTTTATTAAAGTTTGCCCCTATTTCCATTCTACGGAGGTCAAGCGCGAACGCAGACCCCACAATTTTATTATACCATCCCTATTTAAGTTAAAACATACTTATCAAAGTATTCTTATGTATATCTATATCAAAAACACTTGTAAACGTTTTTTTTTTAATTTTTAAAATTTTTATTTCCATACTTTGTGGACCAGGCGAGAACGCAGACCCCACAATTTTAATGAACCACCGTTTTCCAGATCAAACATATCCATTCCTGTGTCTCTATACATCTTCTATCATTATATGTAATCATTTTTTTTTTTAAATAGTCAACCATATAGGAGCCTATTGGTGACCACACACACACACACACACACACACACACACACACACACACACACATTCACATTCAGCTTTAAGGCTATGTGTCTGCCTGTCTCCACATTTCCAAACTCTATCTCTACCGAAACTAAAAGTCGCAGAGCGGCACTAGGGGTCTCAAATGATTGGATTTTTAGGGACCGTTCTTTTATAGGTCTTTAGTTGGTTAAAATAGTTTTTAAGGAGTCAAAAAGGGGTCAAAATTGAAGTAATTGTAATACATTTTGTACATTTATCTTAGTTTATTTTTAATTTCTAATTTATTCATATGCGTGTCACGTTGGTACAGTGGTAACGTCACCAGCTTTGAATACTACAGTTTTGCTTTCGGTTTCGATTCTAGCTGATGGCACTCAAATACTTTTTTTACTTTTGAAATCATGACTCTATCTCTTCTCTATCTATTCTTTCTTTCTTTCTTTTCTATTCTATCTATCTATTTAAATAAAATGAACTCATTTTTTCCCGTATGAGTTTGACCTTAATAGGATCTGACGTGTACTACAGACCTACTACTCTTACCGTTCCTTGATATTCGTACATTTCTATATTTTTTCCGGTGAGAGTTCACTGCCACAATCGGTTAGAATCAATGGAAGTTGTAAAATCTTTTCTCTCTATTCGATTCATACTCCGCCCGCGACCACTTAACACTACTGCGGATACGTCCACATGGGGAATATACGAGTTTTTAGTTGTTTAAAAAAATATGGATTGGCATTTTTCCGTCGGGTGAAGCGCGACTTTACGTTCCAGTTATTCTGTGGGTTACTTGTGCCATTTTACAAATTTCTTCTTTTTCTCCCTTTTTTTTCCTCCGTTTATATTTTTTTATCTTTTTGTAGGGGGTAGGGGGTTGCGATTTGAAGGATTACTTAAACGAAACGAACTAACATTAGATTCTAGTTTTTACAAGAAACTTTAACAGTCAGCCTCCAGCGTTCTTCAAATCTTGCACCGATTAGTCGCTTTAATATTTTATTTACTGTTTTTATACTTCTATTATGTTTGCATTGATTTCATACGTGATACTAGGGGGGAACTGTCTTCCTATTTTTGGATTAGTTACTTATTCATTATTTATTTCTATACAGTGCATTTCTGAGAGGTTCATTAGCACAATTACTACTACACTCTCGATATTGGAATCAGACGACATTCAAATTGGTTAACAGTGACAACAAAGAAAACAATACAACAAAAGAAACCAAAACAAACCAACATTAAAAAAAATAAAAACGATGGTCAGTTTTCTGGTTTATTTATTCTTTTTTTTTCTTTTTCATTGAAATAAAGAAAAATAAATAAATAAAATCTAATAAACATATTTTCATTATACACGGTAAGTTTTATTTTTTGAATTTTGTTTTTCCATTAAAAAACAAAAAAATTAGATTTAAATAAACATATTTTCATCTTACGCGGTAACTTTTTTTTTTTTTTCTATTTTTCCCCTTTTTTTTTCCTTTGGTATTCTTTCACGTTCGTTTTGTTTTTTATTCCTTTCAATTTTACGCGTCATATATTAGCTAAACAAGTGTGTGGGGGGTCCTTCACTCTAAACTCGGCCTCCTCCTGCTACTCCGACAATGACGTCATGTTTGACCGAGAAAACGTTGACATTAGTTTCAACCACCTGAAAGGGTTTTTAAAGGGTTAATTTTATCCGTTCTCAATTGTGTGTCTCTTTGGCATAGAAGTGACGTGGGAGGCATTTTTTTTCCGCCTTAGCTTCGATGCTTCGGGTTCGAGCCTGTCTTCCTACCTAAACCTTTTTCCCTCTTTTACACCTTCTTTTTCCCCTTTTTTGCATTTGTTCGCGGTTTTGCTTTGTTTTGATTTTTCCAATTGTTATAAAATCGTGTTTTTTTATAATATTAAAACAGCCCCCACCTCCTACATACACACCTCCAAACACCCGGGCAACGCCGGATACTCCCCGCTATTAATATATATATACGAAATCTGGAAAAATTAAAATATCATATTTAAGCGTATTTTACGACAGGGCTCGAAGCGGTCTCCCCTGCTAGTATATATATATATATATATATATAGTTATACATAATGCAAAAAGGAAAACTGAAAATTGTATATATATATGTTTATTAACGTATTGTCATTATTCCAATATTTGATTCTGGCTTATCCGTTCTTTTTTGAATTGTTTAGAATGTTAAAAAAAAATAAAACATAAAATATTTAATTATTTTCAAAAAGAATTTGTCCTAGTCGAAATTATTTTAAGTGGCCGCCATCTTAAAAAAAAACGGATGTAACTCTGTATTCGTCTATACTGAACTGTAACAAAAAATATTATTTTAAAAAAAATGTAATATTTAACGATTAAAAGGAAACAAATAGCAAGTAAATACGCTGCCAGGCAACGTTGGATAAATGCAGTTTGTATTCTAATAGATATTAATTGCTGTCCGTCTGTCCGCGTGATTTACTGGTTTACAAAGACAACAAAGTGGGAAGGTATACGACAACAAACGACTCCTAGTTTGGAATCAGGTTACTATTATATTCCCTGGGCGCCCGCTCGTCGCGACTTGTTATGTTCCTCAGGGATGTGTGTACGTACAAATGAAGTAAAAAAAAATACATTGATAAAAAGAAAGAAGAACAATTACCAATACTTTATTACACAACGCATACTGTGGGTGGTAACTGGAGACCGTTGGACACGTTTTTAGTTCTTAGTGGCAAAGTAACCTGTTTGTAGCAACAAGAGAATTATGTTGTTACCGACCCATAATGCAATTCTGCCAAAGGGCAGTAACTCTATGCCGTAGACTTTGACATCCAAGAGAGAAAACTATGTCTTGTTGCTTAACACTTAGGACTTTCTTACGGTAACTTCATACTGTCCGGAGGTTGGTGTTATTTTTATACTACTTTCATCTACCGACCGGCGGCACTAATTTAAACTGCTCTGAAAGATGTTTAGTTCTTACAGCCAGAAGCAAAATTGAGAGTAAACAAGCTGTATATTACGTCGATGATGATGATGATGATGATGATGATGATGATGATGATGATGATGATGATGATGATGATGATGATGATGATTGTGTCATAACACATTAGTAAAAGAAGAAAATCAAGTCGAGGTTGGGTTAACAAACGAAGTGTATTAACATCACATGTACAAAGGTAGGAATACGGGTATAACTGACTAGCGCTCAGCTAGGCAATGGAGTACTGTCGCTCCTTCTCACCGGTGTAGACATTACTGGCACTATATCTATAGTGAGAACCGGTGTAATTTCCTTTATGCATAGAAAAGCTAGTATAATAATAATAATAATAATAATAATAATAATAATAATAATAATAATAATAATAATAATAATAATAATAATACGAAGAAGAAGAAGAAGAAGAAAAAGAAGAAGAAGAAAACAGCAAATGCAGACTATGTGGACAAAGAGACGAAAGGATAAACCATATAGTAAGTGAATGCAGCAAACTGGCCCAAAAGGAATACAAGAACAAGTACGACCAAATGCGAAGGGAAGGACACTGGGAATTTTGCAAACAACTTCATCTCGAACGCACAGACAAGTTGTACAAACATAAGCCGGCAATAGTACTTGAAAACGAGAATCACAAAATCCTATGGGGCATGGACATACAAACTGATAAACCCATATAGGCAAGAAAACTGGATGTCGTAATAATTAACAAGAAAGAAAAATCCTGTCAAATCGTAGACTTTGCTGTTCCAGCCGACCGCAGGGTGAATATCAAAGAAAAGGAGAAACGGAGCAAATACACAGAGCTAGCCAGAAAGCTGAAAGGGATATGAATGATGAAGAAAATCAAAACAATACCTATAATAATATGAGCACTGGGAACAATCCCGAAAAAACTTTGAAAAAAGAATGGCAGAAATTGCAATCAAAGGAATGACTGGAAAAATACAACGAACAACAATCATGAAAACAGGTGAAATATTAAGAAAACCTTTGAATGCGGAAACTAACACACAGGAGCAACAAGTGCGGACCAGAAAAACTGCTGCAAAGGCAAAACATGAAACACTACATGGAACCAAGAACACTAAAACCGCATATTTATAACTTCTTTAACCCAACCCTACACCCATGCACACATCACTGCCCCCCCAAAGAGCTAGACCAAATAACCAAGTAGAGCCAAGGAGAAAGTGGTACATATATGTCTGGCTTGTGATCATCTAGGTTGTATAAAATGGACAGTTATTTCATTTAAAAAGAATACGAGACACTTTGTTTATGGCAGAAGGTGGGTCGCTGAATTCTGTGTTAATTTGTGTCTCGCTTCTTTCTGTCTGTCTCGCTTTCTTTCTCTCTCCTCTTTTTATTGGTATCACTTCGACCTGTTAACCTATTTTTCTCACCAGATTGTTTATTGCACTTTTGCTGGTTTTGGTCTGACCCGTGACCGATTGACGTCATGGGTCTAGGTCGTTCTAATCCCGCGATTTCCCATTGTTTCTCTACTGCTTGCCTGGATGCAGCCTAGGTCAACTTTCCTGGGATTGACCCATTGTTCCTTTGATCGCCTGGGATTTCTATTGTGTTCTTTTTGTTTGCCTGGACACAGTTCGCCCGCACTTCTCCTTAACAGAAGAATAGACCGAAGAACTGAATAGACCTCAGCCGAATAAGTGCGAAGAAAACAGGGACCTTGGGGAGGCTTATTGCCACTCAAATTCCAGAAAAGACCAATAGCTACTACCAACGGGAAATCAATGGCAAGCAGCTGTTGCGATAATGCAAATGTATTTGCAAATTTTATCGAAAGAGTTGGAGAGTACTGGAAACCTGGGGAAACTTGTTGTCACTCAGCTTCCAGGGAACACCACAAGCTATTTTCAGGGAAAGATCTCTGAAGACCTGTATGAAAGCTCCTTGTGAGCCAATAATAATAATAATAATAATAATAATAATAATAATAATAATAATAATAATAATTGACCAGGTTACAGGTTACTTGTCATTAGACCCCTTTTTAAAGAGAGACCGAAGACACTCGAGGATTTCGTCTAGTAGCTAATCCAAATTCTTTCTGTATGTCCCTACATTCTAGCACTAGAATAAAACCCCATTTTCAATCGAGAGACAATGCATATAATTTCTAAAACTAACAACTAGCAGGGACACACAACGTTTCCCGGGATTCTATGATGATCAATAAATGCTTAACGCTCTCATATTTAGCCCCAAAATTTCCCAGGGGACGTAACATCCTGGTGAAAATGAACAAACGGTGCAGTTTTAGGCCTTAACATATATAAATTTGAGTTCTGCACCATACAAAAAAAGAAATGACTAAGTCCATCATTTGCCTACTCCCCAGTTAGCCCCAAAAGTCCCCAAGGCCTTACCATATTTAAATTGGAGTTCAGCACCATGCAAAACTGCTTAATAGACATACACAGAAAATTTTGGACAAATATGCTAAAATAGTCCCAAAACTGGAGTGTTTTTATTAACCCTAAAAGAGCCCCTGTGGTACACTCAAGAGTTATCGCGAAGTAGACAAACAGAATTATATAGAAATCAGTTTTTTGTGTGTGTGGGTAGAGGGGAATTTTAATTTAACGTTCAAATACTGTAGCATCATATTGGCATGCCGGAGCAACGCCGAGTATCCTGTTCAATTATTATTATTATTATTATTATTATTATTATTATTATTATTATTATTATTATTATTAGAAAAAATAAAACAATTAGATTTTGGAAAATGTAGATTTACAGCTTGGAAGGTTTAGTCAGGAATTTAACCCAGACATAAAATAGACAAAGTCGATTTAGCAATTTTCGTAGTAGTTGTGGAATTTGGTTAGAAGTAAACAGATTTTGGCATACGTGAGAGATCACCTGTTTATGTCATTGAAACGTGATTGAGGTTTTGTTGATGTAGTTAGTCAAGCTAATGATTTGGCGAGAAACGCGTTAACGAGCGGACGCGTGAGCGACACCGTTAGAAACAGGTAAAAAGAACTAGTGAAAATGTAGAAAGAGATTCAGCGTGCCAAACTCCGACAAGGGAGCCCATAATAAAGATTGTGTAAAATATAACTCGTTGTTATGGCGTTTTTCCGGGTTTGGGGCAAATAAGAGGGCATGTGCCTTTAGGTCTGAGACAAGTAGGAATATTCGTTTGTTTATAAAATTTTATGTGTTACGTTTGTTAACTGCGTGTATTTGTGAAGAAGAGGGCGCACTCACAATGAACAGTTTATATACACGCAGGACACAATGAATATTTGTATACTTTGTATGCATGCATTCATTAGATATTAAAAACACTGTTATATACACAACTAGTCGATACACGAGCCCATGTAATATATATTCACACATGTAAGAAATACTGACACGGTAGTAAATACTAGAAACCAACTACAGTACAGTATACAATATACATGTATATAAGCAAATAACATTATAAATAACACCGTAAGGTGAGTCAAATACCAATCATGGACCGGAAAAACATCGTATTTCAGATTTTAATCTGAAAAAACTGTATCTTAGGGCAACCGTATTCCGGAGTTCTACTGCATATATATATATATATATATATATATATATATATATATATATATATATATATATATATATATATAGTCTTATTTGTAATATTTTGAATTTTACTAGGTTTGTATGATTCAGTAATCGTTCATATACCAATAAATTTTAAGTCAAAAACAAATGACTTAAACTGTACGCTACAAAATTATCATATTTCATAATTGAACATTCATATACTGTTTTAACAAAAACCAAGACTTCAAAGAATGGATTGATAGCAACAAAAAGTGTATTTCATTGTTAGTTACAATTTTTTCAAGACCATTTGGACAAATTCAAACGTTATGGCGTTTGAAAATTTTCACATAAACAGCCTTTCTTCAGACTTATTAAATAAAAAAAACACTTTAACAATAGAACATTATGGAAAACATTTTTCTTTAAAAGGAAAAGAAAACAAGCGAAACTTCTGTCGCATCCTTGCAAGGTATTTTTTAAAAATCTTTTGCAAATTTCACACAAAGGTAATTTATATGTCTGGCAGTGTTCTTAGATATGTTTTGTACAGAAAGTCATCCGATAAGTATCGAAAACAAAAAAAATCTGATCTTTAAAAAAGTCTTTCTTATCTTATAGATAAAAAAAATTTTATAGGGGAATATGTTACGTTACACCGGTGTAATCTTTACTGGTATGCCGTAAAATATTACCCTGTAAAAAACTCTTTTTTTTAAGATCGTCAAGCCCAAATATAATATAATACAAATAATATAATATAAACACAATAAGCGATTTTTTGTTACTAAAATTATTCGAGGATAAGTATCATTGAGGTGAATAGGTCGACAGTTAAATGACGTGATATTGTAAACGAGCACAGACGGAATTTGATGAACGATATTGTCATTTTTATTTTTTTTATTTTTTTATTTTATTTTATTTATATTTATTTATTTATTTATTTGCGAATTAGTCCATCGAGCAAATTATTCCTTGTAATGTATATGAATCAATAGAGAATTGATTCTATAATAATAGATACGAAATCGGCATAAATTAAAATATCGTATTAAGATATTTTAAGCGTATTCTACGACCGGTTAACGCCAGGCGTCCAGCTAGTCTCATTTAGAGATCAAATGTTTATCCCAAGAATGGATCCATTGATTTCCGAAAACTACCTGAAGTAAAATGAAAAAAAGAATTAACATTTTGTTTTCGCATTATAATAATAGGTTTTCCGCAAGTGTCAAATGGCTCACAGAGTTATGTTGGTATAGTGTAACCATTTAGTAGCAAATCAGGAACTCAGATGCGCCTCAACAACGCTGAAATCAAACGGTATGCTCAACATTTGTTTCAATCTCATCGGTGAAGGAGAAAGGATTCCCACACACCTTGCCGATGACTTGTAAAAACCACTCACGCATCAGTTGACGATCACAGCAAACGTTGTTGGTTGTGGTCTGCACTGGTTAGAGCATCTACTATGGTTCTCCGAGGCCGGTATGCTAACAACGACGCAGTAAGAACATTAGAAAGGTCAAAATCAATATTTGCAACCAGGTTGCGTCGATACTAAAACTTTTCAATTTAATTATATGTGAAAACTGTTTTGATTATCAGCAGCAGCAGCATGGTTGATGTTTAGTTCAGCCATTGTGAACGAAAGTCGAGAAACATAATTCCAAAAATAACATCGACCACCAGAAATTGATCTATGTCCGTTTCAGAGAATTCATAAATGAAAACAGGAATTTACTGTTCTTCGATGAAAATACGGAACCAGCTATTATAATACGTACATTCTTCTTGTTCTCTGTTTATAGGCGCACAGAATTATTGTAGCAGAATCCTTGGATATTTAACGGCTCTCTTTAATAATTTTCTCAAAGAAATCGCCTCGGGTTTATTTTTAGAGCATGTTAGACAAATATGCTTGCACACAATACGGACTTGTCGATTCATTTACAGTAGACCTATAGATGACGCGTGTAATGTGAGTGATTTCAACACCCTTAATAACTTCAACCAAAAGTGTAAACTGTGTCTGAACGATAACTTTAGAATTTTCAAGCACAAATATCAGATTGACAAGAAAGCTCTTGTGTCTTGTAACTTTTAAATTCAGATGAACATATCTCGACTTAAAAAAAATATTGATCGAAATAAGCAACATTAGAATCAATACACTTTTACCAATACAAAACAAGTGTATTTATGTTAGTAAAATAAAAATCTTGAATTCTGGTGGCGATGAAAGCATTGAAGGCGTTTTTGATGTCGTTTAGGTTTTTGAAGCATTTCTCACGCTGAAAATTTTCGAGATGCTTCAAAAATTGGTAGTCGATAGATGAGGGGTCTGGAGAGTATGGAGGGTGAGGCAGAGTTTCATAGCCCAATTTGTTCAACTTCTGCAGGGTCGATTTAGCAACGTACGGTCGAGCATTGTCATGGAGGAGAATTGGTCTTTCCTGTTGACTAATGCTGGGTGTTGTTGTCAAAGTTTCTGGTGCATTTCATCCGTTTGTTGTCAGTACTTCTCCGTCGTAATGATTTTGCCTGCATTCAAAAAACTATAATGGATGAGACCAGTCGCAGACCACAAAATAGTTAGTATAACCTTCTTTTGGCGCAACTCCGGCTTCGGAAATTGTTGTGGAGCTTCGTCGGCGTCTAACCACTGGGCTGAGCATCGCCGGTTGTCCTAAAAAGCCCACTTTTCATCGCACGTCACAACCCGGTCAAGAAATTGGTCGTTTTGTTGCTTAAAAGGTGGAGGGATTAGACTTCATAACGGCGTTTCTTTTGGTTGTTGTTCAATTCGTGAAGTATTCATTTATCAATTTTTTTTTATCTTTCCAATCGTTCTCAAGTGGTTGGAAATCGTCGTATACGTTACGTCTAATTCAGAAGCAAGTTCTCAAACAGTTGTGCGTGGATTGGCTTCGACTAAGGCTTCAACTAAGGCGTTTAATTGATTGTTGTCAACATCCGATGCCCAACCATTAAGCTCACCATCTTTAAGACTCTCGCCGCCGCCACGAAATTTCTTAAACCACCATTATGTTGTGCGTTCAGTTGTTTTTTTTGGGGGGGGCAAACGCTTCGTTGATATCGTGAGCTGTCTTAGCAGCTTTTCAGCTTAAATTGAAATAAGAAAATTGTATGAATTTGGTTTTCCCCATCTTGTATTAAACGTTCTGAAAAGATGACAATTGTTTTAAAACGATTGTAATTTAAATGATTAGATATGGCAAAAAATGCTCTTTAAAATGATATATAAAGTAAAGGTATTATAACAAAAACTTATTTGAAAATACATCATTTGAAATCAAAATTTCAAATTCTGCAAGACCTTTTTTCTCAACATAACACAATAAATTAAACCAAACGAGCGATTTAATTTAAAGAAGCCGACACAGGAATAAAATCTATTAAGTTTGTTGCTAAGAAGGTAGACTCCCTTTACCAGGTAAGAAAACTTCTCACGCCTACCAGTATCTTATACCTCTATAAGACTATAATTTTACCATGCATGGAGTATTGTTGTCACATCTGGAGTGGTGGTGCACAAACCACAATCTCTCCCTCGTGGGCTTGTTTTACAACTATTTCCACGGAATGTGCTCCGACGAACTCAGTGAATTTGTACCTCAATGTAAATATATCTGACAAACCCGACTAGCAGCAAAACCGCACCTCCTTTTTGTAGAGATAATAAGATGCCGAAAAACTTCATATTCAAATAGTTCTTCTTCTTCTTCATTGAAGCAAGCCACCTTCCTTGGCAGAAAGCTCAACTCACAATAAGCGATTTTTTGTTACTAAAATTATTCGAGGATAAGTATCATTGAGGTGAATAGGTCGACAGTTAAATGATGACCAACATTAAAAGAAGATTCTAACAACAACAAAAAAAAAAGATATGCGACTCCAAACAACAGCCGACTGAGAAAACATACAAATTGCTGTTTTCTCAGTCGGTTGTTGTTTTGTTGGTGAAGGATGTTGAAATTACACACATACACATCATCAACAGCTTACTTGCTTTAAGTCCGTATTGTGTGCAAGCATATTTGTTAAACATGCTCTAAAATTTAACCTGATGCGATATCTTTTCAGAAAATTGTTAAAGAGAGTGGTTGAATATCAAAGGAGTCGACCATAACAATTCTGTGCGCCTATAAATACAAAACAAGAAGTATTATAATAGCTGGTTCCTTATTTACATCGAAGAACACTACATCAACTATGCTGATGATCAAAACAATTTTCACATACAAATTGAAGAGTTTTAGTATCGACGCAACTTGGCTACGATTGACTTTGATCTTTCTCGTGTTCTTACTTTGTCGTCCTTAGTACACCGGCCTCGGAAGAACCGTAGTGGATGTGCTAACCATCGCATACCTCTACCAGCACTATTTACTGCGATTGCCAACTGGATGCGTGAGTGGCCTTTATAAGTCATCGGCAAGATGCATGCAAATCCTCTCTCTATCACCGATGAAATCGAAACAAATGTTGATTTCAGCGTGGCTGTGGCGCATCCGAGTTCCTGCTTTGCTATTAAATGGTTACACCGTACTAGCAGAACTCCGTCAGCTATCACTTGCGGAAAATCTATTATTAAGATACACAAGCCAAATGTTAGTTTTTTTGTTTTTTTTTCATTTTACTTCAAGTAGTTCTCGGAAGTCCATCGGTCCCTTCATGGAGGCTAACATTTGATCATTATATGAGATGCACGAGTATCGGCCCCCACCAAACTTTACTTAATAAAGCAGTAAAAAACACTACTTTCCCTCTCTTCAACTTAACTACGTTAATGTTTTTTCATATCCCAACCAGAAGAGCAGAGTGGGTCAGTTTGGTTATTTTTTAGAAACATCGATCATGGAGTGTGCGGGCTGAGGGAGTGAAAGTTGCGAGGCTGGCGAAAATAAACCCAAGATTTACATTCTACTCTCCGAAGATACAGAATTATTTGTGCTTCATTCCCGACGGAAATCATCAGGCTAAATGAGCCTGAGAATCGCTGACCTTTACCTAATCCAAAATATTTACACCGATTAAGAAAATAATCTTTTTTCCCCAGCCTTTTTCTTTATACATATCACGCATAAATGGACACAAAATGGTCACCGGTCGCCATTTTGTTTTCTTTTTGTTTTGTTTTTCTTTCTCGTTCTCGAATTTGAAACTGGATCTTATGCCCTCGCCGATTAACTAATGTGAAATCTATATCCGCTGTGAGAAGAAGCTGGTAGTCAAACAATCTCTCGTTCCGTTCTTAGTACCTAATTAGCTTTTATATCATCCATGAGGTTCTGTCCGTCGGGCGAGTTGTCGGTTTCTCACATTTCAGTTAGAAATAGCATTTTCATTGCTGACTCTCACACAACTGCCAGTTTCCCGTTTCTCTCTCTCTCTCTCTCTCTCTCTATCTCTCACACATACGATAGAAATTAGATGGACAGAATAACCAACATTATATATGTATGTATATATATATATATATATATATATATATATATATATATATATATATATATATAATGTTGGTTATTCTGTCCATCTAATTTCTCGAATCCACTCAACTTGAGATCAACCTATATTTGGACTACTGCACTAACCGCAAAAACAATTTGCATGAATTTCAGCTGCGTTGAAATTTTCCAGCCGGACTAATTGCACTCAAGTAGATTTAAATTTGGATTTGATTTTTTCTAAAGAATTATTTTCGCTTTTCGGATTACCTTTGAAAGAGTCTCCATGCAAGCTGCAATTTTATGCCCGGTTTTTTTTTGTTTTTTTTTTTAATTATTTTTCTATATCTACATTTTTCACTCGTTGCTTTTAAAGAACATGTAGATCTTTGCAATTTATGACTATAATAAATTGTGGTTTCATTTAATGCCGTAGCCAGCAAATTTTAGCATTGCTACAAATATAATTTGCTGATTTCTTTCTGTCCTTTGATAAGAAGAATAGCAGGAATAGCATTCTTCGGAACTCCGTGGAATAAGGATTTTGTAAATTTTGGGGGGGGGATATTCAGTATAACAATAAATTTGATTATAAATTTCAACTTACTTACAGTTTTAATTTCTTTTCTCTTATAAATAAATATATGTGTGTGTTTGGGTTTGAAAGTGAGTATGTATACATTTCCCTTTGTTTAATATATCTTTTTGTCTCTTTGTCCATTCTACTTCGTCTCAAAAATTGCTGGTCCGATCGAGCCCTGATGAATGTTAATCGGTTCAATTTTTTCTGCGTGAAGAAATTCAATGACGCATCTCTGTTTCTGACGTACATTCATTACAGGAGTTTCTTTCTTAGAGTATCAAGCCGTCAATATCTGCAACAGAGATTATAAAACTTTCGGGTCATGAATGCATAGGCTCAGTCATTATAACAATACAATTTGCAATTATCTCTGATCCATTCGGGTGGAATAAAAAATGGAATGTCATACTTTTTTAAATTTCCTTATATTAAATTCTTCGGTGAAGATGGTGGGTGTGGTACCAAATCTGTACATTACACGCTATGTGCTGAATAATTACCGTAAATTTCCGCATATAAGACGACCCTTAAAGTTTAAAAAAATCATCTTTAAAAATCAATATTTCATAAGATACCAGGTGTGGCAATCTCTAGACTAGACTAAACAAACATGGATTCGTTATTTAGCAGTCGTCTTATACAACCGATAAATGTATTAAAATTTGCTTCAAGTTTGTACTTCGTCTTATTTGACGGTCGCCTTATACGCAGAAACATACGGTAAGTGATATGTGGGGAAAAAGTTTTAGACATAACGAGTCTTCCTACGCCGAGATTCGAAACCCTTCGTTTCACTAACAAACCGGCTATTAAAATAAATATATAGCATTCTAAGTATGCAATTTCTTTATTTGCATATATTGTTTTTATAACATTGGTAACCGATATAAATTAATTCTACATGGAAAATGTTAAAAATAAAAAAAAATCTCAGAGGGACATGAGGACAAGTCATAGAAATAACAGGGTGGCAGTTCATGACTGAAGACCACAGTCGCTAGAAAAGAGCTGCCTATGTATGTTTCAAGAGGAGTGAAGAGAGGCAAGACAAGCAGTGATGGGGGGGGTAGAAAACACAGGCGGCAGTGGATTGCAACAAAGCTCTCGCAACCAGACACCACCTACATCTGTAGCAACTGTAACAGAACCTGTCATTTTTGTAAGAAAAACATTTTAATATCGAAATAACTTCTTTTAGAAATGGAAAATATTGCAATAATACTAAAGAACAAATTCCAAACAAGATAAGGCAGATGGCCGAACTTAAATCCTTGAGATCTTCAATCTGAGGTTCTACGAACTGAGCTATTTAAATGTTCTCATAAGTAGATCTTATTAGCTTAACGAAATAATTGTGCCTTTGACGTGACGTCATAGATTTATGATTTGTATCATTTTTTCAAAACATAAAACTACAAATATGTATAGTGCATTCGCCAATCTTTCACGAAAAACACCCGTCTAGCTGAATCCACTGTGAAAAATTTCTCCCACTCTTTTTCTGTGCCTAAATCAAAACGTGGATTCCATGAACAAAGCTTCTTTCTTAGAACTGCACGCCTGTGGAACTCTGTTCCGTCTGCCTGCTTCCCACCGGACTACACTTGGATGTCTTCAAGTCCAACGTAAGCAAATTCCTAATGAACCGCCCCCTTAAGTAAACACTTCATCAAATCTCCACACTAACGTAATGTACTTGCAATAACTTTTATCCCTGAGTGGCTTCCGGGCCTTGATAAGTGGTGATTACTATGTAAAAAAAAATCAACGTATAGTTTTATATTATAATATCATTCTACTAATTCTCTCTATATGTTTAGATCAACCAGCGTAGCAAAAATGTGCGACTAGAGAGAACACATATGTGCTAGTCTTCTACATGTATAAAACTCAATAGCTGTATGTATGCATGTGTGATGTTTGTGTGTTTCCTATAGAAAAAAAAAGATTAGAGAATCTACATAAAATCTAAGAAGAAACTCGAGAAGGACTCTAAAGGCATCCATCAAGAGAAGAGAGGAGACATCAGTAGTGGATGAAGATGAGAGGTGCATTGATAGCAGTGGACTACAATAGAGCTCTCGCATCCAGACACCACTAACACCTGTGGTATCTACAACAGAACCTGCCGAGTCTGGATAGGCTTGCACAATCACAACAAATAAATTTTGGCAACGGAAAAAAGATATGAGGCGTAGAGCATCTTCTGAGACAGACGAATGTCAATAACAACGAGTAACCGATAGAGGTTAATTCTTTGTATAAAATTTTATGCTTGAGTATCTTTTTGTTGTTCGTTTTTAGTATTTAATATTTATGTTGTTTCAAAAAAAATATATAATTTTTTTTCCTTGTTGTTTTTGTTCTCTAGGGTTAGCCGCCGCCGCTGCTGCTGCTGCTGGCCAACGATAATCGCAAAATGCTGCAATTCGGTTGTTCAACGCTGCAGAAGTTTTTGGTTTGTTCTGTAGTTCTTCTCCTTTTATTGAATATACACGTCAACGCACAGACCAAGGTTGAATTAACAAAAAAACTAAACTGCCGGTAAGAAATCATCATGTATTTGATCTGTTCGCACGTACCTATGTTATCCACGCATAACGTAGAGGGGCACTTGTGTGTGTGTCTGTCTGTATGTCTGTTTGTGCGTCTGTCTGTCTGTCAGTCAGAATTTTGTAAACATAAGTACTAATTAAAAAAAAAAAGAAAATCAATCATTTAAAAAGATAATGGATTATAATATAATAAACTAAATAAAATAAGAATATTAATAATCTACCAATAACATGATTCGAATGATGATTTTAGTATTTAATTTAATATGATATTAATTATGAATTTTTGGAATTGACATGAATGATGTGTTAATTTTATTAATCTCAACATACTTTATAATAGCTCTGTTTGATTTTAATCAACTATTGAGCTGATATTAATAACTAAAGTATTTAGAGTACCAAAATGCTTGTATTTTGACATTACCTATATTATAGATAAGATTTTCTATTGTACAATTATACTCTACTGAAATTAAAATATTTTGATTTTAAATTGTGTGTGTGTGTGTGTGTGTGTGTGTGTGTGTGTGTGTGTGTGTGTGTGTGTGTGTGTGTGTGTGTGTGTGTGTAGATGAAAAAGGAACAAACCAAGTTATATGTTCATCAACGTTTTGTCTTTATTTCAATACTTCCTCGGGATAGTTTATTTGTAGAAAATAAAATACCAGTAAATATTTTAAATTTTCAAATATTGTACTGGCATTTTATTTTCTTCAAATTAATCGTTTGGAGCAAGTCTTAAAATTAAACGAAACGTTGATGTACATATAATTTAGTTTGTTCCTTTTTCCATATATGTGTGTGTGTGTGTGTATGTATGTATGTATATATATATATATATATATATATATATATATATATATAAACTGTATGGTTTGTGTCTGTGTGAGGTGTTTTTGGGTTGCATATAAGAAAGAAAAGATAGGAAAGAAGGATTAGAGACTCTACATAAAATCTAAAAGTCCGTTTTCATGTGAAAATTACTGGGAAAACCTATGGACATGTTCCTGAATCACTAAGTGTATCCTGAAGATGTTGTAAGGGCATAAACCCCTTAACACTTCAGATATATCCTATTTTTATGAAATTTAAATCAAATTATGAAAATTTCTGGAGAAAGACAATGGAAGCGCCCTCGAATCTCTATATTATGCCCTATGTGTCAAATAGTGACGTGCCTCGTCTCTAAGTAACATACGAGTATAAAAAAAACTTCAAATACGTATATCCGGTTTTAATGGCTACATTTAGACCAAATATATAAGACACAAGTAAACGAAGCATAAAAAAATGATTAAGTTCTGCATTGCCCCCCCCCCATTTAGTCCCAAAAGTTCTCGGAGCACGTCAAATCCTGGTTAAAATGAACAAACAGTACAATTTTAGGCCTTAACATATGTAAATTTGAATTCTGCACCATGCAAAATAAAGAAATAACTAAGTCGTCCATCATTTGCACCCCTATTTAGCCCCAAAAATCCCCAAGGGCTTAACACATTTAAATTTGAGTTCAGCAAAATAGACATACACAGAAAATTTTGGGCAAATATAGTAAAATAGTCCCAAAAATAGAGTGTTTTTATCAACCCTAAATTAGCCCCTGGGACACACCCAAGAGTTATCGCGAAGTATAGACAAACAAAGTTATATAGAAATCAGTTAGTTACAACTTTTCAGGAAGTTTTATAAAAATCCAAGGCATCAATTTTTTTTTTTTTTTTAATAAGCACAAAAGTGTCAATTTTAACCATTTTAGCCCGAAATGCGCCTCTAGGGGGCAACCGGAGTTTTCCTGGAAAATCCGTTATGTTACTTTTTTACTCATATCATGTTTAATATTTGTGCAAAATATCCAAAAATTCCAACGCGCAGTTATTGCGAAAAGTGCGAAAAGACGAACGAACGAACGGACGAACGAACGGACAAGGGTGAATTTACAAGTCCACCCTCCTTTTGTCGGGGGACCAATAATTCAGTGCTTTCCAAGATATTTACGCAACGCGAAGAGGGTGTAACAATAAAACTAAAGAAAGTAATACGGTGTCATGAACACAGTGAAAAATACATCGTGTGTTTCTGCTTAATAAAAATACGTTAAAGCATTTTATGTTCGTCCGTACATTATCAACTTTTACACAAATTCAAACATAAGATTTTTAAAAATGGTGATTGTTGATTAATCTGATATTGCTAAGGTAAAAAAGAAACTGATTCGTCTATTTTAAAATAACTTGTTAACAAATCAGATTACACTGTGCCGTCGCCTAAAAGAGTAGAATTTTTAATAACTACACTTTTAAAAATTAACATTCGTTTTATTGATATGAAAGAATATTTAGTTTTTACTGCAATAAGTGAGATAATTGTTACAATACAATTTTGAATAAATATAAAACAAATATATGTTTTATTTATTTGAAGAATATTTAGCTGAAACTGAAAAATATTTTACGGAAGAATAAAAACTGGACCCTAATAGGCATTTATTCTTTAATAGCAATATTCGATAGATGCCTCCGTTCAGTCTCTCTCTCTCTCATTCTCTCTATCTCTCTCTCTCTCTCTCTCTCTCTCTCTCTCTCTCTCTCTCTCTCTATCTATCTATCTATCTATCTATCTCCCTCTCTCTATATCTCTGTAGGGGTAGCTGCGCATGTAATTGTGAAGCAAGAGTTGCGCAATCTCCAAGCACATTTCTCCTGAATTGGCACTGTTTGAATCCAGTGGCAAAGAGAAGTCCACGACGACTGGAAACAATGCCGAGATAAGCGGAGAGCATATAAAGCACCTAGAAGTCCCAAATGGTCACCCATTTAGTACTGACCAAGTTCAGCGTTGTTTAACTTCGGTTATTATTAACAGGCAATATTATTAACAGTAAATTATACAGATTAACATAGAATACACCATGGAATTTCCACGGGGATTCCCTGATGTTCATAAAATTGTAAGACAACTTCACGTGCGTATGTGTTTTTCCTGTTAACGTAATGTCGATTATTATCCGTTAAATTATAATTTTTTTATTTTAATATCCTATCTGTGGTTCGAGTTTATTTCGTGTCTTTCCTTCCGGACGATTTCTTTTTCTTTTTCTTTTCTTGGCATGCATGTCGTTACTAACTATTGAGGGTTAAATGTTGGGTTTGGATGTCTGTAGTGATTATTCATTTCGCTTCTTTATTTGGAATGGATATGCCGTTGAGATTTCTAGATTGATTCTGTGTTGTGAAGCACGAGGTGTCATGCAGAGGTTATTCAGAATAGCATCCTGGTCACAGCACCAAATATATGATATACTACTGCGATGACTACATGCGTTCCTACTACTTTGTTGGTCGTTCTTTACATGCGCTGTGTTTTAATTTCTTGTACTTCGTTAGAATAAGGGCCGTGTTATCGTCGGAATCGTCTGGCGGTTTATGGGAAATGCAGGAAGGTGCCGAAACGCTGAACGCCTTAAGATTAATACAAAAAAATTATAAAGAAAGCATTTGCTTGCAATCATTGGTTTATTATTTTTAAAGCCATCTAAATATTTTCTTTAAAGCAAAAAATCATTTTTAAAATCAGAAAAAGAAGAAAAAATTACATAAATTTTTTTAAAAGACATCTGTTTGCTATCAGTTGTTTGTTATTCAAAAACAATAAATATTTGTTCATTAAACTTACCTTACAATGAATGTCTTTTATTTGAATTTGGGTTTTCTGAAACATTCTCCAATAATTATGTCAGAAATGATATATTTTTCATCAAAAAAATTACCAGCGTTTACGTGAAAAAAGTAAAAATAAAACAAAACATCATGGAACTTTTTCCGTCGTTTTCTATAAACCACCCGGATAATTCCGACGATATACTGCTTAAGTGCCAAATTTCTCTCTGCTTTGGTCCAGGAAGGCGTTGTATTTATCTATTATAAGTAAGCATTTTTCTTGTACTCTATCGCATTTTGGTTATGTGCAAGCAAGCTGTAATAAATATTCACATCTAAAAATGACAAAACTTTAAAAACATGTAAAATTTGTATTTTATTTATTGGAATCCTTCGAGATGAGTAATTTGTGTATTTATTTATTCATTTGCAGACTGTTATCCTCATTGTTGGCTGAAACATGGTGAAACAACAACTATAAAGATGGGGATAACAGTGAATAAATAAATAAATATGTCAAATTTGTGTCCATCCAATTCATTATTACCAATCTTCTCATAATATTCTTCACCATTATCCATCTCATTAACTAGTATCCTTGGGTGTCTTTTAGTCTTTATAGTTGAAATCTTCTCATAATATTCTTCACCATTAGGTTTTTAGACTCCTGGATATACTGTAACAAGGTGTTGTCTTGAAATACTTGTAAATTTCATTCTTATTTCGCCCATCTTCCTACTCCATCCTTTTTTTTCATCTTATTTCCCGTCTATATTTGTTGGTTTTCTTTTTTCTTTCTTCGTCTTTTTCTTATTTTTCCCTCACTCCTTGTTTTTCTTTGCCTCGTCTTTTAGTCTCCACCTCCGACTCTTTTCTCTCTCTCTCTCTCTCTCTCTCTCTCTCTCTCTCTCTCTCTCTCTCCTTGCCCTGGCTTTTTCTTTCATTTCTTAAAAATAACAGGCATGTTTAACTTTAAACACATTCTTCATCATTGTCTATCTCTTTAACCAGTGTCTTCGAGTGTCTTTTAATCTTGATAATCGATGTTATTTTAAAAAAAAACTCTGGATAGATTATAGCGACTCCCTGTTCTGAAATATTCTTAAATGTGTCTTTCTCTGAAAATAAGTTTTTTATTTTCTCTCTCTCTCTCTCTCTCTCTCTCTCTCTCTCTCTCTCTCTCTCTCTCTCTCTCTCTCTCTCTCTCTCTCATTCTCTCTATATCTCTATCTATCTCCCTCTCTATATATCTCTCTTTATCTCTCTATATCTCTCTCCCTCTATCCCTCTATATCTCTCTCTATCTATCCATACTATATCCCCCTCTTTCTTATATCTCCTCCTCTCTCTATCTTCACCTTTCTCTCTTTTTTCTTTCTTTTCTTACTTACTTTTTTCTAACGTTAGCTTTTTGTTCCCCAGCTTTCTCCCCCTAGCTCTCTATTTATACTCTCTCCCTTCACCTCTTTCTTTTATTATTACATTCATAACTCCCCCATTTACCCCGTACAATATACTCGTGGAATTAGGTCTATCTATCTTCAATCTTTCATTATCAAACAGCTGGCAATAATTTGCTTTCTTCTCTCTGACATTTTAATCCATCTATACTCCTCCTTGTCAGCTGTTGTTCCCCAACAATACAAATATAATTTTAAAATAATTAAGCAAAGATAACTTAAAAAAATAGAAAAAGATGATCCGATCTTCACCCAAATTATAAATGGTGGTCGCCCGTTAGTCTCCGGCAAGGCAATTCCAACGTATAGCAACAGATATACCCACGCCATAACTGATTCTTAAAAATGTGGACCATACGACCAGCAAGTAAAATTCTCACCAAAGTGCATGTGTGTGTGTGTGTGTGTGTGTGTGTGTGTGTGTGTGTGTGTGTGTGTGTGTGTGTTATGTTTGTATAAGCGGGTCGCTTGGCGTTGCTTGGTCATAAACTACGCATAAATATGATATAAATTTAATTCATGCAGATTTCATATTTATAACTATACAGCCAATTCTCTATTGATTATTATATTGTACCCAATGTTTTGTTATGGTTTCAAAAGTTGCATAAAAGATATAACTGTAATGGCATCAGCTAGAATCGAAATGAAAACGTTTGGCGCTCCAGCCTTAGTTGTTATTTAGAGTTCTCGCTTCGTTATGGTTTGAGCTATCGACAAATGGAAAAAGAAAAGTTAAAAATTGAGAAACTGAATGTATTTTTGTATATATGCATGAGTAAAAGCTTTATTCGACTTATTGCTATCGAGGTTGATTTTTTTCTTGTTTTTTTTTTTTGTTTTTGTTTTTAATTTTAACCTCTTAGTGAGGTAGTTTTACAGGCTTAAAGCAACATTCATAGAGAGGTTTGGTAGAGACTTTCCACACACACACAGGCAAGATCATTTATATATATATATATATATATATATATATATATATATATATATATATATATATATATATATATATATATATATATATATATTATGTATATATTATATATATATATATATATATATATATATAGAGAGAGAGAGAGAGAGAGAGAGAGAGAGAGAGATGTGCTTGGATAATAACTTTTTCAACCTACGCAATTATACATAATGAAGAACCTATACATAAATAGAATTGAGCTTCATAATTAAATGAAACCAATAATCCAATAAGAAACCATAAAAAACTGGATGAGTACTTAATGTTCGTTTTTAAAAGTTATATGCAAATTAGTTACCCTTCATGAAGTCGTTAACAGATTATATTGACTGAATATTAAGAAGTTCGTTTTAATAAAATTTAAATAGAAAAAGTAGGTTTTAAATATCAATGTAAGTGTGATAAAACTCAACTCTATAGATGTATAGATAGATATTATCTAGTGCCCGGCGTTGCCCGATCGTAAAATACGCTTTAAGATGATATTTTAATTTATGCAAATCTCGTATTTATTATTATAGGGTTAATTCTCTATTGGTAATTATATTTACTCAATATATATATATATATATATATATATATATATATATATATATATATATATATGAATGATTGTAAATGATCTTATCTTTGTGTGCTGAACGGTTCCTAGCAAATTCCTCTGAAAACTTGATACATAAGGGATTCGGACCACACACATACACATCCACGTACATACAAACACTCACATACATACATGCACATACAAACATACACATACATGCACATACAAACACACACACACACACATATATATATATATATATATATATATATATATATATATATATATATAGTAATTTATAAAATATATATGGCGATTAAGCTTGTCCTTTTGGCCAAGATCAAAGTGTAGTATCTGTTCTTCGGCTGCGGCACTTCCATTTCTCGTTCTCTTTCAGTGGAAGAGAAATCCTTCCCGACTGAGACAATTTTTAATTTTGTACCTTTTCTCCACGTTAAAAAACAACCCTGGTGTCTAACTCTGTCCCGTGGGGAGGCATTTTAAATAGGTACACTGAATATTCCGTGTTTCATCCACTCTAGGGTTCCTCAGGCTTATTCGCGAATTCTGTGGTTGTTTATCGTTTTTATATGCTCCTCTTCTATTGAGATTTTAGTTAGCCAATCAGCTTTCTAGTATCCACCGCGCCCTTCCTATATATATATATATATATATATATATATATATATATATATATATATATATATATATATATATATATATATATATATAATAAATTCCACAGGCAAACAACGTCGCAGCACACAAGAGCCATGACAGTCAAAGAACCGGAATATATTAGGGTGTTGCATAAGTTCCCGCCGTTTTTATTTTTAAGAAAATCAAAGAAATCAAAAGTAAGTTTGGGTGGGGCGCAAGCTCCAATTTTTTGTGTGAATCCCATCGACTGAATGGGGCGTGAAATCGTCGCAAAATCACACTTCGTCTTTTCACCCAAGTATCTACATGTCTGATGGCCACCTTCCTTCAAAAAAACCCTGAGTTGGCCTTCGTCTATCTTGATTTGTCTTCCGGAACGAGTGGTGTCACTGGGGTCCAAATTACCGTGTCCAAATCTGGTAAACTAATCTCGAACAGTTCTCTCATCTATAGCGTTTTCTCCATATACAGTACAAATACCCTTGGTCACTTCACTCGCATTTGTCCTCGATTATAGGCGAACAGAAGGAGGTGTGGAAAATGTGATTTTTGTTTATCTATGTGAAAATCCATTTGACGTTTCTGAAAAACGAGAAAAAATTATATGCGCAAAAACCGATGACCATTATCTTGTAGAATAGAATACGTGCTTTCTAATGCCAAATATCAAAACATGTTTTAGAACAATTTTTTTATGAAACGGCGGGAACTTATGCAACAACCTGATATATTGACTAAACTTATTTGCATAATCAGAGAGCTTCACTACATGCTTGAAAACAAAATGACACCTCTTAGTCCAGTCTTGGATCAGATTTTCGGCTGTAAGGAACGGCAATCCAGTCTAAACGTTCTCTTGATATTTTGAATGAAATCATCTTGATATGATTTCTTTACACAGGTGTAGTTTGATAGACAAGCAAACATGTTCAAACCACGTTAATCTCTTTCGAATTACGACGTTGATGGATCTGTTAATAGTAAGCCGTCTGATACTACACTGCTTAGTACATTTCGCAAAGTTACTCCAATCCAACACTAAGTTCTTAAATATTTCAGTTGAAATACATTAAGCTTCCTCTCATGGTATATATATATATATATATATATATATATATATATATATATATATATATACATTATTTTTTTACTATAATAATTAAATACCTACAGACGCTAGTGTTTCATCATTTCGGGAATCTTCGGTGCAGGATGTCACGATTAACACCAGTCGAACGATTCGAACCCGGCAACACGAACCATCTGGCTCGATTAGCAGAGACCGTATCCATTCGGCTACCATTAACCGCGTGAAATAACGTTGAATTCAAACATTTTAATTTTAAATGTTCATTTACGTCAGCCAGACAGTGATCTAATCGTTATACGATGATCTATGCATATATATATATATATATATATATATATATATATATATATATATATATATATATATATATATATATATATATACTAGTAGGGAGAACCGACGTTACCTGGGATTCAATGATAATCAACGAATATTTCACACCCTATATTTTTATTGTCATCGAAATCCGTGAAATCGCCCGGGAGGAAGCTTCACATGCCTCCATGCAGTAATTTAGTCCAAAATATATGTTATTCTACATTGCACTCTAGAGAACCTACTGTTTTTTGGGGGTATTTTTCATAAAATTATTTTATATAAACTTCTTTCAAGTTAACGGAAAAAAACATTAGCTGAAAGATGGCCTCTGTGATACCAGTGTACAAGAATTCTGGTGTAAGCACAGACCCTCTCAGTTATCGCCCCATTAGTCTCCTCCCACTCTTTGCTAAAGTCTTTGAGACCTTAATTAATCAAGCACTAGTTCACCACCTCGCAAAAGCAAATCTTCTCTCTGGCAAACAGTATGGATTCAGGCAATGTCGTTCTACTGCATATATTTTAACATTTATTTGTGAATGCATTTACCATGTACTAGATAAGGCGGGCGAAGCCAGGGCTGTAGCCCTTGATATATCCAAGGCTTTCGACACTGGAAGGAAGGGCTGCTAATGAAAATTAAATCGTACGGTATAACTGGTCGTATACTAAATATAATTAGATCCTTCTTAGACAATAGAAGCATACAAGTTGTCATTTAAGGACGTACATCCAAGCAGCATAGCATTAATGCGGGAGTACCTCAGGGATCGATCCTTGGACCATTATAGTTCCTGATATTCATAAACGACCTCCCTGATAACATTGTGTCCGAAATGGGTATATTTGCTGATGATACAACGCTCTATAATATGCATGAGGGAAGAACGGATGTACATAAATCTAAGACAATGGCAGAATCGTTAGAAAATGACCTCCAGACCATTGTGGAATGGGGCCACAAATGGATGGTAACATTTAATGCTAGTAAAACTAAGCTGCTTTCCTTTAACAATTACAAGACGCCTCTCCAACCCACTATATCCATGACAAATAGCACCCTACCTGAGAATTCTACCTTCAAACTCCTAACATTTGCGGGCAATATGAACTGGAAGAAATACATTGAGGATATTGCAAAAGCTGCTGCAAAGAAGGTAGGTTCCCTCTATCGAGCTAGAAGACTACTCACACCTGAGAGTATCCTGTACCTTTACAAGGACACCATTCGCCCATGCATGGAGTATTGTTGTATCTTCCCCTCTTAGATAAAGTTCAAAAAAGAGTTGTCAATCTAATCGGTCCAACTTTATCAACTAAGCTCCAGCCCCTGTCCCATCGCCACAATGTTGCATCACTGTTTTACAACTAGTTTAATAGAATGTGTTCTAATGACCTTGTTTCACCCCCTGACGTACATATCCCCGACACCCCCGCTTAGCAATAAGATCTCACCCCTTCATTGTTGTTGTCTGTAAATGCCAGAAAGCTTTCTATTCTAATAGTTTCTTCCCTCGAACGGCTAGACTTTGGAATTCCCTTCTTGCTGCCTGCTTCCCTGGCTGTACTGATATGCAGAAGTTTAAATGTAACATAAGCAAATATCTTGTTAATCTTTCCTAGACATGCCCCAAATAGTAGACCCCTATGTCCAAGTGGCAATATGCTTTGTAAGGGGTGAACATGAGTAATATATATATATATATATATATATATATATATATATATATATATATATTGTGTACAAAAAGTTGTTAGTTGAGACAGATCATTGGTACCGTCGGTTTCAAGCCCGATAATAAGGCCCGTTTAAGGTATCCTTATCAAGCTCTCTTCAGCCAATATTCGGCTGAAGAGAGATTGATAAGGATACCTTATTATCGGGCTTGAAACCGACGGTACCAATGATCTGTCTCAACTAACAACTTTCCGTACACAAAATATAAATACGCTCTTAAATTTTGGATTTTCCTTTTAATTGAGCACTCTGCTGGAATTCTTTTTCCAAAAAAAAAAAAACTAATCATATATATATATATATATATATATATATATATATATATATATATATATACCCAAAACCTCTTGTCTCGATGGAGAGGAGACTAAAACTTCCTGCTATGGTTTCAAATGATCTGAAATAACAGCAAGAGGAGACTTGATTCCAAATATTTCTCCAATGTTATATCTCCCTTCTTTTGGAAATAGGATACGATTATGAATATCTCCAGTATCAAATAATCCTTATACACTGAAATTTACTTTATGTATGAAAACCAAAGAGGGGAGATATAACATATGAGAAATATTTGGAATCAAGTCTCTCATTGCTGTTAGTTCAAATTATTTGAAACCAAGGCAAGTTTCAAT
>NC_136522.1:23549987-23574987 GCF_053919585.1 Euprymna scolopes | reverse complement strand
ACACAAGACAAAGCAGACCGTAGACCTTAATGTTTACATGAGAATTCTTTTGTTTCTAGTTAAATGTTTTAACGAAAACAGAGGTTCCATCTCTCTTAATAGATTACACGGGGGTTATATATATATGTGTGTGTGTGTGTGTGTGTGTGTGTGTGTGTGTGTGTGTGTGTGTGTGTGTGTGTGTGTGCATATGAATATATATGTATATGTATATATATGTATATATATATACACATATATATACATATAAATAAATATATATATATATATATATATACATATATATAGACTGCGTATCAAATTATTAACGAGTTTACATTTTTTAAATATTCAAGGAACGAGTGAATCAAAATCCATTAAACTTTAATTAAACTTACAATGCTATCCAGCTACTCCAGTCAGAAAATAGTATTTTAAGCTGTTGATTTCAGTGTGTCAAATTATTAACGAGGTGAAGAAAAAAAATATACCCATAACTTGTTTATTGAACTAATTTTCAAGCATTAAATGAACTATGAAAAACCCTTAGAGCATAATAACTACATAGCAATTTCTACGTTGACATAATTAGTAGGAGATATGTGATTCTTTTTATGAATGACTGGTAAAAGACGTTGGTCTACAGAATTAGTCAAATTTGTGATTTCGTCAACAGTTATTCCTCGCGATACCTCTTGGAGAGCATCCCACAACTCATCTTTGCTCTTAAATTGACGTCCACTTGCATAGAGGCGTCGCTTCATGATACTCAATTGGGTTCAAATCTAGTGAACTCGTAGACCACTCCATCTTCTGTAGCCCAGATAACCCCAGTTGTTGCAAATATTATTTGCTTTTGTTTGCTGCATGCGAGAGAGCATTATTCTGCACAAACATAATGGTATTTTTGAACGTCAACCTTTGCTTCTTCAGCCATGGTTCAAAGTGCTCCTTCAGAAAAGCTATGTAAGCATTTGACGTCATTTTTTCGCCTTCTGGGCCTCTCCATAGGCCAACTAAAGTACCTCCGATAATCCTAACCAAATCATTATCACACCACCACCTTGTTGGCACCTTAAACGCTGATGACGATGTCGTCCATCTAGAACCCATCCCTTGCTCCAGTGATCTGGGCTATCACGAGTGACACGCACTTCATCCATGAACAAAACTTTGGAAAAATCCGTTTTCATGTTGTCCTCTGCCCATTTCAATCGGTTTTGTATGTGATGTTGCTTTAATAGGGGTTTTGTCACAGGCTTAACAGACTTTGCCACTTCTTTCAGCAGGCGACATCGAGTACTTTTCGAGACATTCTTCAATCCGGCTTTGTCAAAGACTTCTCGACTTGTCTGTCCAGGGTTCTTAAATACTTCGCGTTTAATTTGGAGTAGAGAACGGCGTGAAACAACTCTAGATTTACCTTTATCAGCTCTCTTACGTACAGTTTGATGGTTCCTTCCTATCATTTTCGATATTTCGAGGGTAGTTTTACCTTTTGCTTGCTGTTGTGTAATAGTAGTCTTTTCAGAACTACTCAAACCACCTTTACGACCCATTTTATTGACGAAACAAACTGCCTTGTTAATAATTTGACACACTTCAAATACTGTGGATTCAGCAATTACGATGACAAGTTGTTTACATTGCGCAGAACAGTAGGAAAATTTCACAGTACGCGCAGCTCAGTATTGCCAACGTTTCTGAAGCTTTTGATACGAAACTACCGGTAAGTTTCTGAAACTGGTAAAAAAATATTATCTCATTAATAATTTGACACGCAGTGTATATATATATATATATATATATATATATATATATATATATATATATATATATATATATACTAGCACGGGGACCCGACGTTGCCCGGGATTGAATATTTTTATTATCATCGAAATCGGATAAATCGCTCATTATTTAATCAAATCGATTGATTGCCTGTTCTACTACATCGCAGTACAACTGCAGGATACTTCGCATACCTCCCCGCAATAACTTTGTTCACGGTACATTATAGTCTGCATTGCACTGCAGATGACCTACTGTAGAGTTTATGACTTAAGTATACATAATAGCTTGAATTAAGGTTTTAAATTCAGAAATCGAGTGTCATGGTTCTAAACAGAACATATACACTCGAGAGTCAAAACAATGAAAAGAATATTCTGTTGTCATAGCCCTAGTAATGACTCTTCATGAACTAATGCTAATACTTCGAGTAATTTAAATTTTCTTCTTTGTTTCAATGCAAATTAATATTCTCTCTTTTCCACTTGATTCAAACAGAAAGTTCATATTTGCCCCAAGATGTCGCGGGGTTGCAGCCAAAAGAGGTTACGGCATCTCTTTGCCGATCGCCAGTGCCCAATCCGCTGATGATAGCGAAAGGTAAGTCGTCTACACCTCCTTCATTTATCTCTGCCTAGATCACATGTGACTCGTTGGGTCAGTACTTGTTATATGTATTAATGAATTACATTCTTTCCATTCTGTTGCTTGATTCCTTATCTCTTTTTTCTTCTCTTTTTTACTTCTCTTTTCCTTCTCTTCCTCACGCCTATCCTTTACTGAATGATTAGTATAAAACGAAATATATATATATATATGTATATAAACAAAGAGAGAGAACCCCACCATAATGATGTGATTTACCAATTTAAATAGAGTTGCAGTGTTGACTACATTGATAGGTCGACGTTGAGATTGGATAGTAGAGTTCAATAGCACATATCTAGCAAAATTAGAAATGAGATCTATCGACCAAATGACGTTCTAAATAATACATCCGGGTCTTCTATAACGAACCATTCACTAAAACGCCTGTCATGTACAACGAACTTTAGCATTGACTAATTCTCCATTCTGAATCATGCTCACATCATTTAAAGATCTTAAAAACTATTAAAGTTGATGCAAAACGACTTTCCTTTTATAAACAGAGGAAGTGTCTCTTAGGTTAAAATGTGATTAATCTCTGAGATATTCCTCAATTATATATATATATATATATATATATATATATATATATATATATATATATAGTCATCCACATACAGTACTGTTTCGCAGCTCATCAGTGCGGCTAGACAGGCAACTACCTCAAGCCAGGATTGAAACCCGACCGTTTGTACGGCAGTTAAGGCTCCTAACCATTACGCTATTGGCGGCTGCTTGAACGAGTAGTGAGTTTAACGATGTTTTGATATCGTCCGAAATACCTCCGCTCGATTTGTTTACACAAAGACCGTCGCTTATATGCTAATGGTAATTCGTGTTTCACTTCTCAATATGCTCAACTCAAGTATGTATGCATATATATATATATATATATATATATATATATATATATATATATATATATATATATATGCATATATATATGCAACTTTGTCTGGGGGTTCGTTCCTTATAGACTCCGAAACGGCTGAACAGGTTTTCTTTAAAATTTACAGAACTTTAGTGTATAAGTCTAGGGGGGGAATCTTAAGTTTTGTCTCAGAATACTCTCGATAATTACCAATAATCGAAACCGTTATTTTAATTAGTTTCCGTAGATTCAGTTGTGAACTGGATAAGTACTTTATTTTGCTGTCTGTTTGATCATTATTATATCTAACACCATTATTTTTTAAGAGACAATGTTGATTTATAGTTCATATACTCCATTGTTGATCTGTTGTATTACGAAAGATTAATAATCTGTAAGCGTCTCACACACTAACAAGCCACAATATCGTTCTAATATAAGCGCCATTTTTAAATCGTCAGAAAACGGAATCAAGGTTTCACGACTTTCTAACCTATGTAACTCAGGAACCAATAAAGATATTTGTTTGGAGTTTGTTTTAAAATGAAGTGTAGCACTTAAGCTATCACATTATGTCATGTTCATTTCAACAAGGATGAGAGTTATGTAATGATGATTATTGAGAGAATGTTCCAATGAAATGTGTTATTATTGCCTTTAAAGACAGTAATAATATTTTTTTAAAATAAAACTACTAAATCCCAGAAAATCACGAGAAGAAGTAGTGTTATTACGTATCTGGATAGGACACACATACATAACTCACTTCCATAAACTAAAAAGTGAAGAACCTCCCAAGACTTTTTACTTGACTGCTATGATCTCACACAAAATTGTCAACCCTACTAAAATGCCCCGAACTTTAAAGAACTCTTCAAAAAAGAAAATCCTAAAACCATTCTAAATTCCCTAAAAAGAGCAAATCTTTACCATAAAATATAAATACGATCAAATAACAAATATTACTCGAATATACCTTGCGAAAATTGACTCTGAAAGTATCTAAAAATTAGAATCATATATACAGAATTAAATGACCCAAAGAAGGTCGATATGCTCGTTAAACAAACAAACAAACGTAATAATAAAGTTTAATAAAATTAAAGAAAAAAGACAAAGTTTTATTGCACTTAGATTGCTTCTTAGTAATTCTGCGCTGATGTTGGTGTCAACATGATCAATGAATTCGTTTCGAACATCCGAATCATTAGCTTCTTCATCAGATTCTTCACTGACAATCGTAGTTGCCTCTGAGGTCGACTTTTCTTCCACGAAGAGCTTTCTGTTCATATAGAACACCGCAGGGGGTAAAAAGGTGAGCTACATCAGCCAGTTTGTCTTTTGTCAGCAGAGGTGGGGTTGGGTCGTCTTCATAAACATTGGATTTTGATCATATTGTCAAATGTATTCTATATCCCCGATTCACGCTCCGTGTAGAGGGGAGTTTGTGTAACACTGTCGTATACATAACTCATTTTCCCTATATATGCCGCTTGGTACTTATAAATAACGTGCTTAGGACATAAAGAACTCAAAAAGGGTTGATATACCGTAAAAACTAAAATCCCAAATCCTCTTAATATGAATGTGTCACTCTTTTGTGCCCCCTTTTTTGTGCATCAAAATCCAGTAATCCTGCCTGGGTGTTATCATTCTCCTGGAATAAATATAAGTGTAAGTTTATCATCCTCTTGTGACGGCGTAGATCAATGGCGTACTCATATACTCACAATCTATTCAGTCCTTGTATATATTCATGCGTGCACACGAATGTCTCGAGTCAGCATGAATCGTCCAAGCTTAAATATCGCCCATATTTGCGGAGGAAATCGACTTATGAAATTGAAACCACTGGTGAGGATATTAAATAGTATCGTCCTCAACAAGGATCGAACAAATATATATTTAAATATGATATACATATATATATATATATACATATATATGTATATATTGATACACACACACACACACACATATATATATATATATATATATATATATATATGTACATATATATATATTTCTGTGGAAATATTCTTTATTAACTTATAGTTCCTTTTTATATATACCAATCCTGATTTAAGAAGTTCAATGTAATTACAGAGCATATAATGAATAAATGACAAAAGTCTATATTCCAAATTTCATGATGTTGACCATGTTACAATTTATTCCTGTAATTAACTTGGCACTTACAATTCTTGACAATATCTGTTTAATAGCACAAAGTCATTCACTTAATTATTATATCAATCGGTGAATCTATTTTGCCCTTAATTAATCAGAAAGAAATAGCAACAATCAATCCACCAAAAAGAAATAAAATGCGTTTGGACATGATTAAAAAATCCGAAGATTGGAAGAGAAGCTGCAAATACCTTATATTTTGCTTACATTACGCCATTTTGAACTTCAGATTTCGGATTTTTTAATCATGTCCAAACGCATGTTATTCCCTTTTGGTGGATTGATTGTTGCTATTTATTCTGGCGATTTATGGGCAAAATAGATTCACTGATTGATATAAAAATTAAGTGATTGGTTTTGTGCTACAAACAGATACTGTCAAGAATTGTAAATGTCAACTGAATTAAAGGAATAAATTGTAAGATGGTCAATGTAATGAAATTTGGAATATAGACCTTTGTCATTTATTCATTATACAGGGTGACCAAAAAAAACAGAGAACATTCAAGTGTTTTTCTGAGCATTTTACAGCCAACGGAGAAAAAAAGGCCAAAGACCCTAGTGTTTTGATGTGATGTTTTGAATATAATAAACTAGTTATGACCAAAATTTCATTTCATTCGGACAAAACACTAAGAAACGGAGCCTAATTAGAGTTGGGGCCCGTTTTTTTTGGGGGGGGGTCGCCCTGTATATAGATAGATAGATAGATAGATAGATAGATAGATAGATAGATAGATAGATAGATAGATAGAAGATTAGATTCCGGTGTCCATATCTTTATTCATTCTGTCACCTCACATAGACGTTGTCACTCCAGCATTTAAACGGTCTTCCTTGCTTTAACTTTTATTCTATCCTTCCTTCATATGAATTAAATAATCCACTTTCAGACCTCTGGATATGTCCAAGAAATTTCGATGGCCTTCGATTACTGGAATGACTGGTGTTAGAATAGTGATTTGCACGATTTGATTTTAGTGTATATCAACACAATATAAACTGCCGGAAGTTAATGGTTTCACGAATCAGTATTCCTTCTCCTAGATTGGTTGCTCGATGCAGGCTTAAGAGTCTTGTTTAGCCTTCCAGTTTACGAATAGCCTCTGGGGAGATGAACGGTGATTATACTTTTTTTTCCAATGGTATTAGTAAAAGTGATGCAGTAATCGATGTTGCTTCGAGAATTCCCTTCTCTTGGATTAATTTCACCATAATTTTTTCCAAGTATACGAGAGAGAGTGAAGAGTATCCAGTTCATAGTGATAATGATTGCACAACGAGCACCATTCAAATATCTATATTTTCCTCTCACTGAAATAGAATTTTCTTTGGTCTTCTACCACTTAACGGTTAAATCATTCTACCGCTTCAGAAAGTATATCCCTCCCGACGCAATCTTCTCTTTGTTTAAGAGACAAATACGCCCTAAGATCGGGTATTGTTACCACATCTGGGAAGGACTTGTCCTGAGTAACCATTACTGCATTTCCAGGATACAAAACATGCTCCGAAATCTAGTAAGCGACGACCTTTTCGCCTTCCTACTTCCTCTTTCTCACAGAAGAGACGCAGATAGTTATTCTCTACTCTACCATTAATTTTCATAACAGGTTCTTGACTGAGCTTCAATCTATATCCCTTCCGTCTGTCCAGCATTCACAACAAATACTCGTCCAGCTACAACCACTGTCAACAATTTCACTTACTCCCGATCTATGCCTTAAACTAAACGAAAATTCCTCGAACTAAGATTATCTTTCTAGAACTATCTGTATGTCTAAAACAATACCGTAAGGTTGCTTTCCAGCTGACTATAACATGATCGTTTTCAAGTCTAATGCAAACAAGTTCTTGTTGGACTGTCCTTTTAATCAATCCAATTCGACTCCATTTTCACCATTATCGATCACGGTGTTTTTTCTCATTCGCAACTCAAAACATTAATCCTTCTCCTCGAATGGCCTTCGGGCCTTGATAAGAGGTGACCCCCTAGTCCAAATAAAATACGTTTTCTTTCGTCTACCATGTTTAAGATAGCATCTCTGTCGGTCAGCCATGATGATAATAACGTTTCCGCTTTGTCAGTTTTTATTAAAATGTTCGTCAGTCGATAGCGTTTAAGGTTGAAGTAGTAATTTTTGTCGGGTTAGGGTTATACTTAAGTTTTAAATATTATTTTCGTTGATCTGTCATTATTAAGTTGGAAATATTATTTTCGTCGGTCTATCATTATTAACTTTTAAATATTACTTTCGTCGGTCTGTCATTATTAAGTTTTAAACATTATTTTCGTCGGTTTGTCTCGCTTGTGTTTGTAATAGTATTTTCTTGGCTAAACGCGCAGCTTAAAATCATCCGTGTTTATTTCATTTGCTTCTTAAATTTCTGAGTGGATTAATAACTGGAATTTCTAACAACAACTCCTCACCCTCTACCCGAATCACCATGCCACCAAATTCTGAAAAAAAATGTTTGTAATCTTTGGTGAGATCTAAAATATTTAAATATTGAAATAATCTTTTTTCAAAAAACTGTTGTCGCTTATCTATATTCATCAGTGGGGATTAACTTGCCAGGCGTTGATCTGGTTTCATCTGTGTGTTTGTTTGGTTAACTGACTCACAGCTTTCCCTTATTCTCTATCGTATCCTCCCCCATTCTCTCTCTCTCTCTCTCTCTTTCTCTCTCTCTCTCTTCATCTATCTATCAATCTCTTTATGTGTCGTTCTCCCTTTCTTTTACTCTTTCTCACACACTTCCTTTCCCTGTAACTTATATATCGCTCTACCTCAAATTATATCTCTCTTACATTTCCCAACCATTTCTCTTCCCTCGGAATCTTTCTTTCTCTTGAAATTTCTCTATACCTCATGATCTCTCTCTCTCTCTCTCTCTCTCTCTCTCTCTCTCTCTCTCTCTCTCTCTCTCTCTCTCTCTCTCTCTCTCTATCTATCTATCTATCTCTCTATCTCTCTGTTTGTTTTCCATGCTATTTCTCTCTTGTTCCCATTCTCATTCTTCTTTTACACTTTTCTCTAGTCTTCCTTACGCCATACTTCCTTATCCCTCTAACTCAAATCTCTCTCTCTCTCTCTCTCTTTCTCTCTCTCTCTCTCTCTCTCTCTCTCTCTCTCTCTCTCTCTCGCCTAAATAATCCAGGCGTTTATGTGTACCTAATTATTTTACTTGTCTTTCTCTCTTTATTTCTCTATCTCTCTCTTACTATTTTCTGTTTCGTTTTCTTACCTTTTGATACATCTTCAAACCCTGTTCTTCTCTCCCAACTTTCCCTCCATCCCGCCTCTCTCTCTCTCTCTCTCTCTCTCTCTCTCTCTATCTATCTATCTATCTATCTCTCTCTCTCTCTCTCGCTCAAATAATCCAGATGTTAATGTGCACCTAATTGTTTTACCTGTCCATATACGTATATCACACTGGTCAACATGTAACTGATACTCAGTCATTCAGATGACACCAACCGCCTTCCTCTTCCCTGTTTCCTCCTTTCTTTTTGTCCATTTTTTTATAACGGCTATTGATTCTAATCCAACGGAGAAATTTGTTGCCGTCGTAGTTAAAATGGACCCCAACGGGGGCGGTATGACACGGTCGTCATTGCACACGTAGTAGAAGAAGAAGAAGAAGAAGAAGAAGAAGAAGAAGAAGAAGAAGAAGAATGGCGACTTAGTCTATTGCGAAGTTGAGTAGGCCATATAAATTAATAACTAACAATTATGACTTATAACCATCTGTCGTGACATTGGATACGGCAACTGCAGCTTTTTATTATCTACCTCACCTTGCCGATGTTGAAAATGTTAACATTACACTTTCATCATGTCGCTAGAGGTCGGCAATCTATTTTTATAAAGAGGCAAGTTATAAATATGTCTGAGCTTCGATCGATATATATATATACATATATATATATATAGATATATTAATATATATATTAATATATATATATATTAATATATATATATTAATATATATATATATATTAATATATATATTAATATATATAAATTAATATATATTAATATATATATATATAATTATATATATATTAATACATATATATATATTAATATATATATATATTAATATATATATATATTAATATATATTAATATATAAATTAATATATATTAATATATATATATATAATTATATATATATATTAATACATATATATATATTAATATAATAAAAAATATATGTATATACTAGTATAATAAAAAAAAATGAAATAAACGAAAAAACAATATTAGTAATTAAAGAACGGGGATTAATTGATACTGTTTTTATATAAGTAAAACTTGAAAATTTCTAGCATATTAAATAATATTCTTGTTCTGATCGACTAATTCCAAAAACCAAAAACCAAGGTGGACCTCCACTCTTATTGGAGTAAAACATACATGGAGATTAATAATACATTAATTGGAATACTTATTAACAGGATATGTATTATTATTATTATTATTATTATTATTATTATTATTATTATTATTATTATTATTATTATTATTATTATTATTGTTATTAGATAAATATTTAAGAACTTAATTCCTGAATTGATATTATTTGAATAAAAGCCATATATAACCTTAGAAAATTATGGCTGGATGGAAAATGTAGATTAAATTTTTCGTAATAAAATCAGTATAACGATTAAAATATGCATTATAAACGTATAATTTGAATAGGTTAGTCTAGATTAAATTGGTTTTGTTTAATTAATAAATAAATCGTAAATGCATATTAGGAATTTCCCAAACTTAGAACTCTGCAAAAACATTAAAATATCGAACGTATTGAGTTACCTCCCTTCAATATTATAAATACAGATTAGGATTTTGGTAACTTATAATTAAACAAAACCTTTAAAATTTCGAACGTACAGAGTTACCGCCCTTTCAACATCTAAAATATCCGGTAATCGTAAATCTTAAGAGGAAGGAACGAAAGAAAATAAAGAATTAAAAATAAATGTAGATCTTTAATTTTAAATGAAAAATGGACTGCACTGAATATCAGTTAATGCTAAAAAAAATTTTCCTTATGGAATAAATTTTAAACAAAACCGCTTTTCGAAATTGCACAAGTAGGTTAGCCGATATTTTTGTAAATAAACAAAGCAGATTCCAAATACCAAACTAATATAGAATCGAAACAATATAGCGGAAGACTTAGTTGATTAGTCCGTATTAAAAAATAATTTAAATTACATAAAAAATAAAGAAATTTAATTTAAGAAATCAATGAATAGTATTAGTAAAACATATTAAGTGGCCATGGGCGATTAGTGGTAACGTTGTATGATAATTTTATTGAAAATGTTTTTTAAATAGAGATACGAAAATAGGTAAATATATAAATCGTTTTTAAAAAGTTGGAAGGATGAGATGTAGGTAAAATATTTTCTCGTGTTTTTCCTTATAAGGAAAATGGATTCCATATTGTTCATTGTTAAAGTGTTTTTTTATTCAATACGCCTGACGAAAGGCTCTCCTTGTGAAAATTTTCAAACGATATAAGGTTTGAATTTTTCCAAATTGTAACTAACGGCGAAATACACAATTTGTTGCTATCAATCTATTTCTTGGTGTCTTGATTTTGTTAAAACAACATATTAATATATATATGTGTATATACACATATATATATATTAATATATATATATATATTAATATATATATTAATATATATATTAATATATATATATATATATATAGATATATTAATATATGTATATATAGTCATCCACATATAGTACTGTTTCGCTGTATCACAACTTATCAGTGCGGCTAGAGAGGCAACTACCTCAAATCAGGATCGAAACTCGAAAGCCCATGGGACAGTCAAGGTTTGAACCATTACGCTAAATCGGCAGCTGCTGTGTGGGCAGTGAATTAACGATGTTTTTGGCATCGCCCGAATACCTAAGCTCGATTTATTTACACAAAGAGTATTGCTTAATATGCTAATGGTATATCATGTATCACTTTCCAATATGCTCAACTCAAGATAAGGAGCATTAATATATATATATATATATATATATATATATATATATATATATATATATATATACTAGTATGGGTGCCCGGCATTGCCCGGGTATTTGGAGGTATATGTTGAGCAAAAAAAAAAGGGATCAGTTTTTGTTTTAATTTGACCCCTATTATGAATCATTAAAATTTATTCTTTTGGGCTCAAGTCAAGTTATTAAGTTAGATCCATGTCCAAGGAACCTATATCTAACATTTCAAGTGTTTAGACCCAAAATTGTCGGAGGAGTTTGGTAGAGTTCTCTAAGGTCAAATCGTTGAACTTTGACTCCTTAACAGCCAAATTTCTGGCCGAAAACAGATCACATCGATTTTTCCAAATCTCAGTACCCTGTATATCAAATTTCGAGTCTGTAGACTTAAGATTGACAAAGTTATTGCACACACAAAACAGACGCACAGATACACAGACAGACAGATACACAGACACGTTCACTTTTATAGATATACTAGCATGGGTGCCCGGCGTTGCCCGAGTGTTTTGAAGTGTATGCTGAGCAAAAAATAAACAAAAAAAAGGTAAACTTTTTTTAATTTGACCCCTATTATGACCCCTTAAAACTCATTGTTTTGGGCTTAAATCAGGTTATTAAGTTAGATCCATGCCCAAGGAACCTATATCTAAAATTTCAAGTGCTTTTATCCAAAACTGTAGGAAGAGTTTGGTAGAGTTCTCAAAGGTCAAATCGTTGAACTTTGACTCCTTAATCGCAAAATTTCTGGCCGAAAACCGATTACATCGATTTTCCCAAATCTCAGTACTCTGTATATCAAATTTCGAGTGTGTAAGCTTAAAATTGACAGAGTTATTGCGTAGGGAAATGTACACACACAGACACACAGACACTTATATATATATATGTATATATATATATGTGTGTGTGTGTGTGTGTGTGTGTGTGTGTGTGTGTGTGTGTGTGTGTGTGTGTGTGTGTGTGAATTCATCTGTCATTTCTATCATCGGAGACAAGATGCAATAATGCAGGCAAGGTCTGCAGAGTTTTATAATTATAAAATTTATTATAATTTATATATTTATATATGCAGGGTGACCCAAAAAAACGGACCCCAACTCTAATTAGGCCCCGTTTCTTAGTGTTTTGTCCGAATGAAATAAAACTTTGGTCATAACTAGTTTATTATATTCAAAACATCACATCAAAATACTAGGGTCTTTGGACATTTTTTCTCCTCCGTTCAACAGCATATGTTCTAGATGGCCTCCATTTAGCTTTTTTTTTTGGGGGGGGGGGTCACTCCGTGTATATATATATATATATATATATATATATATATATATATATATATATATATATATATTATAAAACACACTATATATATATATACATGTACATATATATATATAATATATATATATATATATATATATATATATATATATATATATAGTGTGTGTGTGTTTTAGAGGCGCTAACTTTAGATTGACAACCCTATTTTCTTTAAAAGCAGATAGATTTGGCAACTATCGGTTATTTTTAGTTCAGCTTGGTTTGGCAATTCATCATGTAGTTTTAGCAGAAGAGAGCCACATGCCACACAACACCTGATACGACTAATTTATTCAGAGAAACATTTTATTAACGAATAATTACACGAAATGCTATGTAAAGTGGCCACTTCGTCTGTGCAATTTAACTCCAATTGGATTATTTTCTTAAGGATATGTGAAGTCTCTTTATAATCCAGGCGGAATAGGCCACTTGAAAGACAACATTCGATATTTTATTGCTGAAATACTGCTTAATTTAATGCGTAAAGTTTGTAAAAATTGGATCTTTATATTATGTTATATACGAGCGATTTGCGCGGGAGGTGGGGGGTCATATACCCTAAATTGTATTTAAGATATAAATGGAAAAAAATAATCAAATGAATAAATCAGATATTTGTGTAATTGATTAGAAATTATTTGAAAAAAAAAATCATTACATGACTTTGATTCAAGAAAATGTCCAAAATTCAAAGGTTAAGCTTAAGCGGTCTTAAGAAGAATTGAAGTTCATGAAAATTTGCTTAATCGGTATCTAATGACTATGGATAAAATATATGCTCTTTTAGTGTCTAATACATAGTCTTAAATTTTTACAAAAATCACAAATATCTGAATTTTCGCAACGGACTTCTAATACCTCTTCATCCTTTTCTTCCATAAAACTAAATCAAACATAATATAGTTCACATAACTCACGTTTAGGCTTAGCAGTTGTGTTCCAAAATTCGTAATGATCGGTTAATTAGTTTAGGATTGAATCCTATACTTACAAATATATAGCTCTACTTAATTTTAGATATGTATGTACGTGTGTGTGTAACTTTTTAATAATTTGATGTGAATGTGTTTTTGAGTGTGACTTTTCTCTTGTCATTTGTTCGTCTCTCATTAAGTATAAGCAACACACGTATTAATTGGGCTTTAAGAATAATGCCTGGCAGCTTTATTTAAAATTATACCTTTCTTGAACTAGATTAGTCTATTGTGTTCTTATGGCCGTATAATATGAGGAACTTGTTCAGTTAAAACGAGATGTTCGGTCTTTAAGCAATTCTACAATCGGCGAACGTATCCATCAGACCAGTCACCCACCCGTCAGCCCATAAAGGTTTACTAAGTACGCTTTCGATTCAACCTGTCTGTCCGTTTGTCCCTCTCCTGGGCGCGTGTCCTTCCTATCCCGCAACAGTTAGTCCGGTATTCCAAAGTGACAGAGTGCAATCCATGTAACAGGGAGGGTGTTATTCTCGCGTTAATTGCGGGCCAGGTCCAACCCGCCACGGGACGACGAGCGTGTTGCTGCATATTAAAACAAAAGAAGAAATGTCTTCAGCGACGCTTATTGAAAAAAATACTAAATAAATTCTTCCTCCCCCCCCCCGCTCCCTCTCAAAAAAGTACATTCGGATCTGGTGCGTGTGTAAATCTATAAAGCATTGCGCGCATACAGTCTATCCTAAAAACGTAGTAAGTTTTCAGGAAGAAAAAAGGATCACTCGTATGATTTAGATTCTTCGGACTACTAACCTCCGACCTTCTTCAGGTGTATCTTGCCGAACTCAGAAATGTTTCTGTCGAACTCGGAAATCTAGACGAAATTCCGAGCGGAACCCTTAATTACTTCTCGGGGTAGCACGCACTCGTTCCGTCAGCCATGACTGGATAGAGAGCCTAAGTAATTCGCAATTATATTTTTCAATAGATTTCAGAAACTTAAGAAAAAAGGAGACGTTGCTCTATAAAAGATGAGGACGAATATGTACACAGACACGACACCAGTAAATAGATTCTCTTCTGGGCTCCAAATCTCTGGTTCCTTCTCGCAAAACATTCACAGTAAGAACTCGTCTTCTACCACAATGAACTTTCCTTTCTACCTCAGTGTACCCAACGTCAAGAGAAATTTCTACAATCAGACCATCTTTACAAGGCCTTCCGGTCTATCGTACACTTTATCGCAGGACTATTTTTTATAAACTAACGCATCACTGCTTATCAAAGCCTAAAGAACATTCTAGGATATTATTGCTTATTGAGCTTTTCAAGTAGACGATGAGATCATGAGGAATTTTATTATTTAAGAGGATGGCTCACTAAAAAATTTGTCAACATTAGACTTGAAAATTACCCTGTTGTAGTCAGCTGATAATACATTCCACACGCGGACAATTCTCTGAAAGAAACTTTGTCATAAAACTTCTGTTTATTTTTAGTTAAACAGGGAAAGGAACTAAGATTATTTATAATGGTTGTAGCTAGACGACTTTTTATTGGGAATGTTTTACAGAAGGGGGAGAATCTTAGCTCAATTTCCGACCAAGTAGGGTCAATTCGCCGTCAGTTTCTCACTTCAGTTCAGATGGGAAGATTCCAATATTTTTCCCGATTCCGATACAATTACCGATTCCGTGCTAAATTTCTGATTCCGATTCTTAATAAATATCTAATTATTTAACTATAAGATTGTTATTTTCCCGATTTTCTGTCAAAAAACATGTTAAATATGCAGATATTTTCCTAAACGTCAAAATACATTTGTGGAGAGTGATTTATCGAATTTTAGCTTTACTGGTAATTTAAAATCAATTAATATTTATTATTTTATCATTATTACCAGCAATGGATGATTTTGCTTTAAACAAAATCAAATAAAAAAAAGACAATTAAAAGAATCGCATATATTATTTTTAATTGGAATTCATTATTGAGATGAGTATTATTTATATTAATTTATTTATTGTGGACTATTATTCTCATCTTTATTAGTTGTTGTTTCACGACATTTCGGCCAACTATTCCTTTGGATGAGTCAGGTGGTAACCGCGACGGATAGGAACTTCGAATCTCCTAACTGCATTCTCAACAATCACTGCCATCCGTAGTTGTTGTTGTCTCACCACGTTTTGGCCAAGTAAGCCTCTGGCCGGCTTTGGGTAGGATTGAAACCGCCATCTTCAGACAATAATCATCTGGAACCGTAGAGATTCAACGTCTCTATCAACTGCGCCACGCTGTTGATAAAGACGTTAAATCTCTTTTCATGACTAAATTCAAACTCCTCAATCTAATCTTCTTGACCTCTTGACCTGTCAGTTCCGTTACGTCATCATCAAAAGCTAAACAATAAATAACTCCCAATCTAAATTATTTTAACAATATCACTGGATAGATAGATAGATAGATAAATAGATAGATAAATAGATAGGTAGACAGATAGATAGACCGATAATAACTAATTTAACCTTTAACCATGTCATTATCTAGCAATACATCGATGTGTATAATCATATTAGTTTTGAGATGAAATCGCAATCGGAATTGGGAATCGTAAAAATCGGAACTTTTGGGGGTATCGAAATTGGTATCGGAATCGGAAATTTTTTTATCTATTTTCCGATGCCAAAAACGATTCTTTTAATCTGTTTTGCTTGGTTGTTAATTTTATTTAAAAACTTAATTTTCGATTACTGATAATAATGATAAAACAGAAAATATTTATTGATTTTAAACTAACATCTATAGATCACCCACCAAACACACCTAAATGGATTTTGTGCGCGTGCACGGAGTTTAACGGTAATCTGAAAAATAACTTAAAAAACAACCTGATGACTAAATATTTAGAGATTTTAAAAAGAAGAATCGGAATCAGTAATTGTATCGAAATCGGGAATTTAGAACAAAATCGATAATTTGTGCATTCATTCATTTTGCGAATTTCATACTCATCTTCATCGTTGTTGTTTCACCGCGGGTCTCGTGGCGCAATGGATAGAGGTGTTGAGTCTCTACGATTCCAGATGAGCATTTTAATCCTACCTAAGCAGTCAGGGGATTAGTTGGCTAAAACGTGGTGAGACAAAAACTATAAAAGGCAGAAATTACTAAGGATACAGTTACAACACACGGCATTCTTATCCCGTTGCGGTTAATCATCTGAAGAAGACCAAAGGATGAGTTGGCCGAAACGTGATGAAATAACACCTATGAAGATGAGGATTACAGTCTGCAAAAAGAATGAATGCAAAAATTATGGAGTCTCTTCTCAAAGGATTCCAAAATTATAAAAAAAAAAAAATTTTTTTTAGAATCGATAATTGTATCGGAATCGGAAAAAAAAATATTGGAATCGTCCCATCACTGATGCATGTATGCAAACAAATGTAGACGACGATGGCGATGAGAGTGCAATTTTACACTTTCATCCACAAATTGCGATAAGTGCAACGAATAATTGATATTAATAGCCATCCTCTTCCGACACCTGCAATGTCCGTTTTATGCTTAAAGCAACCATTTTGACATCATTGGAAAAGGTCAAGCTGTACCGAAGCAAAGAAACATAAAATATCACTCGTGTTAAAAGGAGAGAATCATGTTCTTTGAAATCATTTTTTCAAGCTTTGGATACACTAAAAAAATTATTCGTATTTGTACTAATAACATCAAAGGGCAAAAGCGAAAATCCTGGTTCAGACTTGACCGAATATATTTCTCGATAAGGTCGATTAAAAATGCGAATCAATGTTGAAAGAAATAATGAAACTTGGTAAAAAGTCAGTTATTAAGAAGTACCAATACGCAACACACTTACACAAATGCGTTCATACTATATATATATATATATATATATATATATAGAGAGATATATATATATATATATATATATATATATATATATATATATATATATATATAGAGAGAGAGAGAGAGAGAGAGAGAGAGAGAGAAAGAGGGAGAGATATAGATAGATAGATAGATAGATAGATATGGTTTTTATTATTTCAACCTCAGGGATTCTTACTTTAATCTATATATATATATATATATATATATATATATATATATATATATATATATATATGTTTTTATTATTTTAACCAACTTTTTACTTTAATCATTACAAATTGTTTCAATAGACAGGACAATAAATTATGCTGCCGATCTCATCATCAGACGATCTAAGCCAAGATAAATGAGAAGGAAAAGATCCTTTTCAATTACGTATGGGTACCACTATCAGCCGGTCACTGAAGTGTGACCGACAGACGTGTTATAGTAAATGTCTTAAAGCGGTCTCATGAAGATATGAAGATGGGCCAGTCATTAGCGTCTGTGTAGCAAGAAGAAAATCATACCTGAGATGTTGGATCTGGGTGTGGCTCCTTTCTTTTCTCAAGATGATCTCTTCGCCCTGGTGGCATTCTGGTCGGAATCTTCATTTCTTTGTCCTCAGGGCCGCCTTTCGACTTAAGACATTTATGAAGGCATTCATGGCAGACACAAGAAAGACGACATGCGACACAATTGTAATATACATAAGGTATAACTAACTATTTTATTTTACAAAATATATATTACAAAAACTTTAACAATTAAAAAAACTGGATAATCGGTTTTTCAAAGCTAACTAACCTAACTAGTATTGAGGGAGGGGGTGCTCCCCCCCCCCATTTACGGAGAGACAGAATATTCGTCTTCACTTCATGGTGGTCGTGCAGGAAAGAGACAGAAAGATAGCAAGGGAATTATGGGAAGGGATTTCTTTGTATCTCTACGCTCATGGCCAAATTACCACTCGTCCATGCTGCAGAGTGTGTTAGAAACAGTGGCACAAAGAAATAGTGCCATATGGGCATCAAAAAACCAAGAGTTGAAGTGCTCGATAGACAGGAGGGAGGGAGGAGTGAGAGAAAAGAAAAAAGGCAGGGGGAGAAATATCGATTATATTTATAGTTAGAATTGAAATTAAAAATTAAGAATAGAAGGAAAGAAATTAAAATGAATGTTTTTAAAAAAGAGGAGATTGTTTGTTAACAGGGATAAATACAGGGATAAATATACATACATAAACTCTGTCACTCGCTTTATTGCATATTAGTAAAATATCAATATTTCAATAAATATATGTCACAAAAAAAATGAAAATGGTATAATTAAATGACTGCTTTAAGGTTAGTTATTTCCTAAAATTTTATTCAAATTCATGCGATATTCACAAAGTTATGACATTTTATTCTTTATCAAGGAATTTCCACTGTCCATCGCTTTATTGCAGGTCTCTTAAAATGTTGTATTAGGCCAAAAATATCATGTCTAATCATGAAAACTTTACTTTTTGTGATATTTTCCTGTTAAAGAATAATAAACAAAAGCAGATCCTAGGTGCTAAGCCTCAAATAAATAAATTATTTATCGCCATATCCACGATTTTTTTAAATTTCTTTACACAACCTTTTGTCCACCGAAGAAGTCAATTGTTTAATCTTAAAAGGAGTTATGGTTCTGGCGACATCAACTATTTTCCTCAACAGGGCATCCTTTGAAGTAATTTGCTTTTCTCCATCATAAACACCTCTTTTCAATATTGATCAGAGATGTTCATGGGGTTAAGATCCGGAGAACACAGTGGCCAGCTCATAAGGGTTTCTCCAAAGAAGCCCATAGATTCAAGGAGGGCTGAAGTTTTCCTAGCATAATGGAATGGTGCATTGTCATGCATAAAAATCATTTGAAAGCGACGTGAAAATGGTTATCTAGCCATGATGACAACTGTTTATCCAAAAAGGCCGTGTACACATTGCTGGTGAGTTTTACTCTCTGAAACTTGGAATGGTCATACCAACTCATCTCCTATGACTCCCGCCCAAAACATGATGCCCCTACCTCCTTGTTGGCGATGAACTCTGTAAGAGTTGGAGTTCCAAACTTTGGCCCATCCATCTGGACCGTCAAGAGTAGCACAGGTCTCATTTGTAAATAGGACACGTTGGAAATCCATGTTCATGTAATTCTGTGCCAAAGCCTTTCGGTTTTCCTTATGTTGTTTGCTCAATGGACGCCTTGGAATAGTTTTGATGTTCTTTGCCATATCATTCAACACATTACATCGGGCTTGCCTGGTTCTTGGAATCGTTGGTGCTGTTTAGGTTTCGGTTGACTTCCATACGAATTTTCCGAATATCACGATGTGAAAGGTTTCTTTTTAGATTTGGTGTTGGGGTTGTTCACGAATAAAGCCAAAGTTCTTGGATCCCTTTCCAGCTCCATAGCTAAATCTTTCATTAACAATCCTTCTGCGATTCCAGCAACACGCCTTTCCTTTTCGATAACCATTAATCGAACCCTTTTGTAGCGTTTTAAAAGACCCGCAATAAAGTGATGGGCAGTATGCATGACTTGATAATACATAAAATGTCATAACTTCGTTAATGTCGCATGGATTCGAATAAAGTTTTGGGACTCTACAGAACCTACTGTTTCTTTTATAAAATGATTTTATATAAACTCTTTTTCAGTTAACGAAAAAAAAACATAAAGAAATGTACGTGCGGGGTTTGAACCTACAGACCACGTAATGAAAACAAAACACGTAAATTTTCAAGTCTTATAAAATTCTTTGTATTTAATGAAAAAACATTAAGAAATTTACGTACGGGGTTTGAACCTACAGACTACGTCATGCAACAATAAAACACGTAAATTTTCAAGTCTTATAAAATTCTTTGTATTTAATGAAAAAACATTAAGAAATTTACGTACGGGGTTTGAACCTACAGACTACGTCATGCAACAATAAAACACGTAAATTTTCAAGTCTTATAAAATTCTTTGCAGTTATTGAAAAAAAATTAAGAAATTTATGTGCGGACAAAAAAAAACACGCTATCAAGTTACCCACAGTAGAATTTTCACGGTCTGTTGTTCTATCATTGTTGCTAAGCGACGACATGGAAAAAATGGCTTTACCGATGATAGATGAATTAAAATAACGGTTTCGATTATCGATTGTCGGTAATTATCGGAGTTATTCTGAGACAAAACTTAACTAAGATTACTCCTAGACTTATATACTAAAGTTCTGTAAATTTTAAAGAAAATATGTTCAGCCGTTTCAGAGTCTATAAGGAACAAACTCACACAGAGAGAGACAAAGTTGCATTTATGTAATTGCAGAAGATAGATAGATAGATAGATAGATAGAAGGGAAATTGTTGAAGCATTGCTGACAAACAATATGTAAGTGTATAAGAAGACTGTAGCAATGTAGAATATCGGTGGATTGGCATGATTAGATGTATGAACAAAAAACAAACAAATGAACGTTCTACGGTATTTTCTTCTTTACGGCATTCTTTTGGTTTGTTTTCTTTTTGAAAAAGAGACATTATTCTCGAAATTATCAAGTACATTTACCATCTAGGTTATATTTAACAGTAAGCCCCTATTTACTGATTTATATGTGTGATTGATTGTATACGAAGATTTCATTGTTCTTTTCACATCAATTCAGTACCTCTCTACTGTGCATTGCTACATCTTTACTTCTGCACTTATATGCAACGTTCACGACTTCCAGTTGTTAGAACATTCTATGATATATATATATATATATATATATATATATATATATATATATATATATATACTGTTATGCCCGCATATGGCACTTATAAATGTTTAATTTTCCTTAATTCTCGTGTTAATTATTGTTGGCAAATGGAGTAACGTCCCAGCAAATGGAGTCAAAAGTTTATTCGTAGTAGGATTCGAATGCCTCGGTCAGCAGTAATTATCACTTCCTGCACTGATGATGTCGAAAGAATGAAACACTAGTTCCTCTCGGTTTTAAAATAATTATCAATATTTATAATTATATGTATCATATATGTATACCATACATGTATATTATATATGTGTATATACATGTGTATTTATATGTATATCATATATGTATGTACTTATGATACTAGTATATGTGTATATTTTTACTAGTCATATGTTTATAATATTATATGTATATTTTCAAATATATATGCATATACTAGTCTATGTCTACGTTTATACTATATGGAATACTAGTAAATATATATATATATAAATATATATATATATATATATATATATATATATATATATATATATATATATATAGCCAGTAGAGTTTAGTTTCCTAGAAGTACATCCAATGAAACAACATGTGTCTACCAAAATAGTGCTCAATGAGTGAACAGAGCAGGTATATTAATTTTATTTATACAAACATTAATGGCTACATATGTGCATACATGTTTCTGTAATCACTCACGTTGGGGGATTACGTCTTCAGGCCAAGAATTACATCACTTTCGACGGTAATTCTTGGCCTGAAGACGTAATCCCCCAACGTGGGTGATTACAGAAACATGTATGCACATATGTAGCCATTAATGTTTGTGTAAATAAAATTAATATAATGATATATATATATATATATATATATATATATATATATATATATATATATATATATATATATATATATATATATATACACACGGCGATTTCAGGTGATTAAATGACTTACTAAATAGTTTTCGAACGAGTGATAAAAAATATAAAAATTAAATAAAATTTTTAGAGAGAGAGATACTGTACCGTATATGTTTATGGTACTAATATATGTATATGCTTATACTAGTAACATACCTGTCCCAGGTATGTTTCTAGTGTATACAAGCAATAGATCTAGCAGAAGGTTTAAATTATAATGGGTGTTTTCTTTTTACTTTATTTGGGTCGGGGTCTTATGGCATTGTTTCAGTGGCACACTCCCTAAATAGCACAGATTTTTTTAATAGACCGCACGTTACATACTTTGTCCGCATCCGTCCGTGGTGAGAACTGACTTTAAATCCTTGGGGTTTTTTTTTTTGTTTGTTTGTTTCTTTTTTTTTTCTTTTTTTTTTTCGCTCGTTCAACATTGTTTTGTCTATTGTTTGACCTATTGCCTTCACCCGTTATAACTTCGGGTCGCTCGTCTCCGGGTACAATTCTGTTAGCAGGTTATCCTGACATGCACTAAAGGTGAACCTTATTAAAATTCACACTAGCTAACTTAATCGCTACTGACGCAGGGCCCTTAATAAGTGACATATCACTGGCTGAAGATGAATTTAGAATTCAGAACGTTATTTTTTGTTTGTTGTCTACCGACCAATGACTGAGCTTCTTTTTATCGCTTTGTGTTTCTCTCTTTTCGTTGCAGAAATTACATGAACAGAAACCGTGACAGGATTGATCGGGATCTTTTGCTGAATTATATCCTGTCGCGAATTGTGGCGAGGTCATCGCTTGACAATGACGTCAACGTTGATTCGGCAGAGGTAAATGACGTCACTCATTTTTTAATTCATTTTAGAACGGAAAATCGCTTCGTCATACTAGTTTTAAAGGGTGGGGGTATTATCTATAATATAACTCTCACCTACTTGTCTATCTGTCTGTCTGCCTGTCTGTATATGTATGTATGTATGTATGTATGTATGTATGTATGTCTAAAACTTTCGACAGAAGAAACGGATTTTCACGAGATCGGTATCATTTTGAAGGTCGACGTTTCGGACAACAATTATCGAAAAATTGACCAAAAACATTAATTCCTTAATCCTCCACTGGGCAGTTTTCTATAAGGAGGGGTCGATTTTTTGCATCGCCATTTTTACAAGTTATCCTAGAGGTTGGACTGACTTTGCCTAATTTTACGTTCCAAACTTCTCGTCGCGCCATGGAGTAGTGGTAAGACGTCAGATTTTCTTTCACTTTCTTTTCCGCCTTTTCGTCACGGGTTCGAGTCTGCCTACCTACTACCACTTTTTTTTTTTTTTTTTTGCTCAACACACACCTACAAACATCCGGGCAACGCCGGGCAACGCCGGGCAACGCCGGGCACCTAGGCTAGTCACCTATAAAACTTGTGTAGATTGGTCACTGGTCAGTATGCTTGTATTAACTGGTCCATTGAAGAGTCACGTGAATTGGCCAAAAGGTAAAACCAATCATTAATCTCTTTGGCGTCACGCGAATAAGCCTATATGAAATCAAACGCTTATGCCCTTTTTCTCCTAATCCACTCTTACAATCAACGTTGCTTCACATTTATACAATACAAACCCAAAGCAGCAGCAGCAGAGCGTTTCCCCCTTTCCTACTACATAAAAACAGTTACTACACCGAGGCTCGTAACAAAAACATGTCAAAAAGATTTGATATTATGTTTCTGAACTTTTCAGATGAGATTTCACCATTTGTACCATTTAGTTCATTCGTATTACTGTTCTCATCTTGAGTGTTATCCGCAAAAGCCCGTGACGTAACGGATAAAGTACTGAGTAAAATTCAATTTGAAGTGGCATTCTTATGGGGGTTGAAGGTTCATCCTCAGTGTAGGCGATACTAAGAATACATTTGTGAAATATTTAAGACTTTTACCCGGTCATGCCTGAATGTAGATTTTACCGTCCCAACAGTTTACAGGGTGAAGATCAAAGCGACATAAAAACGAAACACATATGCAGAACTTGCAAAAGAATTGAAAGGAATATGGAACATAGAGGAAAACAATATAATGCCAATAATTGTAGGAGCACTAGGAACAGTCCCAAACAACTTAGAAAAAAGACTGGGAGAAATCGGAATCAAGGGGAAGACTGAGACTATGCAACGGGCGGTAATGCTGAAGAAAGCTGGAATCTTAAGGAAACCCCTCGAATGCGGAAACCAATCCGCATGAACGGTAAACGCTAACCGGCCATATAAAAACTGCAACAAAGGTTAAAAAAAAATGCAACCGAGAAAACTGAAACTGCAAAGTTGTAAATTGACTACACCCATTTTCCTACCAAGAAATTGTCGTGTCAGCATCGACTGGCACTATATCAAATAGCCAAAGGATGAAAAGAGTGAGAACAAAAAGCATTAACTAGATCTTTAATTGATGGATGCAAAGGGGACTTATTGCTACTCAAATTCTAGTGAAGACCAATGGTTATTGCCAGCGATAAGCCAATGGCAAACAACTGGTGCGATAATGCAAATTTATCTGCAAAGGTTATCGAAAATAGTGGAAGATACAGGAAATATAGGGAGACTTGTTGTCATTCAGATTCCAGG